>NW_006788200.1:2238605-2279453 GCF_000442215.2 Lipotes vexillifer
AAATAGCCAAATAAATTATGTAGCTATTAAATCATGTTTTTAAAGAATATTAATGATACAAAAAATGCTCATGATTTGTTAGGTAAAAGGCAAGATACAAAACTCTATATGAAATAATCAAATTCATTTAAAAATTAACATACACATATATGTCTGAACTATACACACATTTACAGACCAGAAATATACCAAAATGTTATTAATGCTCAGCTTTGGGTAGTAGCTTATATTTTCTTTTCTACACTTTTCTGTGTCCCTAAAAAAGACATGTAATACTTTAACAACCAGGGAAAAAAGTTATCAAAATATCATTAAGTTCAGTGCTTAATAAATTAGAAGTCTTAAATTAACAATCTCTCTCCACAAGCACTCCCAATGAGGTAGCAATGCTAAGTTAAGATACAAAACCTTTTTTTAAAAAAATCACTGGGCTTTGGTTTTGCTCAATAAAAATATTTTGGGGCTTCCCTGGTGGCGCAGTGGTTGAGGGTCCGCCTGCCGATGCAGGGGACGCGGGTTCGCGCCCCGGTCTGGGAGGATCCCACATGCCGCGGAGCGGCTGGGCCCGTGGGCCATGGTCGCTGGGCCTGCGCGTCCGGGGCTCCGCAGTGGGAGAGGCCACAACAGTGAGAGGCCCGGGCACAGCAAAAAAAAAAAAAAAAAAAAAAAAAATTTTGGCTTCTTTTTTCAGAAGCACATGTACTAAAGCATTCTGTCTTTCATTTGTTAAAATACACCACAGATTTATAAACTGATATGAGACATCTTGATATTTTACCATCAATTGAAACCTGACCAAAAAAGAAAAAACTCTGAATCAGCAGAAGTATTAATAAGAAATATGACTGAGATTATAGAGGGCAACTAGAGGGCGTGAAAAATCCCAAACTTACCTTCCTTTTGTTGTGATATGTAATATAAACAACAGCAATACAAAAAGCAAAAATAATAAGATGGAAAAAGAAATGGCTATCTTCCTCTTCTATATTTGAGGGTGGGGTCTTAAAAGGTCTCACTGACTGTTCAATTTCCATATAGCTCCTGTTTTCTTCCAAGGCCTCATTGGACTCATCGTCCCGGGGGCTGGTGGTCCAGTCGTAATCTGGTTCTCCATAATCTCCATTGTCCAGAGTGTCTTTGGCAGTGGACGGAGAACTATTCAGTGTGAGAAGATCCTCCTCCTCTATGCTAGGATCTTCATTGTTATCAGCTTCCTCTTGGGACAGAGAAATAGTAGGCGAGGGATGAGGGGACAGAGATGCCACTCCACTTTTTTCTGTACTAGTTGTGGGAGGGAGAGTGGTGCTGATTTGGGAAACAGAAGGTTTGGTTTGGGTTTCATTTGTTAAAGCATCCATATTTGGAGTAGAAACACGTGAGTTGAGTCCACTCTGGCTCGGCGAATCAGTCTGTGATAGAGCTAAAATAAGTAAATAAAGAACATTAAACTGAAATCTTCAAATTTATCTCCACCAAGCTAGAAGCACATATACCTAAATTTTCCACTAAGCTAGAATCAGCCACCTGTCTTTCTGTTCTGGGGTTGGGGTAGAGTCTGGGTACTGAAGTCAAACCTCTGTGAAATGAAAACAGAGGGTACAAGCTCTGTGTGAACTTTGCCACTGTGACCTAAAGTCAAACCCCTCTCTATTCTTTCTTTTCTTTTTCTTACAGTGGCAGGCTATGTAATGCAGTAGGTCTCTTATGCTGCTTAAGTTGTTACTATCTGGCAAGGCAATTGTTATCTGATGAATATTTCATTTTTTACTTCAATTTATTTCATTTTAACTTTTTCATTTTTTTATTTCATTTTAAATTCAACGCCCAAAATTGAGATATACATGTAATGCTGTCAGCAATTATACTGTATTTTCCTAGTCCGTTCACACTTCTACTCCCTTCGCAGACCATTCACATTTTCCTCTGTCCTCAAACTTCTAACACCTTCTCTGTTGTCCTCATTTTTAAAGGCTAACATCACTTCCTAACTTCTCTGAGAAAAATGAAGCCATCAGAAGAGAACTTCCATGTACTACAAGAACTCTAGGCTCATAAGTCCAACTGCCTACCTGATATCTCCTCTTAGACGTCTGTCATTCAAATTAACATGTTCAAAATGAATTCTGACTTTGGCTTCCAGGAAGATGGAGTAGATGTGTTTATCCCTATTCTTCCCACTAAAAACAAATTAAAACCCTGCATATTACATATAAAATAACATAAGATGACTCTGAAAGGTGGAAAGAATAAGGCAGAGTGGTTAGAGACCTCAGGACATGAGAAACAACCCAGTGGTGACTTTTCTGGATTTTCTTTTTACCTCACATATTCCAGACTTGAGCTGAAGAGCCCAGCAACCTGGAAACACCACGGGTATGGACAAAAAGGGCCACCCAAGGGCCTCCCTGGTGGCGCAGTGGTTGAGAGTCCGCCTGCCGATGCAGGGGATATGGGTTCGTGCCCCGGTCTGGGAGGATCCCACATGCCGCGTAGCGGCTGGGCCCGTGAGCCGCGTAGCGGCTGGGCCTGTGAGCCGTGGCCGCTGAGCTTGCGCGTCCGGCAACGGGAAAGGCCACGACAGTGAGAGGCCCACATATCGCAAAAAAAAAAAAAAAAAAAAAATTAGAAAAAAAAAAAAGGGCCACCCAAAAAGCCTGCTCTCTCTTGCCAGGAGATCAGGAGAGAGGCAGCCTAGCAAGAAAGAAAACTTTTAGACAGTGACTGCTCTACTCCAAGCAAACAACACAGAAAAAACTGTGGCTCCACTCACACCTACACCAGCAAAGACCGAGTGGGGAGCCTAGATTTCCACCCTCACCAAGCTGTAATGAGGTGCCCCTTCCCCTCCACAATAGGATGATGTCAGAGGAGGCCTAGTGAACAGTCAAGACTTTAACCATGGTCTAGCAGTAATGAGGCCACCCCCAACAATATGTCAGTGCAGACCATGAGGGGAGCCAAAACTCCCACCCCTGCCCAGAACTAACAGGACCACCACCACCCTTCAGGTGCCAACACAGATCAAGTGGAGACCCTAGATTTCTAGCTCTACCTGCCAGTAAGTGCACCAATCCCCACCTCCCCTGCCAGAGCAATGTCATAAAAAGCCAACTAAAAGAGAACGTTTCAGACCAGAGTCTTAACAACACAAAGTACCACAATTTACCCCATGCAAAATACATAATTTGAATAGCCCTTTAACTATTAAGGAAACTGAATTTCTAATTTTAAAACTCCCCCAAATCAAATCTCCTGGCCCAGATGGTTTCACTGGAGAAGTCTACCAAATGTTTAATGAAGAATTAACACCAGGGCTTCCCTGGTGGCGCAGTGGTTGGGAGTCCGCCTGCCGATGCAGGGGACACGGGTTCGTGCCCTGGTCCGGGAGAAGTCCACGTACCGCAAAAAAAAAAAAAAAAAAGAATTAACACCAATTCTACACAATCTCTTCCAGAGACTTGCAGAGGAGGGAACACTTCACAATTCATTTTATGAAGCTAAAATTATTATCCCGATACCAAAACCAAAGCCACTACAGAAAAAGAAAATTACAGACTGATATCTTTCATGAACAGAAATGCAAAAACCCTTAACAAAATATTAGCAAATAGAAATCAACTTTAGGACTTCCCTGGTGGCGCAGTGGTTAAGAATCCACCTACCAATGCGGGGGACATGGGTTGGAGCCCTGGCCCGGGAAGACCCCACGTGCCACGGAGCAACTAAGCCCGTGTGCCACAACTACTGAGCCCACGTGCCTAGAGCCCGTGCTCCACAACAAGAGAAGCTACCACAATGAGAAGCCCGTGTACCGCAACTAGAGAAAGCCCGCGTGCAACAACAAAGACCCAACGCGGCTGAAAATAAATAAATGAATAAATTTTTTTTAAAAGAAATCAACTTTAATATAAAGTTCCCTGGTTGCCTAGTGGTTAGGGTTTTCGCTGCTGTGGCCTGAGTTTAATCGGTGGATGGGTAACTGAGATCCCACAAGCCATGCAGTGCAGCCAAAAAAAAAAAAAGAAAGAAAGAAATCTGCAATATATAAAAAGAATGATACTCCATGATCACTAAGGTTTATTCCATGGATGCAAGACTGGCTCAATACTCAAAAATCAAAGTAATCCACCATATTAACAAGCTAAACGAACCTCAGCCTAAGTCTCACACCTTTTACAAAAATTAACTAAAAATGTATCACAAATTTAAATGTAAAACTACACAGATTTTTTAAAGAAGACTTAGGACAAAATCTTCAGAATCTAGGACTAGACAACAAATTCTTTGACCTGATACCAAAAATACATAAAGGAAAAATTCATAAATTGAACTGAATTCCATCAAATTTTTTTTAAATTTATTTATTTTATTTATTTATCTTTGGCTGCTTTGGGTCTTCGTTGCTGCACATGGGCTTTCTCTAGTTGCAGCAAGTGGGGGCTACTCTTCGTTGCGGTAGAGTAGGGCTTCTCACTGCGGGCTTCTCATTGCGGTGGTTTCTCCTGTTGTGGAGCACGGGCTCTAGGCACACGGGCTTCAGTAGTTGTGGCACGCAGCCTCAGTAGCTGTGGCTTGCGGGCTCTAGAGCACAGGCTCAGTAGTTGTGGCGCACGGGCTTAGTTGCTCCGTGGCATGTGGGGTCTTCCCAGACCAGGGCTCGAACCCGTGTCCCCTGCATTGGCAGGCAGATTCGTAACCACTGCGCCACCAGGGAAGCCCAATTCCATCAAAACTTAAAAACTTTTTTCAGTGAAAGACCTTCCTGTGAGGATGAAAAGGCAAGCTACAAAGTGGGAGAAATATTTGTAAGCCCCATACCCAACAAAGGCCTAGTATCTAGAATACATAAAGTGAAAAAGCAAACAATCCAATTGGAACATGGGCAAAAGACATAAAGAGACGTTTCACCAAAAAGAACATACAGATGGCAAATAAGCACATGAAAAGATGTTAACCATTAGGGAAATGCAAATTAAAACCTCAATGAGAGGGCTTCCCTAGTGGCACAGAGGTCACAGAATCCGCCTGCCAGTGCAGGGGACACGGGTTCGAGCCCTGGCCCGGGAAGATCTCACATGCCATGGAGCAACTAAGCCCGTGTGCCACAACTACTGAGCCTGAGCTCTAGAGCCCACGTGCCACAACTACTGAAGCCTGTGCACCTACAGCCTGTGCTCCGCAACAAGAGAAGCCACGACAATGAGAAGCCCGTGCACCTCAACGAAGAGTAGCCCCTGCTCACCCCAACTAGAGAAAGCCCGCACACAGCAACGAAGACCCAACACAGCCAAAAATTAATTAATTAATTTTTTTAAAAAAACCTCAATGAGATATCACTGCACACCTATCAGAATGGCTAAAATAAAAAATAATGACAACGCCAAATGTCGGCAAGGATGCAGAGAAACAAGATCACTCATATGTTGCTGCTGGTAATGTAAAATAGGACGACCACTCCAGAAAACAGCTTGGCAGTTTCTTAAAAAACTAAATGTGCAACTACCATGTGACCCAGCAGTTACAGTCCTGGGCATTTATCCCAGAGAAATGAAAACTTATGTTCACATAAAAATCTGTACATAAATGTTTATAGCAGCCTTATTCATAATAGCCAAAAACTGGAAACAACCCAGATGTCCTTCAATGGATGAATGGTTAAACAAAGTGTAGTACATCCATACCATGGAATATTACTCAGCAATTAAAAGGAACAAACTATAGACAAATGAAACAACTTAGAAGAATCTCCTGAGAATTATGCTAGGTGAAAAAAGCCAATCCCAAAAAGTTACATACCATATGATCCCATGTATCACATTCACAAAATGATAAAATTACAGAAATTAAAAAAATTAGTGGTTGCCAGGATTTCAGGAGGGAGTAGGGATAGGAAGAAAGTGAGGGTAACTATAAAAGAGCAATAGGAAAGATCCTTATGGTGATGGAAATGCTCAGTATCTTGATTGTATCGATATCAGTATCCTGGTTGTGATATTATACTACAGTTCTACAGGATGTTATCACTGGGAAAAACTGGGTAAAGGGTACACAGAATTTCTGTATTTTATTTCTTACAACTGCAAGTGAATCTACAGTTATTTCAGAATGAAAAGGTTAAAGAAATGCATTTTTTCTTCCCACTCCAAAAAGAAAAAACAAAGAAACAAAAACAAAAACTTGTTCTATCTATAGTCTCCCTCTCAGTTAATGGCAACTCCATTTTTCTGTTACTCAAGCCAAAACCCTTGGAGTCATTATTTTAACACCCCACATCCAATCTGTTTCTCTGCCTTCAAAATATATGCAGAATTTGAAGACTTTTCACCCCTCCATTGCTACTGCCTAGTCCAAGCCACCACAATCTCACCTGGATTATTATGGTAGCCTTCTAAATGATCTGTATGCTTCTCCCTTAACCCCTAGTGTCCACTCTCAACATAACAGCCAGAGTCATCCTGTAAAAACTTAAGTTAAATGACGTTACTCCTCTGCTTAAAACCATCTAGTAGCTCTCCATTTCTCTCAAGAGTGAAATTCAAAGTCTTTATAATAGCCTATAAGATCCTATATGATCTGGTCCCCATTATCTCAATGCTGTTATCTCCTACTAATCTTCCTAACTATTCTATCCCCACTGCCTACTTAACAGATAGCAGGCATTCAATAAATATTTATTGAAAATGCTCAACTCTCACCACAAATCCTACACTGCTTCCCAAGTAGCGTTTTTGCACCTACTACACTCTCTGAAAAGCCTTTCTCATAGTTCTCAGCCAGGTAAAACCCCGCCACTCTTCTAAGGATATCTCCAACGTCACCCTATTTGTTGTTGTAACTCCAATACCTAGCACCAAGTAGGAGCAGAATTAATAAATACTGTTCAAGGAGTAAAAATCTGGAAATTGGGACTTCCCTAGCAGTCAGTGGTTAAGACTTGGTGCTTCCACTGCAGAGGTCAAGGGTTCGATCCCTAGTTGGGGAACTAAGATCCCACATGCCACAAAACACAGCCAAAAAAAAAAAAAAAACACGTGGACATTATATACAAGAAAACAAACTAGGACTTCATCTGAAACATTTGATGTAAATTAGATCAACCTCCTGGACTGCCACTCCTTCAAATGAAAGAGGTTGATCCAGTCAGCTATAAAGAGTATTCAGAACAAAGTGATAACTCTGACTTTATGGATTTAATCGTTTGAGTTTATATATATATATATATATATATATATATATATATATATATATATATATATTAAAAACTTTAGACTTTTACATATTGATATATGTTCCATTTCTACCCTTTCCTATTTGATATTACCTCTCTAGTTAAAACTTAACACTTCAAAAATTAAAATTTTTTAATTTAATTCTCTCCTATTGGTACCTTTTTAAAAACTGCCTTAAAATAAACTATATCAATATTTCTCGAACAAGAATGCAGAAGACCCTGAGAATTCATTCACACACTGAATTCTGGGAAACAATGCCTTAAAAATTAAATACATATTAAATAAATTTAGGCAACATCTAGGAGCAATATGATGGTCAATGTAGAAAGCAGGCACTTTTGAAATGGCATGGCAAGACTAGGTCATACGGTGAGCATCCAGTGATCCAAAATAACACTTACATTAACTTTTTTAAACTTTACCAAAACAAAAACAACTGTAAAAAGTCTTACAGATTGCCAAGAATATACCCAAGCACTGAAATTTTAAGAAACCTAATATGGAACAAGTTTAAATAAATCTGATATGGAAACTTTCTAACTTCCTATGCTTACTTGAAGTTTGGAATGCAATATATTCTAGCTAGACTTTAATTTTCTTATTACAAGAGTAATTACTTTGAAATCACTTTACCATAAGGCACGCTTACAAAAAACATTTATATTACCCAAAGCTTTACACATGCTACACTGTACTACAATGGAGCTGCTTCCCTATTAAAAGCATACATGTTAGTTTTCATTTAAGTTATTTTCAATAGGGAATAATCTGAATTTAAAATTGATATATACAAAAACTTAATAAAAGAAAACCATTCCCTGAAATGTCCTAGTATAGTTGGAGCAATGTTTATGGGGCCCTAACAAATAAAAAAAGACAAGAGGACACCTTAATACTCCACACTCACCCTGCTTACCCACACATCAGAAAATTTTCAACCATCTCTTAAGAGAAAAAGTTGTTTTTGAAACTAGTTACCAGCTACATATTCCCCAAACTGTATATCTTAAGCACTCCAGCAAGAAATATAAATGCTTAAATGTCAGTTTTTTCTTAGATGATTAAATGACCAAAACAACCATGCTACTTAGGAACTTTAGGAACAGGAGTATCTGCATCAACCAGAGAAATCCTCATTATATTTTACTAACGATGAAAGGGGCTTGGGAAAATGGGCCACAGTCCTTTCCCACAGAGTTACAAACACTTATGGGAGGGTGGTCCAGGTGCCCTGCCCTCACAGCTGCTGGGGAAACCCAAGTAAGTAACCGCAGCACTGTAGTACAGGAATGTATGGCTAGACAGCCCCTGTTGGCAAATAAATGAACACTATCCCATTCATACTGTTTTTCATCTGAACTCAGACAAGATTTAGGCAGAAAAAGAAGGATCATGTCTTGGCCTGAAATAAAAAAGGGACTACTAAACGAAATACTGCTTAATCATTATAAATTCTTATTAGTGGATTTGTTCCCCCTAAGTCTCAGGCCCATACTTAATCTTGCAGCACTATTTACAATAGCCAAGATATGGAAACAACCTAAGTGCCCATGGATCAATGAATGGATAAAGAAGTTGTGGTACACATACACAGTGGATTTATCATTCAGCCACAAAAGAGAATGGAATCTTGCCATTTGCAACAACATGGATGGATCTTGAGGGCATTATGCTACGTGAAATACGTCAGTCAGAGAAAGACAGATATATGGTTTCATTTACATGTGGAATCTAAAGAACAAAACAAAACAAATAAAAACAAATTAAAAAGCTAAACTCATAAATACAGAGAACAGAATGGTGGTTGGCGGGGACAGGGGCAGGGTGGAGGTGAAGGGAATCAAAAGGTACAAACTTCCACTTATAAAATAAATAAGTCATGGGGATGCAATGTACAGCACGGTGACTATAGTTAATAATACTGTACTGCATATCTTTAAGTTGCTAAGAGAGTAAATCTGACAAGTTCTCATAAGAAAAAAATGTTAACTATGTGTGGTAATGGACGGTAACTAGACTTAGTGTGCGATCACAGTGTATACAAACATCAAATCATTACGCTGTACATCTGAAACTAATATGTCAATTACACCTCAATAAAAAATAAAAAAATAAAAACTTAAATCCTACAGATCCATTAAAATGAAGCAGGGTTGTCTGGTTAACCCAGGACACAGAGAAGGGGGACCATGTTTACAAAGAATCTCCCTTGTCCCAGAACTCCTCTTCTCCTCCCAAGCCCCTCAGGAGTCCAACGCCCCAGCATTCTGGCTCTTTACCAAGCCCCAGAACCTCCCAGTCCTCACAGATGCACCAATACTCAAAGATAGCTCTTTTCCTTTCACTTTCGCTCTCCAAATTATTCCATCGGCTCGGTCCGGTCAGTGCCCCTACCCACCTTCGTCTTTACCGCTGATCTCACCCGTTCTGGAAAGCCCCCGCCTTCCCTTGGCCCAGCTAAACCCCTGGGCACCCGCACCTGACCTTGGGACTCTCTCTAGACACCACACCTCTTACTCTCGGCTGTCTCCTCAGCACCTGTCCCCTCTGTGCTCTCTTCTAGACCCTCCTAACTCCCATCTCTGTAGAGAAAAAAAAAGAAAAAGAAAACGTTGCATGCCATTCCAGTTCTACAAGAATCAAGCTATTAGCCACTGCAGATCCACCTACAGTGGATCTGAGGGGACCTCAGGATGGAGAAAAACAGGATGAAGTATTCTGTTTTGGATACACGGGTCCTAGACTGGCAAGATGCATACCTAAGGAAGAATTTCAATAACCCCAGATTCTTGCGTCTTCCCATACAAAGTACTAAAATTATGAACTTCAGATGTCTGTTCTTTATGATGAGCAGTAATCTTTTGATGTTTGACTACATGTTTTTTTCCCAGCAAAAAATTCATCCATAAACCTGGCTCCTACCTCACCTCTTCGAACAATTTCTCAGAACTGAGAAACTGGCTCCCCCCGCTACGGCCTTCAGTAAGACACTGAATAAACTCACAGTTCTTACAGTTGTGCGTTTTTGTTTGTAATCGACACCCCCAGGGGATCTTGGAGACCGCATCACCGCCATTCTCTGTGGCAACCCATTCTTCAAGACTCTCTAGACACCACCACCACTCCTCCCTCCCCGCCCATCTACACGCTCGCTGCCTGGGTCCCTGCAGCTCTCAACCCCACTTCTCAGGCCTCTTGGAGACCCCACCTCCACAGACCCCTTCAGACAGCCTACTCTCCCTCTTCGGGGCTGTAGAGACCCTGCCCCTCTACACATCACCACCTGCTCCGGACACTAGGAAGCGCCCGTTCCCTGGCCGGGCCCGTCTTGGCGTTCCGCGCCCGGGCCCTCCCCGTCTTCCCGCTACCTCCCTACCGCCGCGCCCCATTTACCACTGGCCGCAAGCAGAAGCGTCAGGACCAGCGGCAGCGCCAGCCCTCCGGGAACCTGGATGGCCGGCCTGGGCCGCAGTTTCGCTTGCTGGGCGCCCCTCATCCTCCTCAGGGTGGCGGCGGCCATAACGGTCTCGGCTGCGAGCTTGCGCGGTTGCTAGGCTCTACGTCATGACGTCAGACACTGCGTATGGCATCGCGGCCGTAGGCCCAACGTGATGACGTGTCAGCCTGGAGTGGGGTTCTGGGAGCAGGAAATGAGGGAGAGGGATCGCGGGAATTGGGGCAAAGGGAAGCACCAGAAACTCAGCTGCAAGATAAGGATGTATTGTGTAAGGTGTGAAGAGAGTCAGAACGAGCCCCTTCTTCCCAAAAAAAAAAAAAAACACGTGGACATTATATACAAGAAAACAAACTAGGACTTCATCTGAAACATTTGATGTAAATTAGATCAACCTCCTGGACTGCCACTCCTTCAAATGAAAGAGGTTGATCCAGTCAGCTATAAAGAGTATTCAGAACAAAGTGATAACTCTGACTTTATGGATTTAATCGTTTGAGTTTATATATATATATATATATATATATATATATATATATATATATATATATATTAAAAACTTTAGACTTTTACATATTGATATATGTTCCATTTCTACCCTTTCCTATTTGATATTACCTCTCTAGTTAAAACTTAACACTTCAAAAATTAAAATTTTTTAATTTAATTCTCTCCTATTGGTACCTTTTTAAAAACTGCCTTAAAATAAACTATATCAATATTTCTCGAACAAGAATGCAGAAGACCCTGAGAATTCATTCACACACTGAATTCTGGGAAACAATGCCTTAAAAATTAAATACATATTAAATAAATTTAGGCAACATCTAGGAGCAATATGATGGTCAATGTAGAAAGCAGGCACTTTTGAAATGGCATGGCAAGACTAGGTCATACGGTGAGCATCCAGTGATCCAAAATAACACTTACATTAACTTTTTTAAACTTTACCAAAACAAAAACAACTGTAAAAAGTCTTACAGATTGCCAAGAATATACCCAAGCACTGAAATTTTAAGAAACCTAATATGGAACAAGTTTAAATAAATCTGATATGGAAACTTTCTAACTTCCTATGCTTACTTGAAGTTTGGAATGCAATATATTCTAGCTAGACTTTAATTTTCTTATTACAAGAGTAATTACTTTGAAATCACTTTACCATAAGGCACGCTTACAAAAAACATTTATATTACCCAAAGCTTTACACATGCTACACTGTACTACAATGGAGCTGCTTCCCTATTAAAAGCATACATGTTAGTTTTCATTTAAGTTATTTTCAATAGGGAATAATCTGAATTTAAAATTGATATATACAAAAACTTAATAAAAGAAAACCATTCCCTGAAATGTCCTAGTATAGTTGGAGCAATGTTTATGGGGCCCTAACAAATAAAAAAAGACAAGAGGACACCTTAATACTCCACACTCACCCTGCTTACCCACACATCAGAAAATTTTCAACCATCTCTTAAGAGAAAAAGTTGTTTTTGAAACTAGTTACCAGCTACATATTCCCCAAACTGTATATCTTAAGCACTCCAGCAAGAAATATAAATGCTTAAATGTCAGTTTTTTCTTAGATGATTAAATGACCAAAACAACCATGCTACTTAGGAACTTTAGGAACAGGAGTATCTGCATCAACCAGAGAAATCCTCATTATATTTTACTAACGATGAAAGGGGCTTGGGAAAATGGGCCACAGTCCTTTCCCACAGAGTTACAAACACTTATGGGAGGGTGGTCCAGGTGCCCTGCCCTCACAGCTGCTGGGGAAACCCAAGTAAGTAACCGCAGCACTGTAGTACAGGAATGTATGGCTAGACAGCCCCTGTTGGCAAATAAATGAACACTATCCCATTCATACTGTTTTTCATCTGAACTCAGACAAGATTTAGGCAGAAAAAGAAGGATCATGTCTTGGCCTGAAATAAAAAAGGGACTACTAAACGAAATACTGCTTAATCATTATAAATTCTTATTAGTGGATTTGTTCCCCCTAAGTCTCAGGCCCATACTTAATCTTGCAGCACTATTTACAATAGCCAAGATATGGAAACAACCTAAGTGCCCATGGATCAATGAATGGATAAAGAAGTTGTGGTACACATACACAGTGGATTTATCATTCAGCCACAAAAGAGAATGGAATCTTGCCATTTGCAACAACATGGATGGATCTTGAGGGCATTATGCTACGTGAAATACGTCAGTCAGAGAAAGACAGATATATGGTTTCATTTACATGTGGAATCTAAAGAACAAAACAAAACAAATAAAAACAAATTAAAAAGCTAAACTCATAAATACAGAGAACAGAATGGTGGTTGGCGGGGACAGGGGCAGGGTGGAGGTGAAGGGAATCAAAAGGTACAAACTTCCACTTATAAAATAAATAAGTCATGGGGATGCAATGTACAGCACGGTGACTATAGTTAATAATACTGTACTGCATATCTTTAAGTTGCTAAGAGAGTAAATCTGACAAGTTCTCATAAGAAAAAAATGTTAACTATGTGTGGTAATGGACGGTAACTAGACTTAGTGTGCGATCACAGTGTATACAAACATCAAATCATTACGCTGTACATCTGAAACTAATATGTCAATTACACCTCAATAAAAAATAAAAAAATAAAAACTTAAATCCTACAGATCCATTAAAATGAAGCAGGGTTGTCTGGTTAACCCAGGACACAGAGAAGGGGGACCATGTTTACAAAGAATCTCCCTTGTCCCAGAACTCCTCTTCTCCTCCCAAGCCCCTCAGGAGTCCAACGCCCCAGCATTCTGGCTCTTTACCAAGCCCCAGAACCTCCCAGTCCTCACAGATGCACCAATACTCAAAGATAGCTCTTTTCCTTTCACTTTCGCTCTCCAAATTATTCCATCGGCTCGGTCCGGTCAGTGCCCCTACCCACCTTCGTCTTTACCGCTGATCTCACCCGTTCTGGAAAGCCCCCGCCTTCCCTTGGCCCAGCTAAACCCCTGGGCACCCGCACCTGACCTTGGGACTCTCTCTAGACACCACACCTCTTACTCTCGGCTGTCTCCTCAGCACCTGTCCCCTCTGTGCTCTCTTCTAGACCCTCCTAACTCCCATCTCTGTAGAGAAAAAAAAAGAAAAAGAAAACGTTGCATGCCATTCCAGTTCTACAAGAATCAAGCTATTAGCCACTGCAGATCCACCTACAGTGGATCTGAGGGGACCTCAGGATGGAGAAAAACAGGATGAAGTATTCTGTTTTGGATACACGGGTCCTAGACTGGCAAGATGCATACCTAAGGAAGAATTTCAATAACCCCAGATTCTTGCGTCTTCCCATACAAAGTACTAAAATTATGAACTTCAGATGTCTGTTCTTTATGATGAGCAGTAATCTTTTGATGTTTGACTACATGTTTTTTTCCCAGCAAAAAATTCATCCATAAACCTGGCTCCTACCTCACCTCTTCGAACAATTTCTCAGAACTGAGAAACTGGCTCCCCCCGCTACGGCCTTCAGTAAGACACTGAATAAACTCACAGTTCTTACAGTTGTGCGTTTTTGTTTGTAATCGACACCCCCAGGGGATCTTGGAGACCGCATCACCGCCATTCTCTGTGGCAACCCATTCTTCAAGACTCTCTAGACACCACCACCACTCCTCCCTCCCCGCCCATCTACACGCTCGCTGCCTGGGTCCCTGCAGCTCTCAACCCCACTTCTCAGGCCTCTTGGAGACCCCACCTCCACAGACCCCTTCAGACAGCCTACTCTCCCTCTTCGGGGCTGTAGAGACCCTGCCCCTCTACACATCACCACCTGCTCCGGACACTAGGAAGCGCCCGTTCCCTGGCCGGGCCCGTCTTGGCGTTCCGCGCCCGGGCCCTCCCCGTCTTCCCGCTACCTCCCTACCGCCGCGCCCCATTTACCACTGGCCGCAAGCAGAAGCGTCAGGACCAGCGGCAGCGCCAGCCCTCCGGGAACCTGGATGGCCGGCCTGGGCCGCAGTTTCGCTTGCTGGGCGCCCCTCATCCTCCTCAGGGTGGCGGCGGCCATAACGGTCTCGGCTGCGAGCTTGCGCGGTTGCTAGGCTCTACGTCATGACGTCAGACACTGCGTATGGCATCGCGGCCGTAGGCCCAACGTGATGACGTGTCAGCCTGGAGTGGGGTTCTGGGAGCAGGAAATGAGGGAGAGGGATCGCGGGAATTGGGGCAAAGGGAAGCACCAGAAACTCAGCTGCAAGATAAGGATGTATTGTGTAAGGTGTGAAGAGAGTCAGAACGAGCCCCTTCTTCCCACGTGATGGGCTAGTATACAGCTAATAACTTTTAGAACATTTTTAGAAGGAATATCCATCTGTGTAATAGTCTGATCCCAAAAGAGAAGTAACTGCCCTCCCCCTCCCAAAGGCAAAGGGGGACTTCACTGGTGGCGCAGTGGTTAAGAATCCGCCTGCCAATTATAGGGTACACGGGTTTGAGCCCTGGTCCAGGAAGATCCCGCATGGCACGAAGCAACTAAACCCCTGTGCCACAACTAGTGAGCCTGCGTTCTAGAGCCCATGAGCCACAAATACTGAAGCCCACGCGCAGGGAGCCTGTGCTTCACAAGAGAAACCACCGCAATGAGAATCCTGAGCACCACAACAGAGTAGCCCCTGCTCGCCGCAACTAGAGAAAGCCCGTGCGCAGCAGCAAAGACCCAATGCAACCAAAAATTTAAAAAGGCAAAGGAAATAAATGTTGAGTGGGTGGTGGACTTTTAGGTTAAGTGTTCTGTTTTTAACATTTCCCCATAATCATTCATTACTTCAACAAATACTTAGTACCTCTAGTATATTTCAATATACAGCACTGAACAAAACACTTTTGTGGAATTTATTTTTCTGTGAGGGAGACTATAGTGTACAATACATACTATATACAATGGTAAAGGTATTTTGGAGGAGAAGCAGGGAAGTGGGCTAGGAAAGAGGTGTGCAAACAGCTTCCACACTTCCTACAATAAGCTTCTTTTAAATGTTGTTAACTTAAACCCCCCAGAATATGAAAATGCAAATTTAGAAACTTCCAGGAAGTTCCCTTAGGGCCCTAGCCACAATGCTTTGGTCTGTGTGTTCCGTGAATATTTTCTTAACGTCTATAGGCTTCAGCTTGTGAAATTACATTTGGTTGATTTGCAGGAAACTCAGCGTGGCATGAAGCAAGACATTTATTTTACCCCACAGCTTCACCACTCTGGTCTCCATGATTTCCTCAGAGGATCGCTGCTATCCCCCAGAGACAGTTGAGCTGCCTCTTTGAAAAGAGAAAAGCCTGTGTTCTCCTCAATCTGGTTTCCCTTAACATTTTATCTGGCACTAGTGACCGCTCAAAAACACAAACTCTGTGTTGTTAAGAAAACTAAGAGGTCATTCATCTATTCATTTCCTTAAGCCCACCACAAGCCCAGATAGACTGAATGGTGCACTTATTGCAAAACTTCCAGGGTAGCCAGGGTACAAAGTCCTCCCAAGTTCCCCTGGAGCTTTCCCTCTGTGAGTACAGAAACTATCACTCAGTTTAACGAATAAGCCTCTCAGTTCTAGCTTCTGCATGTTGGGAGATTCAGACTTAATCAGGTCTTTTTCCTGTAATAAACACACCTTCAATCCTCTCTTCTTTGTCCACTTTGTTCCTTTGGCCCCATACCAGATTATTTCAATTCTCTTACTGGTGAGATATCATGAACTCAAGGCATTTTGCACAATACTCTGACATGCAACAACCAGAAAATATGTAAATGGGAGGAAAATATTCCCTCAGAGGGCCCTTTGTACATTTCAAAATACCAATACTGCACCTGGCTTCTGACTGGATGTACCCAACAACCATTATGCACCAAAATCTCTGGACACATTTAAAAAAGTGAACTTTGAAATAGCTGCGGGTCCTTATGAACCTGATGAAGACAGTATAACAAATACTGAGGCCAGCAGGTTTGGGGTGACCAGTTACACAAAATGCTGGAAGTAAATCTGATACCTGTTGGGAATTATCACTTCCAAACATCCATAAAAAGGAATTCTGCCTAAAAATTTTTATCATTGAATAGAAAAAAATATCTAGGGCTTCCCTGGTGGCGCAGTGGTTGAGAGTCCGCCTGCTGATGCAGGGGACACGCGTTCGTGCCCCGGTCCAGGAAGATCCCACATGCCGCAGAGCGGCTGGGCCCATGAGCCATGGCCGCTAAGCCTGCGCGTCCGGAGCCTGTGCTCCGCAATGGGAGAGGCCACAACAGTGAGAGGCCCACGTACCGCAAAAAAATAAATAAATAAAAAAATAAAAAAGTCTACATTTGATGATGCTGGATAATGTATATGCAGAGTTGTTACTATTCTACTGATACTTTGTAAACGTTTGAAATCTGTTATTTTTTTTAATATATATGGCAGAATTCTGAAACCATATCCAATGACCCATGCCTTTATATGATCCCCTGCCCTTGAGTGTGGGAGGAATCTGTGAATATGATGGGATATCACTCCTGTGATTAGGTTATGATGTGTGGACAGTTGACTTTAATGGGAGATTATCCTCAGTGGACCTGACCTAATCAGGTGAGCCCTTAAAAGGACAGGAATGCTTATAAAATAAATAAGTTATGGGGATGTAATATACAGCATAGTGACCATAATTAATTGTACTACATTATATATTTGAAAGTTGCAAAGAGAGTAGATCTTAAAAGTTCTTAACCCAGGCTTCCCTGGTGGCGCAGTGGTTGAGGGGCCGCCTGCTGATGCAAGGGACACGGGTTTGTGCCCTGGTCCGGGAGGATCCCACATGCCGTAGAGCTGCTAGGCCCATGAGCCATGGCCGCTGGGCCTGCGCATCCGGAGTCTGTGCTCCACAACAGGAGAGGCCACAACATTGAGAGGCCCACGTACCGCAAAAAAAAAAAAAAAAAGTTCTTATCCCAAGAAAAAAACAATTCTGTACAGTGATGGATGTTAACTGGGCTTATTGTAGTGATCATTTCACAATATATCAAACATCAAATCATTATGTTGTACACCTGAAACTAATATAATGTTATAGGCCAATTATATCTTAATTTTAAAAACAAATTTTTTAAAAATTATAAAGGTGTTTGGGCTCTTCTGGAGGATGTTTGAAGTAGGGAAGGATTTGACAGTGAAATTTTTCTGTTCCAGCTCTGAAGATGGAGGACACCACAGGGCAAGGAATGCAGGTGGCCTCTATTTGCTGAAAGTGGCCCCTAGCTGATGGCCAGCAAGGAAGTAGAAACCACTATCTTACAACTAAAGGTAACTGAGTTCTGCCACAGCCATATGAGCCTGGAAGAGGACCCCAAACTTCAGATGAGAACACAGTCCGGCTGACATCCTAATTTCAGCATTGTGAGAAACTTAAGAGAGCCCAGGCACCCGGTGCTTGGACCTCAGACAGACAGACCTGTGAAATAATTAAGTGTTGTTTTAAGCCACTAAATTTGTGGTAATTTGTTATGCAGCAATAGAAAACTAAAAATATCACACACACACACACACACACACACACACACACACACAGCCACAGCAAGGGGCCAAAGAACAAGACCAAACATATGTCCTGTTTATTTACACTTCTATTAATAAAGACAACAAAAGAAGGATAAGGTTTCAATATTTTATTCAAGTTTTAAGTCATGTTAATTACAGCATTTGAAGGGGAGGAACTAATTCCACACAAAATGGAAGACTCTAAAATGTACCTATTAAACTGCTAAAAAATAAACTGAGTGGCGTGAATACAACAGAAGTTCAATTTAGATTCTGAGTGTTGTCACCATGTGATTACAGTCACAGAGACTCTTCCCAGCTTGCAGCTGGAGCTCTTAGAAGCTATTTCATACTCTGGTGCAAGGGCAAAAAAACACAACATGAGAAAAAACACAGTTAAGTCCTGAATTATTGGCTTCATCACATCCACCTTCTCCACCCCAAAATGGCACAAAAGAAACAGCTACCACGCCCTGCAGACTACTTTTGGTGTAAAAGAGGTGATGGATTGGGGTGGAAAAAGTCCCTGACTAAAAAAGTCCCTTTCAGATGAGTTTGTATATACCATCAAACAGCCTCTCCTCAATCAGGGTAGGAAACCAAGGTTCAATTCTCAGGAAGTCACAATTTCATTCATTTACTCAATACGAATTTACAAATTACAAAGTGCCTGCAAATTATCAACTTCCACTTGCAGCCATTTCTAGGTAAAAAAGAAACCTGACATCTTTAGAGGGGCCAGCAAGCTCCCCCTCAAGTCTACAGCTAAAAGGACCTTTTTTGAAATTGGGTTTCTTCTGTACCTCTGAAAGGGTAACACCCTGAAGCTGAATCATCTTTAACCTGGAAGTCTAACATGATATTTAGCGATACTTGCATCCCAGACATACAACATTAAAAGGTACACTAAATTCTGAAGGTAGCTATGCTGCAAAATAGTTTAAAATTAAACGATTGTACAGTATTCATTTATGCTTGAAACTCCAGTCCTAGACCAAGCTTGTGGCCACCAGCGTTGACATTCTTGCCATCCAGCAGAGCTGACAGTGTCAGTTTGATACCTGCAGGGGGAGAAGTCAGGGAGAGGAAGGGAGGAGAGAGGGAGGAAAGAAAAGAAAGGTTAGCAAATGGAGGATGGCTGAAGCACACTGGTGACACCACACCAGATTCAGAACCGTTCCAGCTGAGTGTGATCAGCAGGGGCAAAACCACAGGCCCTTGAATCCCTGTTACTCAGCACTGTCCGACTAATGACTGGGTAGCCGAGGATGAGCTTGTGCAACAATAATGACGACTCCGTAGCTCACTCAAATCCACTTTCCTTCATCCTCTCATCATCCCCGCTACAAAATCCATGCAGAAAACTTCTTTAGCAAAAGCCCCTTGAAATGAAACCCCAACCATGAATCAGACTCCACTGTCTTACACTCCCAATCACAGCATGCACACAAATGCAAACACACACACACACACACACACACACACACACACACACAACTAAATGCTATTTTCTCTAGAATAGCTTGATTCTGCCATCATGTAACCTTAGATTTCCAGGGTTCAAAGCCCCAGTCTGACCAAACTAACCCCAAGCGGGTATTATTTCCTGTAGCTGTAACATACTATGGACTGGCCTAGCTAACTGTGCAGAGGAAACCTACAAACCAGTTTTACAATGGGGATGACTTATAGGCTGGTTTTAAGAACCTGCTGGAAATAAGTATCAAGCATTAGGCACACACTGGGAAAAAGAATGGAAGAAAATAACGAAAAATGTAATACATGTTAGCCTTGGCCTTTTTTCTCCTACTTACTACTTCTATTCGCCAACTGTTTTATAATGACTGCACTCCTTTACAAACAATCAACTGTAAAACTTTACACACACTCATTTACAATGCACTACACAGTCATTTTATAAGCAATAACATAAAGCAGCAAACCAGCACCACATCTTTTTTAAGACAAAGAACTAATTTCACACAACCGACACATACCTGGCTTTAGGGTCTGAGTATATCCTAACCCTATCAGGCTGGAGTTGTTCACTTTGGCCTAGTCAAGGAACAGATAAGAGAGTGAAAATGTTAAGTACTTCACATTTCTGTCTCCAAACTGAATAAGAGCTTTTTAATCAACCAACTCTGGACTTCAGTATCAAATTCTCTTTTTTCATGACCACTTTGTTTATAGGATTCATTAAACTCAATATGAAATATATCAAATTTAGGAACTAGGTCTCAGAAGGGTAACGCAAAGAACCAACACAATTTTCAAGTAAAAGAAAGTGATTATTTACATTTGATTCCTTACAGTATGTGTGCCCAATTCCATTTATACATAGTCGGTCTGTATTTTTAAGTTATAACAGGTGAGGACACCTTCATTTATGGCCAGAGACATAAAAGACTTTCTTGTATTTGTTGGGATAAAGAAAAACAGACCAAATGTCAGATGGGGTTTTTAAGCGTTTTTTTTAAATAACAGAACATTGTTCGAATTTTTTCTTCATGAGAAAGAGAAGCAAAAATCAAAAAAATTTGGCACTGACAAGCCTGAATTTTTGGAGCAAAACAATAACCTAGACAATCACTTAAATCTCAGCACTTACTGAATGCTGATTAATAATTAATCAATAAAGCAGTTGAGTCGATACTAATTTTGCCCTTATTCTTCTGCCTGAGTTGTAGGGAAATCTGGGCCTCTCCCTGACCCCTTTCTGGGGAAATAAGGAGAGGTCAGGAGCAGAGCAAGCTCAAGCTGTGAGAACACCTGGCAAAAGCTAGAGCTACCAGGGTGTGTGTTTTCCTGCTCACGTGCTGTTTTTAGACCCAGCATCTCCCACAGGAGAAAACAGGAAGGTAGGCCTCCAGGCAGTCAGTGCCCCATCTAGATGTTCCATTTTGCCCATGCCCTCCAAATAATAAGGCCCCTTTTCCTTTGTTTTAA
The DNA here is from genome assembly GCF_000442215.2 of Lipotes vexillifer. Lineage (NCBI taxonomy): Eukaryota > Metazoa > Chordata > Mammalia > Artiodactyla > Lipotidae > Lipotes > Lipotes vexillifer. Next base: position 2,259,780 of record NW_006788200.1, read on the forward strand.
AGTGCCTAACATTAAGGAAGCCCAATTCAGTTCCTATTTCAGAAGACTTATAATAGGCTGTCTGTAAATTACACAAGTCAGCCCAGAAACGATCCTGCAACATGAGATTTCCTCATTCCACCCCAAAAAGGATACAGCCGGCAGTGTCCTGTGACAACAGAGATGAGCTCAACAAGATTTAATGCAAAAACTGTGCAGCAACGCAAGGGTCCATTAGCTATGCTACAGGGTCTGCAAGATAAGATGCCAACCACCCAATGCCAGGGTCTGATTTCTTAATATGCAGTACAGGAGCTGGGCAAGAGAATGAAAACTGAGGGGGAAAGGAACATTTAAAACCTTCAGGTTCAAGGTAAGCCCCTTTACAGTCTGCAGCATGGACCAGGGACTGGTTAGAGAAGGAGGCTCCATAGCAAGGCAGTCTGGGTCAAACACAAACCCCAGCACTTACCAGCTGCCTGCCCTTGGGCAAGTTACTCAACCACTCTAAGCTTTCAGTTCCTCATTTGTGAAAACATGGATGGGATAATTAAAAAAAAAAAAAAAAAAGGCACCTATCTCAAATGGGTTGTATAAGAATTAAATACAGTAATCCACATATAATGGTCTCCATACAGCGCCTGGCAGCCATAGTAAATACAATTACTATGATCGTTTTACTCATTGTGAACCCTTTCACAGTGAGAAAACCTCTAGCCAAAGCAGGGAATTCCATCAATCCAAAAGGATTCCAACCTAAGGGTCAGGGTAAGGTCTCAGAGATACATAATTCCACAGGTACCCACCGAGAAGCAGGCGTCAGGGTCGATCTGGTACTTGGCTGCTATTCCGAAGCGAGTGTTACTGTTTCCTGCTGTCCAGGCCAGATTAACAGCAGTCTCCAACTTCTTATTCACCTTCTGATAAATGGAGCCACCAAACTCTGTCCCATCATTTCTGCAAATAAGCACAGCACAGATGCCAAGCAGCCCAGGAAGGCGACCTGAGCTGGGCAGAGCTGACCAAGACTAACAGAGAACAAGCATGTTGTAAATGGACTCAACTGATCACAAAACAGGCACCAAATTACGGCAAGCCTGATAGGAATGGCACAGACGCCAGGGTCAGGAAGGTTCAGAGGAAGGGAAAGGCTATCTCAGCCATCACTGGGAACACCCAGAGGCAGCTCAGTCAACTACTCAGGCTGCGTGGAACTTGAAGTTTGCTTCTACATTAATCTTTAAAATAAAAGCAGTAACTAGGGCACTGGGATTCTGGATTCTGAGTGATTTCTTTCTTCTGCTGCTAAGGTTATTACTTTTATAAAGGCTCTATTATAAAAATGGAAAGAGAGAACAAAGCCAGAAATGGCAAGAAAGTCTGGGCCACTCATGTTCCTTAGAAGGCAGCTTATAACCCTTAGCACCAGCACCCTTAGCACCCTTAGCTGCATCCACTGCTGAGGGTGCACAGCCAGAACTGACCCAGGCCCTAGGAGGAACAGCAATTACAAGAGAGCTTAATCTATTATTCAGACTTGTTGGCCTATGCATACTATTGGCCCATGCTGCAACATCTATGGTCCTGGTGAGATTTGAAAAGGAGCAACTTGCTACATTACAAAATGTTTCTGTCTTTCAAAAATGCAATGAAACCCAGCAAGCCAAACTCCTTCCTCTCTTCCAAACACACCATATTGACCGCAGCCTCTGGGAATATCCCCTTCCCCACCCTAACATTTTTAACATAAAAATACAACATCAGGGGACTTCCCTGGTGGCGCAGTGGTTAAGAATCCACCTGCCAATGCAGGGGACACGGGTTCGAGCCCTGGTCCAGGAAGATCCCACATGCCACAGAGCAACTAAGCCCATGCGCCACAACTACTGAGCCTGCACTCTAGAGCCCGCGAGCCACAACTACTGAGCCCATGTGCCACAACTACTGAAGCCCACACGCCTAGAGCCCGTGCTGCACAACAAGAGAAGCCACCGCAATGAGAAGCATGCGCACCGCAACAAAGAGTAGCCCCTGCTCACCGCAACTAGAGAAAGACAGCGTGCAGCAACGAAGATCCAACGCAGCCAAAAATAAACAAAGAAAACAAAGAAATTAAAAAAAAAATACAATGTCAAAGTTCTGCCTCATCATTCTGGGTGTCTCCAGTGGAAATAGCACTGGAAACTATTAAGGCAGGTCCCATACGCATTGGAATCCAGCAAAGAGCTTAGAACTTGCTAACCCATGAATAAATTGTTGCTGTTTCATTGCAAACTCTGCTCTTCACTAATATACTCTCCCTAAAGTAGATGCTCATTAAATACATCCTAAATTCTTAAGTTTTCCCTGAAATTCAGCCAGACACTGTGCTTCCAGAAAGTACAGGAAGAGCATAGACACCACCTGATTCACAGAGAATCCTGACTTCTTCAGAAAGTCTTGAGCATGCTACAAAACAGCAGCTTGTCAAAAATAATAGATCTTAACTCAAATGGGGAAATTTCCTTGGGCTTAAATGTGTTTAAACATTAGATTTTTCAATACACTCTAAAACCAGCAACACTGCCTTCCTGTACTGAACTCTTAAAACCATAAAAGAACTCGTTGTAAAAAAAATCATCTAGGGGGCTTCCCTGGTGGCGCAGTGGTTGAGAGTCCGCCTGCCGATGCAGGGGATACAGGTTCGTGCCCCGGTCTGGGAAGATTTCACATGCCGCGGAGTGGCTGGGCCCGTGAGCCATGGCCACTGAGCCTGCGCGTCCAGAGCCTGTGCTCCTTAATGGGAGAGGCCACAACAGTGAGAGGCCTGCGTACCGCAAAAAAACAAAAACAAACAAAAATCATCTAGGGCTTCCTGGTGGTGCAGTGGTTAAGAATCCACCTGCCAATGGAGGGGATACAGGTTTGAGTCCTGGTCCAGGAAGATCCCACATGCCGTGGAGCAACTAAGCCCATGCACCACAACTACTGAGCCTGTGCACTAGAGCCCGTGAGCCACAACTACCGGAGCCCACGCGCCACAACTACTGAAGCCCACGCACCTACAGCCTGTGCTCTGCCACAAGAGAAGCCGCAGCAATGAGAAGCCCGCGCACCACAATGAAGAGTAGCCCTCCCTCGCCGCAACTAGAGAAAGCCTGCGCACAGCAACGAAGACCCAACGCAGCCAAAAATTAATTAATTAATTTGTTTTTAAAAAGCCATCTAGGGCTTCCCTGGTGGCGCAGTGGTTGAGAGTCCGCCTGCCGATGCAGGGAACGCGGGTTCGTGCCCTGGTCTGGGAAGATCCCACATGCCGCGGAGCGGCTGGGCCCGTGAGCCATGGCCGCGGAGCCTGCGCATCCGGAGCCTGTGCTCTGCAACGGGAGAGGCCACAACAGTGAGAGGCCCGCGTACCGCCAAAACAAAAACAAAAACCAAAACAAAAGAGCCATCTACGTGAAGCACACAGAACACCTGTTACACACCTGGGCCTCTGCAAGACCAGGGCAACCCAGATTAGCTGTGTCAGCTGTTTCCACGCCAGTTCCAAAAATAAACCATGTCCACTTATTAAAAAGCTTGAAACTCAGGTAAGTAAAACCTAAAAGTCATTGCTCTTCCTGAAACTGGTGCAAGTTCCCAATTCCAAACCAAGGAAGCACTTTCCATGTCAGCCAAAATTTTAAATTAAAAAACACTTCGATGCATGTGATATTTTTCCTATGGCTTTTTTGCATGTTACCTTTTTTAAATTTACGTATCTTTTTTGACCTTTTTCAGTATACATTTCTATGAATTTTAATACAGACTCCTGTAGCCAGGATACGGAACAGTACCACTACCAAACTCCCCTGTGCCACCCCTTCAAAGTGACACCCTCCGTGTTCCCCTCCCCCTACCACTGGGCTGTCCATCTCCATAGTTTTCTTGTGACTTTTTTAGTTTTAAAAGACTCAAAAAAAATAAAAAAAAAGTTCTGATCACAAGAAAAAAAATTTGGGTTTCCCTGGTGGCGCAGTGGTTGAGAGTCCGCCTGCCGATGCAGGGGACACGGGTTCGTGCCCCGGTCCGGGAAGATCCCACATGCCACAGAGCGGCTGGGCCCGTGAGCCATGGCCGCTTAGCCTGCGCATCTGGAGCCTGTGCTCTGCAATGGGAGAGGCCACAACAGTGAGAAGCCCGTGTACCACAAAAAAAAATAAAATAAATGACTCAAATTTTATTAATTTATTATATTAATGTATTATATTAATTTATTAATTATAAAAATTCCTCAAATTTTTTTATTATGGAAATGTTACTAGTTTAGACCCAAATACCATTTACTTGTCTCTAAATTTTATAAGTCACTTCTTTAGTGACCTCTAGTGGAAAGAGAGAAATTTGGCAAATTTGTACCCAACTTGCACCATGCATTAGTTCTTCATGTCTACAGAGATTTCATGGATGAAATCTGTTTCCCTTAAATCTAAATCAGCACTCTGCTTCAACCCTCAAGTTTGATTACAAAGGGCTCTCTCTAACCTACCCTGTAATTTCCTCTTCCCTTCCTGATACTGTCCAGTTAATAAACTTTTAAATGTTCTGCCATGTAGAGAAGACACTCAGTATTTAACTGAGATAATCAACTCCTAATTTGGCTCCCATGCCTACATTTCATTAAAGCACAGCAAGCTGGTCCTCAGGCAGTATACAGAGAAAGAGAGCTACACCTCCTCACCCCCATTTTGTTAACTAAAATGAAAGGCCCTCCAACGTCCATAAAGCTGCAGGGAAGGGACATTCCTGTGGACTGACATCATGCCCTTGCCGTAAGTGGTCAGCCATTCTGTGTGTACCAGGGACAACATTTATTGTTCACAGAATAGTAAGAAACTACATCACTTCAGGAAACGGGTAGGTGGGAAACAAGAACAATACTAGCAGGCCATTTGGCTCATCTGATTCCAACAAACTCACTTCCCAGGGATTAAAAATTAAGCTTAGAAAAAAATCATGGTAAACAATCCCCCGACTGCACACACTCACATACACTTACACATTAGTGTGAAGCTGGAACTCATCAGTCTTGTAGCCAACTGCAAAGTTGCTCTGGGTCACTCGAGACTTTGCGGTCTCAAAATTCATCTGGTAGCCAGCCAGCCAGCCCTCGTAACCCAGCACCAGAGCACCCCGGATGGAAGGCCCAGCAATGTCGAAATCCATGTCACAGCCCAGGTTGATATGTTCCCGCTTGTACCCTGTCTTGATTTTAGCATTTTTTTTCCTGGAGGAAAAGAAATTGTATTAAAATCAGAAGCTAAATCATCTTGCAACAAGCATGCCAAGAGACACAAATTTAAAAAAATAATAATCCTCGTTTGAATAGGAGGGTAGGAAGGCAAAGTTAGGGCCCCAGATCTCCCTTAAGCAACTTCTGTACCACAATGGGCAGAACACAACCTCTCTTCAACTGGAATCCAGAATAATGAAGAAACACCACCATAATGAAGCGAGAACACAGGCAAGAAAAGCTGGAAAAAGAAGCACTAAGTAATTTTTACTATCCTCTCCCTATGCTTAATACAGTGGCCTACACAGGCATTCATTATGCAGAGCACCACCATGTAATTATGAAACAGATGCATCTTTGCTATATTTTCCAAGTCTGTGGATAAGATACATCTGTCATGAAGGCAGCTATCTAAACAGCAGCTTTTAATGAGATGGTCATCTTCTTACTCTGTGGCTCACTTAGTAAAGAAACATATACTAATTCCCTTCTAAGTAAATACAACAGTTAGACAGTTTTTAATTCAGTATCCATGAGATCCCAATGAATATATATTTCAGAGAACTGGATAGCGAGGTAGAAGCTGGGGCCCTGCAGTCACAGGGGGCCAGGAAGCCCTGGTGGACTGGACAAGATCCCAGGTCTAGTCTGCTGATCCCAGATTTGCGTATACGGCCAGACAGCACCTCCCTTGACTACTACTCAAGACCCAGCATTTCTCAGGAAAGGCAGGTGAGTCATGTCACCTGCAAATATATTATCACAATGACTTTTACCAAAAGTCAGCATTAGAGACAAGATCACATCTATCAAATAAAATTTAGACTATTTTCACCTGATTGTTTCTGTCATTCAGCTGAAAATGGACATCTTCCACAGCGAGAAACATTCTCAGCAGAGACCACAGGAGAAACCAGATATGCTTCAAGGTTCAAGGACCACACAGCCCTGTCCAGCCCAGCTTCATTCACACTGAGATTAAAGCTTCATCCCCAGCACCCAAACTGGGGCCCCTAAATACCATTCCCTCCTAAAAGGAACCAGCACTCCTCAGAAAATTGCAGATTACAGGTTGGTGCAGGAAAGGTGCAAGATGAGCTTGAAGCATCTATCAAAGCTATCAAAGACTTTGAGGTTGGGGCAAAAGGACTTGAGAGCTAAGATGAAGAGGCTCCCACAGGGACTTCCCTGGTGGCCCAGCGGTTAAGACTCCATGCTCCCAATGCAGGGGGCGCAGGTTCGATCCCTGTTCAGGGAACTAGATCCCACATGCCACAACTAAGAGCTTGCATGCCGCAACTAAAAGATCCCGCGTGCTGCAACTAAGACCCAGCGCAGCCAAATAAATAAATATGTAAACATATTTAAAAAAAAAAAAAAACAGGCTCCCAAGGGCTTCAAATATGAGACAATATAAGCATCAAGAATAATATCAGCAGCGACTGAAGCATATCAAATGTTTAAATCTATGAACTCATAATGACACTCAAGACACACACATTGCATCTTTAGGGACTAGAGAATCAATCTGTTATTTTGAAAAGAGTAAATAAAAAAGGAATCAAACACGTATCCCACCTTTCCTATACTAACTATATCTCAAAATAACCAAAGATTTGATAAGTTTCTCTTTATAGAAATATTCCAGCTTAAAAATGAAGAAAGAAAGATAAAGGTAGAATTATCACCAATTTGTAACCCCTTATGAGTAGATCATGAATGGCACTAACATACAAAGAGAAAACCAGGCCTTCTGTGTGCACCCCTATGGAAGCAGATTTCGGCACCCCCCAAAATGGAATCTAAATGTGATGAAGCCTCTAGACTTAGCAATTCACAGGAAATGTGGGGGACAGGGGAGGGTAACAAGTTAAACAACACCACAGAATGCGAACAGCAAAGTTTACTCTATATAATTCTAGAAGACAAATGATCTAGTTTTAACAAATAAATTGCAAGGGGAAAAAAAACAGAAGAAGAACCTAAAAACTAAGATTTAGGAGCCATATGAAGCAATTTTTACAATTTTGCATGGACAATTTTTGATTCTCTAAAAACTTTTCATGAAATCATGTAAATTTGAAGAGACTAGGCTTGACAATATTAAGAAATTATGATTAATTTTCACAATGTAATGATACTGTGGTTATGCTCTTTTTTTAAAAGGAAACTTATTTAAAATATATACAGATGAAAGTATGTGATATCTGTTATTTACTTCAAAATAATCTGAGGGTAGGAGGGGTTGATTATGGATGTATAAATAAAACATGATTGGCCATGGGTTGATAATTACTAAAGCTGGGTGATGAGAACATGATGAAGGTATAATATACTTTTCTGTATTCGTTCGCATGTTTGAAATTTTCCATAATAAAAAATTTAAAGATTAAACACTCCAAGTTCCAATGAGTCAGAATTTCAGAGGTCATAGGTGAAAATAAAGTCAACACACTTCCCTAGGGACAAGGAAACTTACAACTTCTGTTCAACTTGCTTCTATGCATTTTTGCAAGCTTTGAAGGAAAGGAGTGACAATCAAACTAACTCTCAATAAGAAAAACTTAAAATAAACCTATTTTGGTCTGCCGGCTCTTTAGAGGAAGAAACCTGGGTTATGACCAAGTATCCAGTGGGCACCAAGCAGGGTAGGATGATTGATGAAAAAAACAGCTGCTCAGAGGCTGACATTTAGAAAGAAGGGGAAATCAAGACATGTAAAAATCAGGCATCTTTTAACCACTGAGTAAAATGCTGCTGCTGACACAAAATGTGACACCTGTACCAGGGCCTCTGCCCAGTGGTGTGCACAAGCCACACTGGACAGTTACAAAGTGCCTCCACATGCCACCCCACTGGATTCTGGCCAGAGGCACCAGGTCCCCAGGGAAAGGGCACTGGTGGGGCAGTGACTAGGTTTCTCTCCAGGCTTGGCTCTAAGGCAGCATTCTATACCTTTGGAGCTTTTCCTCTTTCAAATATTATTGGGATTTTTAAAAGCTATTTAAATAATGGTGCTAATTTGACAGCACCTGAGAGAGGTATACTCTTAATCTGTGGTTAACAAGCTGGCTTTATCTGTGGTAAGTACTCAGTGTGGGTGCCAGTCCCCTGATGAGGTCTGTCTGCAGCTTCATCCAAATGCGGTATATGCTTAGCTCCTTAAAGGAAGCCAAGATACTTTCCCAGGCTGTACGCCTCAGACACTTTGGAAAGTCAGCTTTCATTTCCAATCTCCATCGAGTCATCAAAACTTCCCTCAAATACCCAGTAGCGATGAGTACATCTTGTGCCCACAGTCTTAGTTTCTAAACACCATTCTTCAATAAAAGGAACAAAGGCTCCTCAGAGAAATAGCTGATAGCAGGACTAGGGAAGAACAAGTACACTTTCTGAAGAAGTGCTCCAAAACAATGACAGGGGCTTGTCAAAAGCACACAGGATGTCAACTTGAAGCCTCCCAATGGCCATAGCTGGGACAACATGAGTAACAAAATATAGTAATGGATTACAATCCATAGAATAAAATAAATTGTCCAAGAATCCGTACTGATACAGATAACTGATCAAATAAATAAAAGGTGGAGAAGAAAGAGCTCTTCCTTTCAGTAATATCCCAATTAATAAATGTAGAAGGAATGATGGGAATAGAAATTCACCATTTGTGGGACTTCCCTGGTGGAGCGGAGGTTAACAATCCGCCTGCCAAGGCAGTGGACACGGGTTCAAGCCCTGGTCCAGGAAGATCCCACATGCCACAGAGAAGCTAAGCTTGTGCACCACAGCTACTGAGCCTGCACTCTAGAGCCCGTGATCCACAACTATGGAGCCCGCGTGCCACAACTACTGAAGGCCACGTGCTGCAACTACTGAAGCCCACACACCTAGAGCCCATCCTCTGCAACAAAAGAAGCCACCTCAATAAGCCCCCTGACTCATTGCAACTAGAGAAAGCCTGCATGCAGCAACGAAGACCCAACACGGCCAAAACTAACATAAAAAAAAAAATTAAAAAGAAAAAAAGAAAGAAATTCACCATTTGCCAAACACAGTTGTTGCAGGCAAGAATCACCAATGGATGCTAATATTTGTGAGTCAAAGTATAAAAATTAGAATATTTGCATGGTCTCAAAGCATCTCCCCACAAGATACTTTTTAATTATAAAGAGAAAAAAAGTAACTTTACAGAGAAATCTGGCAAACGCCACTTTAATCAAGTGACCAAAGTAACGTCACCAGTAATGAGGCACATTGATATATTCCCCCTGATGTCATGCACCAAGATGGACAGAACACAACATCCTATCTACAGCTATCAAAAATAAATAACCTGGGGCTTCCCTGGTGGCACAGAGGTTAAGAGTCTGCCTGCCGATGCAGGGGACACGGGTTCGTGCCCCGCTCCGGGAAGATCCCACATGCCGCAGAGCAGCTGGGCCTGTGGGCCATGGCCGCTGAGCCTGCGTGTCCGGAGCCTGTGCTCCGCAACGGGAAAGGCCACAACAGTGAGAGGCCCACGTACCGCAAAAAAAAAAAAAAAACCTGAAAAATAAATAAATAAATAACCTGAGTTTAACAATGAGAAAACATCAGACAAATCCAAATCAAAGGATTCTACAAAATAATTGGCCAATCATCTTTGAAAGTGTCAGAGTCATGAAAAATAAAGACTTAAAGATGGTTGAGATGGTAAATTTTTATGTGTATTTTACCACAAATTTTATTTTTGGCCACACCACACAGCATGCAGGATCTTCCCCGACCAGGGATTGAACCTGTGCCCCCTGCACTGGGAGCATGCAGTTTTAACCACTGGACTGACTGCCAGGGAAGTCCCCACAATTTTTAAAAACTAAAAAAACTATGAAATGAAATTCAATACATGCCCTTGGCCTTGTCATCAGTGTGCAAAACAACCTTCCCAGGCCTAGGAGACCCACTGCTCTGAATGGAAAAAAACAAGAGTGTGTTCTAGAACAGACTGATTCCCTCTAGCCACTCTGAAAAGCACCAGGAGCTGAGGCAGATCTACATGCCCTCTTGCCTGCTGATGTGCCCAATAAACAGCAAGGCTAATCTGTCTGTGACTGGAGGGCCTAAGGCAGGAAAGTGCAGTCTCAGGAGCCACCTTGCAATTAAGCCCACACACTCTCAGTGTCCCTAGGTAGGAAGCTAGGGAAGAGGCGGCCCTCCAGCATGAAAAATGGGGCTGGCAACAGTGACCAACAGCCCTTGCTTCCAAACACGGCCTGCTGCCCTAGAGCCTTAGCCACTTACATTGTGAACAGCCTCACTCACATGGAATGGAGCATTACTGGACCAGAAATCCTGCAGCCTCCACAGCTGAGGCCAGGAGAACAATAACAAACAGCACAGAATGAATCTTAAATCTTACTATGAAACACCACTAAAGGTCCTTATGGAGAAAACAGATGATATTCTTACCCAGTGTTTGGTGAGAAGGATGAATCGAAGGTCAGCTTCAGGCCACGTGCAAGCTGAACAGAAAAGAAATTCACCAACAGGTTTAGTCACAAGACAGGCGGCCGATGTCACTTAACAAAACTGTGTCTTTTCACAAGTGACCGTTACCTGATCTTCCACAGTAATCTCCGTGCCTAGTGTGTTGTCAGTGTTCCATTTCTCCGTAAACGTCAGACCATATTCGGTCCATCTGTACTTGGTTTCCAGACTGCCCGTCACTTTGGTGGTCTCGGTGTTGGCTGAACCTGAGCTTGTAAATTCCTTTAAAGAAGAGAGTCACAGCCTGCGTGCCAGCACTTCATTCTGCATTGCTCCACCCCTAAATGCATTGTACTTTCCTTTATGCAAGAGGTGAGACCCTGAATGCGTGGGTGCAAAAGCTCATTCTATAATTCAGTTAGATATCTGAAGTACAGACGGAGTCTGCTAATTAAAGCAATCTCTCAGGGAATTCTTTATCAGGAGAAAGCTTCCTTCTTCCCCTGTAACTCTTTAGTCTGGACAGGAAGGCAATTCTCCTTCTGTCCTACCTCCAGGCTCGTACAGAGAAAAAGCTTTGACCTAAAGCTGACATTGCAGTAATTCTACCCAAAACTTCCTCCTTCCAACAATTCACAATCTAAAAGGGATTACTAAGATTTGGGGTTTTTTTTCAATAATTATGTGGTATGGAACACAGGTCAATTTTGAAATAAGAAACATGAGGAAAAATAAAATTGAGGCCTGCCCCATATTCCTATGAGTATTAACAGCTGCTGAATTGGGGACCTAGTCACATGGTTCCCCTGGACCACCCATGCCACAGAGGATGCAATGAATGTGACAACCACAAGCTGCCACAATCAGAAAAGTCCCTTTGTTTGCCACCCAGATGGAAGTTATTGATTATTTATTGATCTACAATAAATATCCATGCTCCATATAGGCAGACAACTTACCAGTCCATTCTCAGATTTTGTTTTCAAATCAAGTTTTATTAAGCCAAACCCTAAAGAAAGAACATGGTAACTGTTAATAGGTTAAATAACTAACTCAAGGGCAGCATCTCTGCCTCCCTTAGGTTGTTTAAAAATGAGATGAGTGCAGAGGGCACCGGTCTCCACTGCTGCCTGCCTCTCTGTGTGTGGAGCCCGGCTGCCATGGAACAGTGGCAGGCAGAACAGACACAGGCCCCACCTGCACTCCCAGTGGAGTCTGAGAAAAGGGTGCATGACAGCGTAAGCACATGCCTAAAGACGAGCTCCAAATTTAGAAGCCGCACTCCACTGCAGCAGCATCCACAGACCTGCTCCCGCCTAGGAGAGGAAACAAGAATGTCCACTTGTCTGCAGCAATTCACAAGCCTACCTATACTGGGTGCACAACCAAAACTGCTTCACTGGCCATAGAAGGCTTATCTTTTTTCCCGGACATGAAGTTTCTGAGAGCTGACTGACCCAAGTCTCTCAAAGTGTAATGGGTAAAATACCAAACATGCCAACCCAGTTTCTGAGCTGAAAGGCCGCTCCATGCAACACTCACCATAGCCCTTGGTAAAGACATCCCTGGCAGATTTGCCAAGATCAGCATACGTGGGAGGCACAGCCATCTTCTGCTATAATAAAAGAACCACCAGAATAAACACATTGGTAATTATGGATATTAGGTTTCCACCAATAAAAATCATCAGCACTGAGTTCCACGTACCTTATTCCCCCAGGTGTGGACAAAGAAGACTGTGCTATCTCCTGCTTCTTTCTGTGGCCAGAGCTTGAAACACCCAGTAAGTTTTTATTGACAGCAGACCAGCCTGACTTTGGACCTCTTCTCCTAGGTATCCCCAGGACTGAGCACAGGCCCAGAATATGGCAGGAGTCAGTCAATATTTTCTAAATGAATTCATTGGCAAAGACACAGTCCCATAAGCCAGCTACTTTACTGAACTGCAGGACTCTTGCCAATAAAACATATCTTCTTACAAAATATTGACTGCTAGGACATTAAATACACTGAAGAGAAATCAGAGCTTTTCATGGCAATGTATTTTCTATACAGCTCTGATTTCATTCATTCAACAAATATTTATGGAGTACCTACTATGTGTCAGAATGGACCCAACTTTTCACAAAACTTTTGCATTCTACGGGAACCCACTTTTAGAGTATCATATTCCTCATAGAGAAAACAGTAAAACCTACCTACCTAACTAGGCAATTCTTCACATGGAAGGAAATGCAACCACATCCCCCCCAAATTTAATTCAAATAAACATCTATTGAGCTTCAATGTGACTTGACTTTTAAAACCAACTATCAAAGTATTACTTGGGATTGATGCACATCACTAAGTCAGTCAACAAGCATTTATTAAACACCTCGCTGTTCAAGGAAGGCAAGAACTTCAAATAGTCCTTGCCCTAAGGACCACACTGTGCTGCTGGGAGGCTCTGCACTGATACATTATGTACACAGAATTAAAACCCTAATCCAGACGGCACACACTCTGTGCTCCACCCAGGAGGAGAGGGGAATGCGAGAAAGCACTATCTTCTGCATCTTCTCCATCTCCAAAATTGTTAGCCTCAGCCAGAAATTCAATTAACCCGAGAATGGTTCCATCCATTTTAAATACAGTATACCTAAATTACCAAACTGCATACACCTCACCTAAAGTCACATATAAATGTATTCACACAAATTAACACCCACATGGCATATTCCTGGTTAAATGGGAACCCAATGAAAAGTGGTGCAAGTGATCTCAGGGGAACAATATCACAACTGGAAGTTGCATCCTGACCAAAGCTTCAACTTCAAAGACATTGCAGGGAGCCCAAAAAACCAATGAGTATAATGTTAAAAAACTATAAACTTGCACAATTTTAAATTATAAAACTGTGGTCCTGGTCCTATTTTACTTTTTTCAGAGGTTTTGCTAATTCTGTCCCAGCTCCCTTTTGTGTCAGAGCAGAGAGGAGCAGCCCAGTAAGCTGTTTACGCGATCCTATTTTTGTTGCTGTTGTTATTGAATTTCTCACACATGATCAGGCCAGAACCATGGGCAACTCAGTCCCCATCAGGATCAGGGCATAAAGAACATGGTGGAAGACCCATTTCAGGCTGCTCCCACTGGCTCTTTCAAGGCTCTCTCCCCTCTCCCCTTCCACCCCAAATGAACACCATAGGCACACCCACCCCAGGGACAAACCAGGAAACCATCCACCAGGTCCTCCAGAAATACCCTCTGCCTTAGGCACACGCCCCAGCCACAGATGGGCCTGGGCCCCTCCCAGGAGAAGCAATGAAACAACCCTGGACTGAAGGCTGAGGTAACAGAGCCCCAAGGAAACGTGCAAAACATCTCAGCAAAGGGCCCAGAACATTCTCCACACACACACCAATTGCTAACAGTTATCAGTGGACAGAACACCCCTCTTCAGTGCTGTCCCCTTCTCAGCTGGGCCACAAACTCAGCCCCAGCTGGGTGACAGGGAGAGCAGTCCAGTGGCAATATCTCCAGGTCAGCTAAGACCTCCTGTACCTCAGAGGTCAGGGCCTTCCCAAGTACACTCCCCTGGCTCCAGGACCCGCCTCACCACACGTGGCACACGTGGCTTTCACGTCTGGACTGGTCCATCCCTCAGGAAAAAGTCAGAACACTCATCATTTAATGCTCCCCAAATGCCCCTGTTTATCCCTAATCCCCAAAACTGAAAAGCAAAGCCACCTGTCAAAACACACTCCACCCACAGCAAAAATCACCCTAAAGTGGCCACTGAGGAGATTACCATGCAAGGACAAGAGACGTGGGATGGCAGAGGGAGCTCACATAAGGCCAGGCTCTCCTTGCATCCCCAGCGCAGCAGCGGGCAGGGAAGATGCACAGGAGCCACGAGCTGACTGGAGCCAAACCCACACTCCTGGCCCTGAGGTAACACCCACCAAGGGGGGCAAGACGCTGACTCCCCTTCACCAAAGGCGGTGTGGCTATAGCTTCCCCTTTTGCTTTTCATGGAGTCTTCCTCTTTCCCCACCTCTCGTCTCCCGCTGCACTCATCTGACAGGACTGAAGCAGCTCTGCCTCTCTGAGAAGCTCAGCTTTGCTACAGCTGCAAACAGCACCCAGCACAGTTCTCAGCACCTGCTTCAAAAACAATTTTAATGTAGAAACAATGACTGCCATCCACGCTTTCTCAGGCCAGGACTAGATGGGGAGAGAAGTCAGCATTCTGCTTTCTCACTTAACACCCTGCCTGCACTGACCTGGAGACTGAACCCTGGTCCTGGCCCCTCTCGCCACCTCAATCAGCTCCAAATCACTCCCCATCTGTCTCTGCAGCATCCACCCTACATGTCTTCAGAAAAGGGAACCCTCATACACTGTTGGTGAGAATATAAACTGGTATAGCCACTACGGGAAACAGTATGGAGATTCCTCAAAAAATTAAGACTAGAACTATTATATGAGCCAGCAGTTCCACTTCTGGGTATTTATCTAAAGAATATGAAAACACTAATTCGCAAAGACATGTGAACTCCTATGCTCGTCACAGCATTGTTTACAATAGCCAAAAAATGGAAAAAACCTAAGAGACCACCAACAAATGAATGGATAATGAATGGATAATGGATAATATGGGATAATGCGCACGCGCACGCACGCACACACACACACACACACACACACACACACACAGTGGAATATTACTCAGCCATTAAAAAAAAGATGAAATCTGGCCATTTGTGACAACACGGATGGACCTTGAGGGTAATATGCTAAATGAAATAAATCAGACGGAGAAGACAAATTCCCTGTGATTTCACTCATATATGGAATATAAAAAAACAAAAAACAAAATAAATGAACAAACCAAAACAAACACATAGATACGGAGAACAGAATAGTGGTTACCAGAAAGGAAAAGGAGGGGAGAGGGTGGGAATGGGTAAAGGGATTGATACAGTGATGGATGGAAACTAAATTTTTGGTTGTGAGCACACTGTAGTGCACACAAAAGTAGAAATATAAGGTTGCATACATGAAACACAATGTTATAAACCAATGTTACCTCAATAAAAAAGGGAAAAGAAGAAACTCAGCTTCTAGAGGCTGAGCATGAAGCAGGGTATTCTGACAGCACTGTCTGTTTAATAAGTATATGCACAGTAAGCATCAAAGTATTTTTACAGTAGAAAAAAAAAGGAAACAGTATCCGACAATAGGGACTAAGTAAATGACAATGTAACCAGTAGGCAGGAGCTCCCTCTACAGGGAAACTGCGGCATCACCAGGGATGGGGGGGAAGACACACAACTAGCATGCCCCACGGTCACAATGGCCTAAGGAGAGCTGAACTCAAGCTGAGAAGACCAACCAAGCGCCTTCAGAAGAGAGTACTGCCACTTCTGACATCAGAACCAAGCACGGACTTTATTAAAAGGGCCTCAGAGAGCCACATTAGAAAGTCTGACACATCTGTGTTTGGGCAGCTCACTCAACCAATGGATTCGCAAAAATGTAAATGACAATATCTACTGTTGGCATGGAAAATGATCACTCCCATTCTCCCCAAGTAGGAATACTACGTACAGTACAGCCCCTGAGGAGCCCATTGGTGGGCAGTGCCTAAGTGAACACGCAGTAACTCTAGCGGCAATTCTACTGCTAGGAACACACTCACAGTGGTACCCAAGGCACCCAAAGATGTATACAGAAGGATACTCACTGCAGGGTTATTTTTAACACAAAACCCAGAAGCAACCTAAACGTCCACCAATAAGGAAACAAATGAATAAAAATTAAGGTGCTTGCAAACTAAGGGATACCATGTGGTAATCAAAAAGAATGAGGTGGATTTCTACGTGGTGGCATAGAAAGCGACCTATGATAATAGTTCAATGAAAAGAGCAAGCCACAGAAAATGTACAATTCCATGTGACTGGGGGAAAAACATTTTACATATGCATCTTTATATGTTCCACATTTGTGAATGGATGGAAAAGCATGTGAAAGGGAAGGACATGAGCTAACCTGTAAACTGTGGCTGCCTTGGAGCTGCTTCTAGAAAGGAAAGGGGGTTTAGGAAAGGAGTGAAGTTAAAATAGGATTTTCATTTTTGATTCTACTTAATCACTTAAGTTGTTTGTGTACTTGATAATTTTTTTTTAAACTAAGGACAGAAAATTTAAAAACCTAACGAATGTGTTCAAAATTAAGCCACACTGCATTCATGATGCCACAAGTCACATTCCAAAAGGCTACTGCAGCAGAGGTGCCAGAAGGGAAAACCATCCAAGTGTCTATACTGGTTCCAAGAACAGATTCAAATCACACCGAGGTGGCAGGGTTAACAGGTAAGGCCTGTGGGGGGCACATTCTACCCTCAGGTGACCATTGATGGCTTTGGCCACCCTGCCCAGAAGGTAGGAGTAGGGCAGAGCTCCCTAACTTCCGTGTGCATGAGAGTCGCCTGAGGCACTTTTTCAAAAGCCTCCTTCCTCCCTCTCAGTCTTTCATTGCCTATCGCACAGGCAGGGCAGCCCTCAGATGCCACGGAGAAGAGTGGGCTGGCTCCCCGCACCAAGCACCCCCCAGAACCCCCACTTTGAAGCATGCTCTTTTCTCTGCAGAAGCTCCCTCAGAAGGATCCAGGCAGGGGAGCCTTGGTGCTCTCAGAAAGCCACCAACCATTGCAATGGCTGATATAGAGAGCAGGGTGGCCATGGGTCCAAACAGCTGAGTCAGGAACAGTTGAGAGGAAAAGTTTTCTGAACACAGGGAACACCCAGTGGGTCAACAGACAACATTTTTAATGGCAAGGGTATAACTGGGCTAGGACCTAAACACCAAGAGCCACCCTACCATGGCATTTCTCCACCCATCCGAGTACCCAGGTAGCAGGGCACAGTGACGAATGGAAGGGGCTATGAGCCTGGCAGAGGTTCTAGCTGTGTGACTTTGGACAAGCCACTTATACTCCTAGGGTCTCATTTTGCTCATCTATAAAATGGGGCTAACAATAGTGCCTTGCTACCACTGTTGCTGCAAGGATTAAGTAAGGAAAATAGAGCATGCAGAAATGTCTGACACACAGCGAGTACTCAGTAAGTGGCAGTGTAACCACAATCCATTAACATGGATATTCTTTGTTTGCCCCTCCAGATCCACCTTCCTCCTCCGTCCTGCTCTATGCCCCAAGAGCTGATCATTATGGACTGTTTTCAGTGGGCTACGGGTTGGACTCAGCAAATAGGGGACACCAGCAGAAGATGGGAGAGTGCAATTGGGGTATTCATCCCCCAGGCTGCCTCCCTGTTGGTCCTCAGGTGGGCAGTGACTTTCCTCTACCCAACGCCACAGCTCCTGCCAAAGGACCCCCTCCTGTTCTAAAGGACCAAGGGGCCCACACCCCTTGTCAGGTCCCCCACACTCTGCCCATACCTTTGCAAATGATCCTTTCATCACGCTTTCTTTAATTAACCCATGGGAGTGTACATCTGACCCCTGCAAGGACCCCAGCCAACACAGCAATCATCGCCTTCACCATCACCATCCCGGGTTCCCCTTAGGAAGGGAGAACTGTAGGAAAGCCTTTGGCTCTGCTATTTCTAACACCATTCTAGGCAGTCTGTCAGGGCAGAACTGGGCCAGCCTATAAGAGGGGCATCAGACCAGCCAGGGATTAGAGCAAAAGCAACTACTCCTAACTCTGGGGACCAGGAAAAGCAACTTCGCCAGCAGGAGGTCAGAGCTGCTCTGAAAGCCAGTATGCGAGGCCAACGCCATCAGGAGCCTCCCTACACCCGTACCCCACACTTTCTCACCAGAAGTGGCAGCCCAGGAGAATGGCCCTGGTTGAATCTCCAGGATGCTGGCAAAGCCAATGCCTGGGCTCAATAAGTGGTAGTGTAACCACAATCCATTCATCTGGATATTCTCTGATTGCCCCTCCAGATCCACTCCAGACTCTGGTAGGTCTGTCTTCTCAGTGCATCTGTCCTCCCACCCCCTTCCATGAATGTCTCACACAGGGCAGCTGGGCTTTCCAGGTATTGCTTCTATTTTAAAACACCCTGGGAGGTGGGCCACCACTGGCACAGCCTTCCACAAGCCTCAAGAGAATGCAGCTGACTTGGGGACACCCTGCCTGCCCACCCATCCCTCAAGAGGAGAAGACCAGGGCTGCCAGGCAGCATGCCAAGGTCTGGATCCCAGGTGCACCTAGGGCTCCTGCTCGCTGCCTGGCTTGACCCAGTGGAGATAAAATAGACGGTGCTTGGGTAGGTAGACTCGGGAGACCAGCAGACCTGAGTTCCAATCCTACTCCACAACTCTCTTGTTATGAGATCTTGGGCAAGTCACAACCTATCTGCCCCTCATTTTTCTTCAGTTCCAGTAGAGGAAAAGAGTCCCTGACTCAGCATCATTCTGAGGACTGAATGAGATTGCTAGTACAAGGCACTTAGTACAGTGGCTGGTACCCAGTAAATATGTAACAAACACAGAAAAAACTTATTACAGATTTTCATTTTATATATTTCTTATCATAATTATAGCTGCTGTGCAGGTTACCGAAAGGTCACCCTGAACCACAGGGTCCAGAGTTCTCCCCAGCCATAATGAGGTATTGTTTAGCTGAATTTTGTCCAGCCAGGTCCTGGAAGAATGCCTCCTACCTCATCCCACGGAAAACTGACCCTTCTCCTGATAAACACCCTGTGCCACTGTCCTCGCAACAAATAGGGTAACTCCATTGACTGCTGTCCACTGACAGCTAGACTACACCCAGCCATGCACATGCTCCCTCTGATCAGTATAAAAGGGTAACAGTGCCACTCTGAATAGCAAGTTCTACCTTTCAAAAGGCACTCAAATCTATTAGCTCCTCACAGTGGCCCCTTGGAGTGGCAACTGCAGTGTGAAAGCATCAGCACTGGAGCTAGCCAGTCCAGGCCCTGAATCCCAACCCCGTTCCTGCT
>NW_006788200.1:2279808-2290406 GCF_000442215.2 Lipotes vexillifer
TCCTGCTGAGCTGTGTGACCTTGGGAATGGTTACCTCACCACTCTGTGCTCAAGCCTCCTGACCCGTGAAATGGAAACAACAGTACCTCTCTCCCAGGGCTTGGAGGACCATGGATTCAACGTCATAATACATACGTCAACCAGCCAGGAGACTGCTGGGCAGGCCCTCAATAAAGAATGATTGTAATGATGACGATCACACTTAAGAGTGGAGAAACTGAGGAATAAGAAAGTAACTTGGCCTGTAACTAGACCCTATGGCTCATGTCAGAGCTGTGTTATATGAGCTCAATCTGCTCTCCGGGACTCTTTCCAGCAGAGTTCTGGGTAAAGGGCTAAGATTCTCACTTACCCTCACCCCTCTGAGAGCAGGCAGTGAAATGGAGGATTGTGCCCAGGCCCAGCTGATCACCTGATCACCTTTCCTCAGTGGCAACCAGAGGGGAGCCCCTCAGCACCCTGAGGGGCTGCCTGCAGGCTTGGGCTGGCTCTCAGCCATACATGCCTCTCTCTTACCAAAGATGTCACACTTTGAGAAATCCCATCAAGGGCAAAATGGATTTGGGGAGCACCTTACCGGTAAAGGTGGCAGTGAATGTTCCCCATGACCACCAGCTTGGAGGTGGTTGCCCATGTGTGCCTATTGTCCAGTGGGGCCAGAGGCCCAAAGGCAAATCCTCACTATATGGTCCCCCTGAGCCCCTCTGTTTGTCTACAAACAGCCCCTGCCTATAGAATAGCAGAAATAAACTAATTGACTGAGAGCAGCCCCCCATACCCAGGCTCAAGCACTTTATTCAGGACAACTCCAGTAGAAGCCATTGACCCCCTCACCATCCAAGAGGGAAGAGGCACCAGGCCCAAGGGCTTTAGGAGAGTCCCCTTCACCAGTGTCACCCCCAGCCCCGCAAGCCCAGAAACACCAGTTCAACAAGTTTCCCAAAGGACCTGGAAAGTCACAGAATGAGGATAACATGTTCAAAGCAATTATTTCAAATTAGGAAACAGTTCTGCCTCTCACTGTTCTAGGGCTGTACACACCCTTGTAGCCCTCTATTTATTTGTGACTCTCTGCTAGGCAAGGCTATTTTCTGAAAGTGAATGAGATGTGTGTCCCTCAAAAAGGATGTCCAAGATCAAGGGACTATGGTCTGGGCCTGCAGCCACTACATATACCCATTCAATAATCCCACAAATACCTAATGAGCACCTACTATAAGCCACATGCTGGAATGGTGAAAACTATCCTTCTGTCAGCAAGAGTACATTCACCGCCACAGACCCTTCTCAAGAACCTAGTATTGCCAGGTGGCACCACCCCACGCACTGAAAACAAAGTTGTATAAGGCTTAAGCCTGACCCTGTAGGAACTCAGTCCAGAGCTGGGGTGGAAAGAAGGCAGACCCTGGGCAGTCTGCCCTGCCCTTGCCTACAGCACATTAGGCAAAGGAGGTGTTCATTTCCCTATCTCCTCTGGAGAGGGGAGGCTGGTCCAGGGGCTGGGGGCCTCAGGTGGAACAGGCCTAGACTTAGCCCAGGTCTGAACCCACATTCAACTTTCTGCTCCAGCCTGACCTTGTCTGTCTGTAAACTTAAAGGTTTTTTAAATTACCCTGAAAGTTACTCAGTGCCTGGCACACAAATGCTTAATAATAATGTTTAAAATAACAGAGACCACCTTTATTGAACCCTTTCCAGAGCACCACGTGGAGCAAAATAGTCTGCAGGGGATGGGCTAGATCCTCCCCTAAAAGCCTCAAGGGTAAGTGTCAAGGTTTCTGCCCAGACCTTCTCCCTACCAGGCACTGTTCTGAATGTTTGAAGTTAATCAACTCATTTTATTCTTCCCAAAAACCCAATGAAGGAGAGGTATGATTGCTCCCGTTCTACAGATGAAAAAACAGAGGCTTAGTATCTTCCCGGCTGTGTGACCTTGGACAAATCACTAATGCTGCGTGCCTCAAATCCAAAGGGCTCGGAAGCAGTTTCGTGAAGGCACCGCTGCATTTGGTGAATGAATGAGCAACCGAATCAGGCAGGAATCCCTCCTAAGGCCAAGAAGGCCACAGCACTACCCGCGGGACCTCTTTTTCCAAGGCCTAACCTTCTGCCCAGCCCCCAGCTCCGGCCCTGGTCCCTGCGGCCTAAGTCGACTGTCAGCCTCCCATTCCGCCCGGAAGGTGCTGGCAGGCGCAGACAGTGCCGGGAGCCAGCTTCTCCGGGCGTGGACCCGACAGGGCGTGCAGGGCCGGGGGCGCGGGACCCCGGTCGTCACATGAGCTCATCCCCGAGGCGACAGCGTGGCCCGCACAGGTCCGTGAGCCCAGCCCGGCGAGCTTAGGTGGCGGGCGGGTCCCTGCTCGACCCGCGCTGGCGGGATCGAGGGCCAGAGGTCGCCTCCAAGGAAGGTCACCTAGACCTGCGGCGGGCGGGGCCTCCACGCGGCGGCCCGTGCCCTTCCGCCCAAAGGTCCCCGCGGGTTTTGGTCCCCAGCCGCAGGCGCCTCCGGATGTCCGGCCACCCGCTCCCCAGCCCGGGCCTGCTCGCCGCCCGCCCGCCCCGCGAGGCCTGCTCTGCCAGCCGCTGACCCGCCAGGCCCTGCCGGGCCGCTCCGGTTCCCTGCCCCGGCCCGGCTCTGGGCCCCTCGCCTTCACCCGCTCCCCGTCCCATCTCCTCCCCCAACTCCCCACGGGCCGGCCCGCGACTCGAGGCGCAGTCAGAGGCCTGGCCCCTCTCCGCTGCGCCTACCTCAGAAGCGGTGGCAGTGGGCTCCGCGGCTGCTACGGCGGGGGCTGCAGCGTGAGGAACAGAGCCAGCGGCGGGGCCGAGGGCGGGGCGGCACAGACGGCGGCGGCGCAGACCCGCCCCGACCCAGCGAGGCCGGCCCCGCGAGCTCCGCCCCCTGGGCCCTCCCGGGACACCGCCCGGGTCCCGACCGGGTTCGCTTCCAGCGCCTGAGCCGCGCGCGGGCCTTTCGGGGCCCTTCGGTACCCGCGGCGGACGCGTGTGCCCACGGGCGAGTGCGGACACGCGTGATTGCCTGCGTGCGGCCGGGCACTGGGCGGTGGGATGGCGTGGGGCTGACGTGTGCAGAGTTGTGTGCGCGCGCAGGGACAGGCGTGTCGCCGCCCGCGCGGGCCGACCTTGCTGGAGGGCCCTCCTGGCTGAAGCATTCGGGGAGGGAGGGGTCTTCCGGTTAGCTGAGCAGTGGCCGAGGTCCCCTGTGCTAACAGAAGACACGCGGGGACCTGGGCCTCCTGCTTGGCCTCGGAGCTGGGAGACAACACCCCTCTCCCGGGAGTTCATGTGGCGGGTGGCTGGACCAAGGCCTGGCCTGGGTGGACGAGGTGACCCCCGGGTCCTCCCCAGCAAAACCTGCTCAGGGTGTTAAATCGGACACCGAGGCCCTGAGGGCAGTCACAGACCCGGCGAGGGGAATGGGCGCCCAAGGCGGCGCGGATACAGAGTAGCGCCCCCGGATGCTGCTCCTTGGCCCTCGGCCCTCGGCTCCCGGCTCCCGGCTCCAGACACAACGTTTCCGGCGCGTCCGACCCTCCGTCTTGCAGCTCCAGGCTTGCAAATCCCTGCAGGGGCCTGGAACTGAACGCGCCGAGAAAACCCCTCAAGATGAGTAGACAGTTTACCCCTATAGCGAAGCTGCTAGCAGCCATTTTCGGAGCATTTGAGAAGTGAGAAAAGTAAATTGCCTCTTGCAAGAACGTCCTCTGCTGGGTCCTATGGCGCGCGGACCAGCCTAGGGCCCCTCGGAAACCCGCGTTCAGACAGGGCCTGCCTGCCCGCGGGGCTCGGTTAAAGCCTGCGCAGTCTCCCCGCTACGCCTACGAGACCCACCCCTAGCGGACTTAGAGAATTAATGAATGCCTGGCTGGATGAAGATTCTGCACATCCTTCGCCTTTGGCCAAAAAACGTTCTCCAAGGCTTGAGGCGTCTAGGGCCCCTTGGAGGAGGTGCCAGTCTACAGAATCAGGACACGCGCTCGCAAGCAGTTGTGGCACAAATTAGAGGAGTAAGCAACTGGGGCGTTCAAAGAGGCAATCAGGCCAGGCTGCTGGAAAGAGGCAGCAGCTTCAATGAGGAAAGTGGCAAGTAGTATTCCAGTGCCCTAGGGGTGTTGAGAAAGAAAGGAGCTTATGGTGGGGGAACGGGTGTGAACAGAGTGCCCTGCCCCTGTAGGGGCTCCGGTCTGACTAAAAATGTGAGGAGGAGCTCCTGGACCCCTTGAGGTCCTGAAGAGTAGAAGACTAACACCAGAACTCTCCCCAGGCCCATGACCTGCTCCATGACTGACTTGAGACTCGGAGCTCCCCAACCTGGCCATCCCCACCCCCATACAAAGGCCCCAGCCCACTCCTGGAAAGCCACTGAGTTACCGACCAATGCAGTGAGGAAGAACTTGGGAGGACAGGACCTCAGAGAGGTAGGTAGGACCAGTTGGCTCTTCTAGAAGATGCAGCTTCAGAAAACTCACGAGCTAGGAGCAGATGCCTGCCCAAGGTCAGTAAAGCCCAGGTGTGACACTTGGACCAAATGTCCAAGGTACTCCCTCCCCTCCAGCACCTCCCTGTCAACTCCCCTTTCACTGACCTTCAGCCTGGGAGAGTTCCCCATGCCCCACCTTCTGTGGGTCCCTTCTGGGGCTCCCCTAGGTGCTACTCTTGAAACAGGAGGGAAGGGGTCAGGGCACAACCTCTGAAAGAATGACATAGCTCGAGGACATGACATAAACTGATTAGAACCAAATGGGTCCAAGATGGCGGACAAGTTGACTTCCACTAGACCTTGAGCCTCAGTATACACTCACTGTAACACATCAGCAAGCTAAATGACACACCCATAGACGCTGTGACAGTTCCAAAACAGACCTTAAGGATCAAAAAGTGGTCGGTGGCCCAATTCCTGGAAATCCCCGCCCCTTCCTGAAATAGCTGGAATATTCCTCCCACTCATTAGCCTATGAAATTACCCACCCCTATAAAAACTGACAACCCCATACCCTGGTGCCTTTTCTCACCTTCTGAGATGGCCCACACTCTGTCTGTGGAGTGTGTGTCTCCCTAAATAAATCCACTTCTTACGTATCACTTTGTCTCTCACTGAATTCTTTCTGCGATGAGACACCAAGAACCTGAGCTCCATTAAGTCCTGAAACCAGGTGTGTGATCTCAGTTGAAAGACTGTGGCTTTTGGCCGGGTTCAAGTCCCAGCTGCGTGGGTTTGAGTCCCAATCTGAGGGGCACAGTTTCACTTTCAGATTAATCACCTGAGTGCCCTTTGAGTCACTTACTGGCTGTGTGACCCTGAGCAAGAGGCGCAACCTCTCAGCTTCAACTTCAGAGGGTTGTGATTTTAAAATGAGACACATACAAGTAAGCACTCAGAAAACAGTGAAGGAATCAGGTAGGCCACGGAAGCCTCAGGACCTAGTGCTGACCCCTCCCGACCGCAGCCCTGAGGGAAGTGCTGAGCAAAGGCAGCCTGTCCTACCAGGCTTACCACACCACCAAGAGCCACACTGCCAGCCCTGCCTCCACTCCTTCTGCTACAGCTGATTGGGCTAGGGATAGAAACCTGACCCAAGAGTGGCCAATCAGGTCCTCTCTTGCAAACTAAGAAATCCAGGTCAAGTCTAAAAGTTTTCATTTGGGGGAATGACCCTTCTCTTTCTCCTCTCAGTACACAAGCTTTAAAGGAGCTGACTCCATCCCTAACTCCAGGGCTGTCCTCGGGGTGACCCTGGCTCAGCCTGACCAATCAGAGTACTGCACTCCCCTGGCTCTAGGGATGGACCAGTGAGACCCGCCCAGACTTCCTGGGTCTGCTGAAATAAAGATTTTCCCTAAAAATGAAGCCAGCCCACAAAAGAGACAGAAACCAGGTCCTGGGAACATCTTGCTCCAGGATCTAGCCCTGCCTCTGACTACCCCCTGTGCTTTCCAGCTCTCTGAAATGAAAGATTCCCTTTTTGCTTAGTCCAGTTTGGATTAGGTTTTCTTCCAGGTCCTAACTCTGTTCCTCTCCTCTGTGCAAGCAGAGCAATGTACAACATCCAGGAAAGAGGAGATTTTACTTTCATTTTTAATATTGGAATGGGTGATCAGTGTAAGTATACATTGTCTTCAGTTTCTTTAATCAGTGTCTTATTGTTTTCCAAGTATAGGCCCTTTACCTCTTAGATTTATTCCTAGGTATTGTATTCTTTTTGATGTTTCTCTGATAGTTCATTGTTAGTATATGGAAATGCAAGAGATTTCTGTATATTAATTTTGTATCCTGCAACTTTACTGAATTCATTGATGAGTTGTAGTTTTTTGGTGGCATCTTGAGGATTTTCTATGTACAGTATCATGTCATCTGCACACAGTGACAGCTTTACTTCTTTCTTTCCAATTTGGATTCCTTTTATTTCTTTTTCTTCTCTGACTGCTGTGGCCAGGACTTCCTCAATATGATTTCTTAATACTGTCTTTGTCAAGTAACCAGAGCTTGAAGATGAGGTCCATGAAAATAGAAATGGAAGATGGAAAATGGAACAGATATATATATATATATATATAATTCTTTAAAAATATTCTACTTGTGACCAGCATCAATGAATTGGATTATAAAGCTGAATTGTTATAAAACTTAAACTTTCCAACCATTTTTCAGGCTAGAGACTGGGTAGGAGGAGTCAAGACTGAGGATTTGTGGTCAAGAATCCCAGTCCATACTCCCTACGATGTGCCCCGTCACTCATTATCCAGGAAAGGACTTGACCAGGCCTCCAGGTTCTGAGTGACACGGAGAGCAGAAATCAATTGGAAAAACAAGATGGTAACCATCCCAAGATAAGAACAATAAAAGTTTTTCTCCCCCATATCCAAAACCATGAGGTGTCCTACAACTAAAATAGTTCCAAGAAGTTCCAATATCATAACCATGGTGGTGGTGGTGGTAGTGTTTATATATACACTCAAAGACAGAAATTGAACACAATTATATTTCAGTATTACTGCAACCACAACTTAGAAACCTTAAAAATAGTAGACAGAATAATGACCTCCACAAGAGGTCCTTGCCCTCATCACACAAGACTTCCATGTCAAAAGGAACTTAACAGGTGTGATTATGCTAAGGATCTTGAGATGGAAAAATTAACCTGGATTGCCCAGTTGGGCCCACAAGGATCTTTATAAGAGCCTCAGAGTGAGAGAAGGTGATGTAACAACAGAAGAAGAGATCAGAGAGAAGGAGAGAGAGAAGCCAAAAGATGCTACATGGCTGGCTTTGAAGATATAAGAAGGGGCCGTGAGCTACATGATGCAGGCAGCCTACAGAAGCTGGAAAAGGCAAGGAAATGGATACTCCTTTAGAACCTTTAGAAAGGACCAGCCTGCTGATACCTTAACTTTAGGCCTCTGAGACTGATTTTGGACTTCTGACCTCTAGAAATGTAAAATAATAAATCTAAATTGTTTTAAGTCACTCAGTCTATGGTAGTTTGTTATGACAGCAGTAGGAAACTAATACATGAACCTTTGGAAGACATTAAAAATGATTTGTTAGAATGCTGTCAGCTCAGGCTGCTATGTGTAACAGAAGACCAGGTGGCTTAAAGCCATTTATTCCTCACAGTTCTGGAGGCTGGAAAGTCTGAGATCAGGGTGCCAGAATGATCGGGTTCTCGGTGAGAGCCCTCTGCCTGGTTATATCCCAACATGGTCTTCCTTGATGTGTGCAGGCAGAGAGATCCCTTGTCTCCTCTCCTTTTTATAAGGGCATTAATCCCATTGTGAGGGCCCTACCCTCATGACCTAATCTAGCTCTAATTCCCTCCCAAAGGCCCCACATCCTAAGACCTTCCCATTGGTGGTTCAACAATGGAATTGGGGTGAGGAAACACAAACACGTGGTCCCTAATAAATGACAAGGTTCCAAGTGGTTTTTTTCTTTTATATTCTCTACTTTCCAACTTTTAAATAATGTGGTAAACATATTAAAATCAAACAATCATGAAAAGAGGCAGGGATTTCTGCAATATAAAACCAACTGCAGTTTGGAACACAGATCTTCCTATCATTGTGCAGCCAACCCAGGCCTCAGTCCAGGCCCGGCTCTGGTACTTGTCCGGTCCCCTAAAAGGGACATCAGTGTGTGTGCCTGTGCACATGGGTGTGGGTTGTGAGGGTGGTGAGTAGAATTGACCTGGGCTGGAATCCTACCAGAGACTTCTGAGCTAAGAGAAGCAAGAGTTTCTCCTTTGCTCAGCATGTGCTGGCTCCTGAGAGAGATGAAGAAAACTGGGGGAAAATTCAGCTGGGATCCCCTTTTATTGCAGGGAACCCCTTTTCCAGACCTTACCAGTAAGTGGACACATGTGCTTTTCTCTAAAGGCAGAAATGGAGCTGCCTCTTCCCCATGACTTGCCTTCACTGCCCAAGGGTCTGGGGTTTGATGAAGAATTTCCCAATTTCTACATCATGGACTCTGCTAAGAGGCACAACGTATTTTGTTTTTTAATTTAAATGGTGGGTGAAGTCAAATGGAGTTAAAATGGTTTTATATCTGGTACCAACCTTGTAGGGCTGCCCAGGGATGCTGGCTTCCAGACACTGTCTGTCCAAGCCTGCCATGTAGGGTGGAGTGGTTTACACACTGCACAAGCACAAGCCAAGGGGATGCGTGGGGCTGAAATTCTGCCACAGCTCACGGAGCCTTGGGTCCCAACAAGACTGTGTCAGCCACAAGGAAAGGACTGTGTTTCTGCTTCTGGGCACCTTTTCACAATCTGTTTGGAGGCGTCAGCTGGCAGCTGAGGCCCATGTGTCTCTCTGCCAGGCATTGACTTCTGTTGTTTTCTCCCACAGCTGGTGCCTTCTCATTCTCTGGGCCTCAGCTTCAGTTGGACGACCTCAAAGCTGCCTTTCCCCGCCCACAATCTAAGGCAGGTTCCTTTCTCCCCTCCGTCCTTACTCGGAGCTCAGCCCTGTTTTCTCCACAGCACGCAGCACACTTTAAAATGACTTAACAGCTGGTTTGCTCTTTGTTATCTGTCTCCCCAACTAGAATGAGCGCTGATCACATTGCAGGTATTCAGTAAATGGTGAGTAAATAAACGACTGAATAAATGATGAGGGACACGCAGCATAAAGAAAGGGGACTGGGGCTTCCCTGGTGGTGCAGTGGTTAGGAATCTGGCTGCCAATGCAGGGGACACGGTTTTGAGCCCTGGTCCAGGAAGATCCCACATGCTGCGGAGCAAGTAAGCCCGTGCACCACGACTGCTGAGCCTGTGCTCTGGGGCCTGGGAGCCACAACTACTGAGCCCATGCACCACAACTAATGAAGCCTGTGCACCTGGAGCCCATGCTCCACAACTAATGAAGCCCACGCATCCAGAGCCCGTGCTCTGCAACAAGAGAAGCCACCACAATGAGTAGCCCACTCATCGCAATGAAGAGTAGTCCCTGCTCTCTGCAACTAGAGAAAGCCCGTGCGCAACAAAGAAGATCCAATGTAGCCTAAAATAAATATATTTTTTTAAAAAAGATATTGTTTAAAAAAAAAAAAAGAAAGAAAGAGGACTGACTTGGAGTCACTTACCACCCCTCTTTGCAGGTTGCACACCTTGGCAAACACTGTTTTCTGTCCTAATGGCCGGACATCTAGGAATCATGCTCCATGCGCTGTGAATCCTCCAGGAAGAATGGACTCACAGCCGTGGTGTGGGCTGGTACTGTTTAATCTGCCCGTGTAAAGAATTTAACCTCACCCAAAGGAAGGTCTGGCCTTTGCCCTAGGCTTCTGGAAAGAAACCTCTAAGCCCTTGCAATGTCATGCCAGATAGGAGTATCTTTACTTAGGGCAAGGGCTGGCCACACAGGATAAACTAACAGTGTGATTTAGGGTGGGGACTGGCCACACAGGATAAACTAACAGTGTGATTTAGGGTGGGTGCTTTGACTAACACGGTATCAGCTGAACCTCCAGGGGGACTGGAGGCTGATGTCAGCTATGTAGATAGTCGACTACAGAGCCCCAGTGAATCTCTGGACACCGAGGCTTGGGTGAACTTCCCTGGTTGGCAATAGTTCATGTGTATTGTTACACATCATTGCTGGAGGAATTAACAGTGTCTGTGAGTCCACTGGGAGAGGGCAGCTGGAAGCTCCACATTTGGAGCCCTCCTGGACTCTGCCCCACACTTCTCATCTTTTGGCTGATCTTTTTTTTTTTTAATTTATTTTTAAAATTTTTTTTATTATTGGCTGCATTGGGTCTTTGTTGCTGTGCGTGGGCTTTCTCTGGTTGCGGCGAGCGGGGGCTACTCTTTGTTGCCGTGCGGTGGCTTCTCTTGTTGCGGAGCATGGGCTCTAGGTGCACAGGCTTCAGTAGCTGTGGCACGCGGGCTCAGTAGTTGTGGCACGTGAGCTCTAGAGCACAGGCTCAGTAGTTGTGGCACATGGGCTTAGTTGCTCTGTGGCATGTGGGATCTTCCCGGGCCAGGGCTCGAACCCGTGTCCTTTGCATTGGCAGGCAGATTCTTAACCACTGCGCCACCAGGGAAGCCCTTTTGGCTGATCTTAATCTGTACTCT
>NW_006788200.1:2290431-2332383 GCF_000442215.2 Lipotes vexillifer
CTTTCCCTGTAACAAACCATCAGTGTGAGTATAACGGCCCTCAGTGAGTTCTGCAAGTCCTTCTACTGAATTATCAACTGTAAGGATGGTCTTGGAGACCCCAAACTTGCAACTGGTGTCAGCAGTGGGGGTCGTCCTGCTGACTGTCCTCCCTCTAATGTTGCACTGCCCTGACTCCCCCCCCACACACACACACATGTACACACACACACACACACACTCTGCCCAAGGACTGGCTTTTCCTGGTTTCTCCTGGCTGACTGAGGTCTGCTGTCAGACCACCAGGCATCTGCCCCAGCTGGGAGCACACTGCCTACTGGTTTTTATTCCCCAAGGCCTTCTCCAGGAGCTGGAGAGTAGTTGCTTCCTCTGCTCCTCTTTCCCGGCTGCTGGGAAGAACTCTCTTTCCATTGTGGACAGTGACAGGTAGACAGACAACAAATCAGCAGCCTGGCTAGGAGCTCAAGTGTCCCTGCTATTGTCCCCACCCCAGTCTCTCATAGCCCCCTCCTCTGTGACCTACTCTAGTCTGTGCTGGAGAAGAGATTGTAGAGGGCGGGCTGACCAACAGGGTTTTCTCTGGAAATGCTGGAGCTTTCCTAAAACTTGTTAGGACCCTCCTTTCTCTACTGCCCACCAGCTCCCCCAGCTGCCCAGGAGGAGACTGCAGAGCCACAGACAAAGTCCCTCTGGAACAGTGCACCTCAGATTGGGACTTAAACCCACATGCCAGGACTCGAGCCTAGCCTAAACTCAGACTGGGACTTGAACCCACATGGGCAGGACTTGAACCCGGCCAAAACTCTAATTGGGACTTGAACCCTCGCAGCTGGGACTCAAACCTGGCCAAAACTCAGATTGGGACTCGAACCCATGCAGCTGGGACTCGAACCCAGCCAAAACCCACAGCCTTCCAACTGAGATCACACACCTGGTTTCAGGACTTAATGGAGCTCAGGTTCTTGATGCCTCATTGCAGAAAGAATTCAGTGAGAGAAAAAGTGACGGGTAAGAAGTGGATTTATTTAGACATACACACACTCCACAGACAGAGTGTGGGCCACCTCAGGACAGTCAGCATGTGAGAAAAGGCACCAGGGTATGGGGTTGTCAGTTTTTATAGGGGTGGGTAATTTCATAGGCTAATGAGTGGGAGAAGCATTCCAGCTATTTCAGGAAGGGGCAGGGATTTCCAGGAATTGGGCCACCGACCACTTTTTGATCCTTAAGGTCTGTTTTGGAACTGTCACAGCGTCTATGGGTGTGTCATTTAGCTTGCTGATGTGTTACAGTGAGTGTATACTGAGGCTCAAGGTCTAGTGGAAGTTGACTTGTCCGCCATCTTGGACCCATTTGGTTCTAATCAGTTTACGTCATGTCCTCGGGCTATGTCACTCTTTCAGAGGTTGTGCCCTGCCTCCTTCCCTCCTGTCTCACTTCCAGCCACAGTCAGCACAACCCAAGACAGCAGCAGCTTTGGATGCCTCTCGGAAGTTTAGAAGTTTCAGGTTCAAATTTAAACTTAGCAGCCCTGGGCTTCCCTGGTGGCCCAGTGGTTAAGAATCCGCCTGCCAATGCAGGGGACACGGGTTCAAGCCCTGGTCTGGGAAGATCCCACATGCCGTGGAGCAACTAAGCCCGTGTGCCACAACTACTGAGCCTGTGTGCCACAACTACTGAAGCCTGCACGTCACAGCTACTGAAGCCTGCGCGCCTAGAGCCCGTGCTCCCCAACAAGAGTAGCCACCACAATGAAGCCCGTGCACTGCAACAAAGAGTAGCCCCCACTCGCCGCAACTAGAGAAAGCCTGCGTGCAGCAATGAAGACCCAACGCAGCCATAAATAAATAAATAAATTTTAAAAATAAAATAAAATAAACTTAGCAGCCCTGCTGCCCTGGTATTACAAAACAAGTTCATCCATGACTCTTACATAAGAAGATTAGGCCCTTTATTCCCTCCCTCACTCCTCCCCAGCTCCCCCTAATGCCTGGGGAAATCCTTGCTTCCCCTTAAGTGTGCTAAAACACCCCTACACCCAAGGACCTCACCCCTCCTCTCCCTAAGCCACAAACACAAACTTCATTATTCCATACACAATAAATCTGAAGTAGGAGAGAACCAAGTTTAGCTTCCTCCCTGTCTGGTGTAGTTTAAGCATCATCCTGCCCAACCACAGAGGATTGGACCACATGACCTCTTCATGACCCTGAGCATCAGGCTCAGCAAAAGTAAGGAAACACTCTTTATCTTCCAGGGATTTTGGAACAGGCTGCTTATTTACAAAGCCTTCCTGGGGAAATAAGTAAATAAAGCTACCAAGGTCTTAAGAGACACAAGATAGCCTAAAGGAAAAAGCAGTCCAAGAAAATCCAAACTTAGAACACAGAAATGGAAAGGTGATGCTTCTGAACATGTGGTGTATATGAGAGTAACCTGCAGGGCTGGTGGACTGTGAAGGGGGTGGGGCCTCACCTCTCAAGCTTCTCCATTAATATTTCCAAGGTGGGGCCAGCACCTGCATTTTTCACAAGCACCCCAATTGATCCTGGAACTTCAGGCTCAGAGAATGGCTGTGACCTTACATAACCTCACAGGAAGAAATACGGGGTGTGGCTGCTCTGAACATCAGTTCCCTGGGGTGTTAAAGGAAATAAATTCAGAAGATTTTTTTTTAACACTGCTCTTCTTCAAGATCCAACATCTGTGTGCTGTAGAGAGGGATGACGCTCTAGGAAGATGCTTCACTTTTTGCCATTGTCCTGTCCCTCCTACTCATTTATTCAGCCAATATTCATTGCAGGTTGCTATTTTCCAGACACTGCCCTAAGAACTGGGGATGTAATATAATGGTTGGTAGAAACAGACACTGTCCCTTCCCTTGTGGAAAAGATGGACTTTGCTCAGATCATCATACAAATAAACATGTAAAGATGAACTTTGATAAGTTCTATGGAAGAAAGATTCTTAGAAACAGTCATTCATTCATTCAACAACTGCGTATTGAGCTCCTACAATGGGCCAGCCACTGTTCTACGTGTTGGGGACTCAGCATTAAAATAAACAGATATAGTCCTTCCTCTCTTGGTACTTACTGTCTAGTGGGCAAGACTGACAGCAAATAGATATGAATTACAATGTCAAGTGCTGGTAAGTGTTCTTTAGAAAATTAAGTCAGGGTTGGGGTAGAGAGCAATGGCAGGGGGGTGATCTACTCAGGACAGTCAGGGAAAGCCTCTCTGGGAAGGTGACTTCTGAATAGAAATGAAGGATGTGAATGAAGTGAGCAAGTGGATATTGAATGGAGGGCCTGATCTGACCAGAGGGAGGTG
The DNA here is from genome assembly GCF_000442215.2 of Lipotes vexillifer. Lineage (NCBI taxonomy): Eukaryota > Metazoa > Chordata > Mammalia > Artiodactyla > Lipotidae > Lipotes > Lipotes vexillifer. The sequence goes on from NW_006788200.1 coordinate 2,293,764, forward strand.
GGCGTGGTGGGTTGTCTGTAAAGATGGAGGTCAGTTCATCCCAACCTCTCCTCTCATCAAGAGGTAGAGTCTGCTTCTCCTCCTACTAAAACTGGGCTGGCCTCGGGGCTTGCTCTGGCCAACAGAACGTGGTGGGCGAGACACTGTGTCAGTTCTGAGTCTAGACCTTAGAGACCAGTCAACTGCCGCTCTCTGTCTTTTGCAGCCTGGTCCCCCGCCAAATAAGTTCAACTACCCTGCTGGAGAGAGAGGCCCAGCTGCCTCCACACCCCCACCCCCAGCGGCCATCTAGAACACTCCAGCTCTGCCGAGCTCCCAGCTAAATGCGACCACAAGTGTGACCCCAGGCAACACAACATGGAACAGAGGAACGGAGCAGCTGAGCCACTGCACTAGCCCAGGCTTGGGATGAATGTGGCTCAGATAATGGTGAGAACAGCAGTGAAGACGGGGAGAGTGGAGGAAGTAGACGAACCTGTAGGGCTCAGTGATGGTGGTAATGCTTCTGGCTGTGTAATGAGGGGCTGGTACCGTCTCTACTGAGCTGGGAGCACTGAGGAGGGACAGGTGTGGGAAAGATGGTGAGTTTGGGTTTGACCATGGGAGGCGCCAACCTCCTGCCTTTTTCCCCAAGCCCAGCCTGGTGGGAAAGAGAGTATGAAGAGGAGGAATCATCACGTCTGTAGGAAAAGGGGAGAGAGCAACCAATGAAGTTGGCCTGATTTTTTCTTAACAAGTACATCGTTAAACATTTAACCAAAATGATGGGAAAATGTCCCATTCTCGCTGACTTCCCTGGTTGCTGCACACCCTTATGTGGGGCTTCTCTGGCCCAGCCTTAAGGAGTGGCCCTTAACTAGCCCGACTGCAGCCCACCTGCCAAGGCAAGTTGCTCCACTTGGCTCTGGGCTGGCTGAGCCAAGGGTGCACTCCCACGCATCCACCAACAGGTGGCAGCACACTCTGTGCCCATCACAGAGAGGCTCTGAACAACAAATTCTCAAAGAAGCTTTTCCAAAAAACAAACAAACAACAAAAAAAAGGGACTTCCCTGGCGGTCCAGTGGTTGAGACTCCGCGTGTCCACTGCAGGGGTTTGATCCCTGGTCGGGGAGCTAAGATCCCACATGCTGCGTGGTGCGGCCAAAAAAAAAAGGAAAAAAGAAAAAAAACAAAGAAGCTTTTCCACTGAGACAGGCATCAGTCTCCCTCGTTTATACCCCCAGCTCATCTTCATGCAAAGATTTCAGGCCACTAGGGTGCTGGGCTGGTTTTCTGATCCAGCTCCAAGGATGATCCCCAGGGAGTATTTGGCAGCATCTGGAGATATGTTTGTCACCACAGGGGAGCACGTGCTACTGACAAAGACTGGAGAGAGGCCAGGGATGCTGCCAAGCATCGCACACAGAACAGCGCCCGCAACGAAGAGGACCATCTAGCCCAGATGAGCAACAGTGCCGAGCATGAGAAAACCAATTTAATCAGGGTCTCAAGAGTGGGTGGCTCGTGGGGTCTTGGACATCCGCGGACCAGGGGCCACTGGACTAGGCTGACTCCCAGCCCCCCTCCCCCAGGCAGCCATGAGAGGCCTCCTGTTGCATCCTTCACCTGCAGCATCTCCCTTCTCCTTCCCACAGACATCACCTCTTTCATGCCTCACTCGACAGTTCCTGATCCGCAGACGTGTCCAAGGCACTGTTCTGGCCCTGGAGAGACCACAGGGGACAAAAGCAGATACAGTCTCTGCCTTTTTCAAGGAATTCAGAGGCTGCAGGGAGAGACAACATATTTTCAAATGTTACAAGTGTTACATAGGCACAAACAAGGCACTGAGATACCAAAAACTAGAGGGGCCCAACTTTAACCAAGATTGGAAAGGCTTCTGAAAGGTGACAGTTGAGGTCTGAAGAAGGAACCACTCTCTTTTATTGAAAAGACAATATAAGTAACACTAACATGCATTTCTTTACATTACTCACAATTCTCTCCCCACCCACTTCCCATAACTGCAACTATGTTGCTGTTTGTATAATAAATTCATCTCCAGACTTTGTCCCTGTATTGCTATAGCATTTCAACCATCCCACAAGTGTATATATTGTGTCATAAGTTTGTTTCTCCCTTGTTGCCATGTAGTTTGGTGATGGTCATTTGTAAAAGCATTCAATGTTTCAGTGTGGCGAGAATTTTTTACTTTTCTCAATGGTTCCCCAGTTGTTGTTCCCTCATCCTGTGGGAAAGGACATCCAAGCAATCTAATAGAGCTTCAGGAATCATGCTCAGCTCACCAATCTCACTAGCCTGGAGTTGCCCTCCCCCTCTTCCCTCCTGTGAGTATCCACTGAGGTAAGTGGGATGACCGCTATCCTATGGTGGGACAGGACCTTGAGATGGGCAAATGTGACTGCACATCAGGGGTCAACAGGGAACTTTGATATGGTTTCCTGGGCTGTGCCCCATTTGCCCAATCAGGATCTCAAGTATAGGCCGGTGTAGAGGGTTTAAAATATGCCCAGTAATTCTTTCACAATCCTTCCTTTCAAAGGAGGATCCTAATTCTCCTCTCCTGATTGTGGATCAAAGGATTTAGTGACTTGCTCCTAATGAAAAAATGCAGTAGAAGTGACGCCATGTGCTTCCAAGACAGGTCAGAAAAGACATCGGAGCTCCTGCTTTGCTTTCCCCAGGATCACTCACTCTGGGAGAAGCCGATGGCCATGTCATAAGCACACTCAAGCAGCCCTGGAAGAGGCCCATGTTGGGAGGAACTGAGTCCTCCTGCCAACAACTGTCCTCCTTGTCCAGGACAGTCCCAGTGTTCACACTAAAGTCCCACATCTCATGAAACCTCTTAGTCCTGGGCAAGTGGAAACGAGTGGTCACCCCAACAGGCAGCACTTTTCCAGCCATGTGAGCAAGTCAGTCCTCCAGCCCCAGCCAAGCATCCAGAGACCGCAGCCCTGACCAACATTTCACTGCAATTTTGTGAAAGACTCTGGGCCTAGTTACACGGCTGAGTCACTCTTTAACTCTTGACCTACAGAAAGTATGCAAGATAATAAAGGTTGACTGTTGTCTCAAGCCACTACTTTGGGGATAATTTATTAAACAGCAACAGATGAGTAATATACTCAGGACTCTCTATTTCATGACATTCCCGGGAGCCGTGTGCTATGAATCAGCATTTGTGAACCATGGATCTGGTCTTATTCCCTAAAGCAGCACTTTCCAATAGACCTTTCTGCCACGATGAAACAGCGGTATATCTGTGCTGTCCAATGTGATAGTCACTAGTCAGCTGTGGCTACTGAGCTTAGAAATGTGACTGGTAAGACCAAGGAACTGATTTTTTTATTTGATTTCACTTTAATGAATTCAACTTTAAATTTAAATAGCACACGTGTATGATTCCATTTATATAACATTCTCAAAAAGACAAAATTATGGAGATGGAAAACAGATTAGTAATTACCAGGGGTTACAGATGGTGGGAAATAGTGATGGGTGTGGCTATAAAAGTGCAGCATGTGAGAGATTTTTGTGGTCATGGAGTAGTTCTGTATCTTGATTGTGCTGGTGGTTACATAAATCTAAACATGTAAGAAAATGATATAGGACTATACACACATTGTACCAACATCACTTTCCTGGTTGATATTGTACCACAGTGACATAAAATGTAACCATTGGGAGAAACTAGATGAAGGGTACATGAGACCTCTCTGCACTATTTTTGCAACTTCCTGCAAATCTATAATTATTTCAAAATAAAATGTTTAAAAAATTTTTAAATATAAGCATAACATATCAAATAGCACATGTAGCTAGTGCCTACCATGTTGGACAGTGAGGCCCTATATAATGCACAGATCCCCCTGGAATATCTTCTGGTCAGTTAGCCTCTGTTCAGAACTCCCAGTGACAGGGAACTCACTGCCTCACAAGGTTCTGTTTGGTGGCTCTAATAAGAAGAAAGTTCAGGCCAGCAGGTTTCAGGGTAGAAAAGTTTTCCCCTCACCTCTCCATTTGTGCTAGAATCATGAATTAGGCCCAGATGTTCTGGAACAAGTTCTCACCTCTAGGGAGCCTAAGGGACGCAACGGGAAAAGTGCTCCAGTCACCCACCACTTTCATTACTATCACTTGTCGCTCATGAGACAGACTACAAGGACCTCACACTTTGCCCCAATGCAGCCCTGGATGACCACCTTGTCAGATTTTGAAGCAGCCATTACTGACCATTACAGCTGATCAAGAAAGAACCAAACACAGGTATAGGATTTTAGAGAGTGAGGAACCTTAAAGACTTTCTGGATTTATCCCTGCCTTTTATAGATGGGAAAATGAAGACTTGGAATAAATCTATAAGTATCAAATTCACTTAGTTCAAACAAGCATGAATTACCTCTAGTAGACTGCATAAGCCTACGTGCTAGCTTTGAAGATGGAGGAAGAGGCCATGAGCCAAGGGATGCAGGTCTAGAGGCTGGAGAAAAAGGCAAGGAAACAGATTCTCTCCTAGAACCTTGGAGGGAACATTGGTTTGGGCTCAGTGAAACCATTTCCGATTTTTGGTCTCCAGAACTGTAAGACAGTAAATTCATGCTGTTTTAAGCCACAAAAATTATGGCAATTTGTTACAGCAGCATTATGAGACTAACATATTGCCTAATGAAACTACATGTGCACCTAAGTTTTGACCCAGCAACCCACTTCTAGGAATTTACTCTGAAGCTACACCTCCAATGTGAAATATGCATGCACAAGGTTATTCATTGTAGAATTGTTTGTAATTGCAAAACACTGGAATCCACTAAGTGTTCATGCACAGGAAAGTGGTTGAATAAACTCTGGTATGACCACATGATGGAGTAGTATGCAGCTCTACATAAAAATGAGGAAACTAGTACAACTTGATTCCCAAGAGATATTAAGTAAAGGAAGAAAAATGCAAAGGAGTATCTATGGTGCCCTACATTTCATGGAAGAAAAAGGGGATATAAGAAAATACATGTATATCTGTTCATTCTGCAAAGAAGTAAAATTGAGGAAGGAGAAACTATTAGATTGCTTACCTACACGGGAGGATGGGAATGGATGGTAAGAAGGAGGGAAGGGAAATGGGTAGAAGTCACGATGGGGGAGCGCTCCCTCTCGGAGTTTATCTTTTTGTATCGTTCTGAGTTTTGTTTTGTTTTTTCTTTTATTTTTTATGCTTTGACAATCTATGGTTGTTTTTTTTTTTAACATCTTTATTCGTTCTGAGTTTTAGAACCATGGGAATATTTAATACACCAAAAAAATTAATGAAAATCAACCAGGATACGGGGGAGCCTCGAATGGAATAAAAACAGTAACAAATGAATTTAATTATATTATAAACAAATGGAACCAGTCACACCAGAAAGTGAAGAAGTGCTCATCTAAGTAACTTTGGAAAACATGATTTTGCCTATACATGGCTAGACCAAAAATGAACTGTACATACATATTTCAGTTAGTAAATTTGTTTCTCAAGAGTGTGTGGGTTAGCAATTCTATAACTACTTTGTGTATGTAGTGGATTGACTTGTGTCCCCCAAAAATATGTGTCCAAGAATCTATGAATGTGACCTTATTTGGAAATAGGATCTTTGCAGGTGTAAACAAGTTAAAGATCTCGAGATGAGAGGGGGCCCTAAACCCAATGACTGGTGTCCTTGTAAGAAAAAGAAAAGGGGGATTGGACACACAGGGAAGAAGACCATGTGAAAACAGAGACAGAGACTGGAGCTGTGCAGGCATGCCAACGGTGGCCGGCAGCCCCCAGAAGCTAGGAGAGAGGCATAGAACAGTTGCTCCCTCAGAGCCTCTAGAAGGAATCAACCCTGCTGACACCTTGATCTTGGCCTACTGGCCTCCAGAACTGGAAGAAAATTAAGTCCTGCTGTTTTAAGCCACCCAGTTTGTGGTAATTTGTTACAGTGACTTTACGAAATTAATAAAATGTGTGTATTGGGATTGAGCAAATAAGTAAACATATGTGGATAAAGAGGACCAGGGTTCTCATTTTTGAAGAAAGGAATTGCAAATAAGTAAGGGGATAAATTAAAATAAACCCTGGGGTACTGAACTGGGTCAGAGGTATCAGTATAAAGTCGTGATTGTTTTAAGAGAGAGAAAAAAAAAGGAAGAGATTGATGTGTATGTGTATGTGTCTACATGCCCATGTATTTCCTAGTTCTGTCCACTGACAGGGCCTAGAAGCAATGATGCTCCAGTAACAATGAGTCCACCTAGCCCCCAGATCTTGGTTTCTAAGCACCAGGCTCCAATAGAGAGGACCAGGGCTTTTTTGGAGAAATGGCTGCCCCTGGGCTGAGGCAGGGACTGTACAAGGTGAGCCTGGTATATTTTGTGATTCCAGAAATTACAAATTTTCTAAGGAAAAAAAAAAAAAAAGGGATAGGTATACCCAGGAGACCACCTGAAAGAGCTCTCAATTGCCAAACCTGGGACAATTTGAGCAAAAAAAGTAGTGCTATTAATGAATTATAATCCACAGACTAAAATAAATCTCCATGAATCCATACTGATATAAATAAATATGAAATAAATAAATGGGGGAGAAAGGACAACTCTTCCTTACATTAGAATTCCAATTAATAAATGTAGTACTGATGGAAATAGAAAGTCACCATTTGCCAAATACCACAGTAATTGTTGCAGGCAAGAATCATCAACGGGTGCTAAAATTAGTGAGTGAAAATATGACAAGAAATAGAATATTTTCATAAGTCTCAACAAGTTTCCTCTCAAGATATTTTTTAGTAATAGTAGCTTTACAGTGGAGAGCCCCAGCAGACACCACCTTAACCACATGATCAAAGTTAGCATCACCAGCAGTGAGACATGGAGACACATGTGCGCCCTGCTGTCACACTCTGAGAAGAGCACAGCATCACCTCTGTGGTCTTCCTGCCAAATGCATAACCTCAGCCTAATTGTGACAGTTTGGGGGACATTCACAAAATAACTGGCCAAAACTCTTGAAGTGTCAAGGTCATGAAAGACCAGGAAGAGTCCCAGATTTGGAGAAACTGAAGAGACATGACACCTAAACACAGGATTGCAATCTCTGGATTGGAACTTCAACCAGAAAAAGGAGGACACTAATGGGTCCATTTAAGTTCTATTAACATCTGTAGATTATACAAATAATAAATGCTGGAGAGAGTGTGGAGAAAAGGGAACCCTGTTACACTGCTAGTAGGAATGTAAATTGGTGGAGCCACTATGGAAAACAGTATAGAGCTTCCTCAAAAAACTAAAAATAGAGGTGCCATATGATCCAGCAATCCCACTCCTGGGCATATACCTAGACGTAACTCTAATTTGAAAAGATACATGCACCCCTATGTTCATAGCAGGACTATTTACAATAGCCAAGACATGGAAACAACCTAAATGTCCATCGACAGATGGATGGATAGAGAAGATGTGATATATATACTGATATATATATATATTACTCAGCCACAGAATATTACTCAGCCACTAAAAAATAATGCCATTTGCAGCAACATGGTTGGACCTAGAGATTATCATACTAAGTCAGAAAGAGAAAAGACAGATACCATATGATGTCACATATGTGAAATCTAAAATGCAACACAAACGAACATATCTACAAAACAAAAACCCTCACAAGTATAGAGAACAGACTTGTAGTTGCCAAGGGGGGTGGGGGAGGGAAGGATTGAGAGTGTGGCTTAGCAGACGCAAACTATTGTATATAGGATGGATAAGCAACAAGGTCCTACCATATAGCACAGGTCTCTACCATATAGCACAGGACCTTGTGCTATATCCTGTGATAAACCATAATGGAAAGAATATGAAAAAGAATATATATATGCATAACTGAGTCACTTTGTTGTACGGCAGAAATTAAACACAACTTTGTAAATCAACTGTATTTCAGTAAAATTTTTTAAAAAGATCTGTAGATTAGCACATTTTATGGTATCAGTGTTAATTCCTTTTTTTAGATGATTGTATTATGGTTATAAATGATACATTAGGGTAAGCAGAATTAAAGTATATCTGAACTCTCAGTACAATTTTTTAAAATAATTTATTTATTTATTTATTTTTGGCTGCGCTGGGTCTTCATTGCTGCGCGCGGGCTTTCTCTAGTTGTGGCGACCAGGAGCTACTCTTCGTTGTAGTGCGTGGGCTTTTCATTGCAGTGACTCCTCTTGTTGTGGAGCATGGGCTCTAGGCGCGCAGGCTTCAGTAGTTGTGGCACACGGGCTCAGTAGTTGTGGCTCGGGGGCTCTAGAGCGCAGGCTCAGTAGCTGTGGCACACGGGCTTAGCTGCTCCGCGGCATGTGGGATCTTCCGGGACCAGGGCTCGAACTCGTGTCCCCTGCATTGGCAGGCAGATTCTTAACCACTGCACCGCAAGGGAAGCCCTCCGTACTATTTTTATAATTAAAATTATTTCAAAATAACGGAGTTTTTTTTAAGGGTATTTATTAAATCACACCTCTGTGTGAGGGACTGGGGTATTGTAGTAAATTCTAGATATGGCCTCTATCCTCAAGGAATTACAACATATGGGGTTCACAAACAATAAACAAGGAAACAAACACATAAACGATACATTTCAAAGAGTTAAAAGTGCAACAGAGGGGCTACAAAACCCTGATGCCGGCCCCACCCCCAGAGATGACGCTTTAATTGGTCTGGGATGGCCCTCGGACAGCAGTACTTTGAAAAGCTCCCTCTGGTGAATCTAGGACACAGCGAGGGCTGAGAACCTTCTACAGCCAGGTGGAGACCTGGTTGCTATTAGAGAATTAGCCACCAGGTGGCACTAGAATCAGGCCCAAAAGGGCTGTTCTCAAACCCTCCTGGGAAGAGACAGAGTTCTCCAGATTAAGGGGGCAGGCGCTAGCCTCCATCCCCCAGTGGTTTTTTTCACCCTAAGAGTGTGGGGTGTCTGCCCACAGACATTTCCCCAAAACTTTCAGACTGCTCATGGCTGGAGCCTGCGTGGGCTTTAGTAGGCTGCAGGGATCCCAGAAAAAGCGCCCCATCACACACATACAGAGCAAACTCCCCCATGCCTGTCAACTAAGAAAACAAGGGGTGCCAGCACAGCCCTTGTAGGTGGCGAGCCTACCAGGACCACAAAAACAGGCCCCTCTCAGGACGGGGAGCGGGGCCTTAGTTCCCTCAGTCCGCAGGAAAATTACTGCCCCTTTTGGCAACCAAGAGAAACCCCTAAGCATGCAGCACTCACGCCTTAAAAGAAGCCACTGGCTCCCCATCTCCAAATGCCCTTTGAAGAAAAACCCAGGTACCCAATAGTGTGCCTACTTCCCAAATAAGAAAGAGGGGACTCTATAAGGCATTTCTCCCTGAATTACCTTAACTTCCCCAGAGCGCCACATGGAGTATTGGTTTGATGAAGTGACATGCACATGAAATAAAAAGTTAACATGATGTAAAAAGTTTTAATAGATTCTCAAATTTATACAGCAATATTGTATTTATTTTCCTTTTTAATTTTCATAAATTAAAAATAACAACAGAGGGCTTCCCTGGTGGTACAGTGGTTGAGAATCTGCCTGCCAATGCAGGGGGCACGGGTTTGAGCCCTGGTCTGGGAAGATCCCACATGCCACAGAACAACTAGGCCCGTGAGCCACAACTACTGAGCCTGCGTGTCTGTAGCCTGTGCTCCAGGAGGAGAGGCCTCAATAGTGAGAGGCCCGCGCACCGCGATGAGGAGTGGCCCCCGCTTGCCACAACTAGAGAAAAGCCCTCGCACAGAAACGAAGACCCAACACAGCCATAAATAAATAAATAAATAAACAGAAAGTGAATTACTAAACGAAATTAAAATTTCCTCTCTCTGGAAAAAAACCAACCCCCAATACCTCATTTCACCAGGGAGGAAACTAAAGTTCACAGAGGGGCAGGCCTTGCCTAATGTCACACAGCAAGGGGCCTCAGAGCCATGCCTCTGCCCCAGGCCTCCTGCCTTCAGTACGGGGCCCTGCCCTGGCCCCATGAGGAGTCCCCAGCTCCAAGCCTCCCTGTTGCTGATAGGGGACTCCGTGGAAGCAGGGCCCACATGGGGTGGGCTGGCCGGCCCACCCTCCAAGGGACTGAGGCACAAACCCGGCCACCACCCACCCCTCCTCAGACACCCTCACACTCTCTGACTGGCCTGGCCACCCTTGAAGCTTCTGAGGTGACCCATTTCCCTCAGCTTAAAAAACAAACCAAAATGCAGACCAACATCCTTTGTTTGTTTTGGGGCATCAGAGAAAGGGGAAAGCAGTTCTGTGGGTTTGCACTTAAAAACAAAACTGCTCTGAGCTTCCCAAGCAGAAACCATACCAAAGGTGAATGCAGAGGCCAGAAACCCTCGCGGCAATGCTCTCTCCAGATGAGTCAAGGGAGGGCGTGGCAGGCTCAAAAACAAGGCTGCCCACTGACCCGGCACCGTGCTCCCGTGAGCCCAGGTCCAACATCAGCGGCTGCTCAAGGCCATGGCCACCCCTTGCTCACCCCATACTCACCCTGGGCAGAGTGGACCTGGCAGGGGACTAGGCCCTGATGGAGCCAGGTCTCCTCGCTTAGCAATGAGGGGTGAGGAGACAGGGCATGGCAACGGAAACCGAACCAGTGACTGTGGACCTCACAGCCCACCCTGCATCTCAGCAGCCCACAGCCCACAGGCCCGTGCTGAGTGCCCAAGACCAGGTGAAGCATACCCGGGCCCTGCCTCGTGGGAGCTCCTGGTCAGCAGCTGAGATAGTGTGAGCTCACTCAGCACTGGTGCCGCAAGGCAGGTCCAGACAGGCTCTGGTTCATCTGCTTGTAGGACTTTTGTTTCCTGATGAAACTGGTCTCCCCCATGTTTCCACCCACCTGGAAGGAGCACACAGCAGGGCAGAAACCAGGAGGCTCAAAGTGGTTGGGGACTCCTCTGTCCTGAGACCCAGGGTGTGTGGGCCCTGGGAGACATGCTGGCTGGGACCCTGCCTGGGCCTTTTCCTGAGTTTGGATGAGGGAACGGGAGCATGTGAAGCCAGGCCCACAGAGGCCCATCTGGTGCTACTGGATCCTGTCAACAGCCTCAGTGAACACCCATGAGCCTGGTGTGAGAGGTGGCAGGAGGACCGTGGTCAGAGACTCAAGGGTCAGCTGGCCTGGCAGAGCGATATCATCAGTAATGAATAGCCAAGGATGGCCAGAGATGCTCCCAACTGATTGAGAATTCCTCACTTCTCCTAAAACTTTCAGATGCACAGTCTCATTTGAGCTTCACGACTCTTCCAGGCTGGAGAAAAATGATGCAGCTGGGGTTCAGAGAGGCAAAGCAATTTACTAAAGGGACTACCCTGGTGGTCCAGTGGTTAAGACTCTGTGCTTCCACTGCAAGGGGCACAGTTTCAATCCCTGGTCGGGGAACGAAGATCCCTCATGCCGCGTGGTGCGGCCAAAAAAAATAAAAATTTACTAAAGGTCACCCAGCAAGCCAGCACCTGGTTAGCATGGGCCATACCCCTCCCAGGAATCAGCCCAACGAGAGCAGGATTCTAGGCTGTGGCGCTGACTGGTGGGAAGTGGCTGGAGAGGACTCCTTACCTCCTTCCTTGGTTATTCTGGTCTAGGATGAGTTGAGTAGACTTTGTACTGAGTGCCTCTATTTTCTTCAGCTCCGACCATTTTTCAGTTCTTTGGCAATGAGCTAAGCACCTGTTTCTCATTCTCTCACCTAATCCCCTCTCCAGCCTTGACGAGTTGGCGCCTTCATCAGCCTATTTCAGAGATCAGGAAGCTGATACTCATCAACCAGCCCAAGGTCACCCAGCTGGTCAGTGGCAGCCTGGACTCAAAGCCAGCCTTTCCCACTCCAGATCAGGCTCTTTTCTGCTCAGTACCCTGCCTCCCTCCCCTGTCTCTTTACCAGTGGAATTTCGAGCTTGCCCTTCCTTGTTTCCATGATAACTGCCCCAAAGTTGGGTCTCCTCCAGGATCCCAGGTGGGTTGTGGTTTGGGGCCTAACCTTCACGGGCTCATCTCCCCTTGGAGGAAGGTGGACTCAGACATCTGTGCAGGGGCCCAGTCCCTCCCCATGCCCAGCTCCAGCTCGCATTGTGTGCAGGTGTGTGTGCCCACCAACGGCAGGCAACATCTGGCTACCCACTGACTATCAATGGGAGATCTGCCCCCTCCTTCCTGCCTGGTCCTCCTCAGCTGCTGGGCCCTCAGGGAAGCCCCCAGTGCCTGTGGAGTCATAAAAACTTCCAGGGCCCTGATAAGCTAACTGGCATTTCAACTCTCTCCACAGAACAGAGGTTCCTCTTCCTTCAGAAGAGGGGCTCAACAGCACGTGTGTGCACACATTCCCCTACGGGTGTCTGTGTGTGCACGTTCCTATCTGTGTGTGTGTGTGTGTGTGTATGTGTAGACATTCCTATATGTGTGTGTCTGTGTGTGCACGTTCCTATCTGTGTGTGTGTGTGTATGTGTAGACATTCCTATATGTGTGTGTCTGTGTGTGCACGTTCCTATCTGTGTGTGTGTGTGTATGTGTAGACATTCCTATATGTGTGTGTCTGTGTGTGCACGTTCCTATCTGTGTGTGTGTGTGTATGTGTAGACATTCCTATATGTGTGTGTCTGTGTGTGCGTCTGTGTGTGCATGTTCCTATCTGTGTGTGTGTTAGTGTGCTCACTTGTATGCAGGTACCTATCGAAGCATGTGTCCAGGTATAGCGAAGACTGTGTGATTTACTGAGCTGTGTGTCTGTGTCACTGTATCATTCATTCAACAAACGATTCTTGACCACCTGCTCCATGAGAGTCACTGTGCCAGTTCTGGGAACACAAGAGAGACCCGGGCCACATGGAGAGCAGAGCCCTGATAGAGGGAACCCTCAACCCAGGCCATTCTGGGGAAGGGAGGCTGGGGAAAGGGCTCTAATTCTACATGGGAGCCAGAGGGCAGTTTTAGCCTTTGGGGGGCTGGTCTCAAGGCAAAGGCCCAGCAACCCCCAGCAAGGCCTGCCTCGCAAAGCCCCACTCTTTTCATCCCTGATCTCTTCACAGGCCAACCCCCTAGTGCCAACGAGGGACAAAGCAACAGCTCCTTCCATGGAGGAAAAAGAATGGCCAAGGAGAAAGATTCCCAAAGAAAATCCACAAAATCAATCAAAACAACTCCAGGCCCGGCTGGCTTAGACTTGGCTGCCTGTGGAGAAAGCACAGTGTGTTGGACGCCCTGACCAGCCCCCAACTTGTTTACAGAGGGCACAGCTGAAGCCCTGTATATCTGTTTCCCGTTGCCGCTATAACAAATTACCACAAACTCAGTGACTCAAAACAACACAAATGTTATTAACTTACAGCTCTGGAGGTCAGAAGTCCTCAAATCAAGGTGTCAGCATGCCTGCATTCCTTCAGGAGGTTCTAGGGGAGAATCATTTCCTTGCCTTTTCCAGCTTCTAGAAGCTGCCTGCATTCCTTGGGTCTTGACCTCATCCACGGTCTGCAATGCCAGCCACGTAGCAGCCTGAAACCTCCTTCACCTCTGCTTTTGTTGTGTCGCCTCTTTTGACGGACTCTCCTGCCTCCCACTTGAAGGAGACTGGTGATTACTTTGACCTCACTGGGATAATCCAGGGTCATCTCCCCATCTCAAGATCTTTACCTAAACACATCTGTGAAGTACCTTTTGCCATGTAAGGAAACACAGGTTTCTGGGGATTAGGACCCAGGCATTTTAGGCAGGTGGGGAACATCATTCTGCTTCCCACACTCAGAAATGGAAGGACTTACCCAAGGTCTGAAACGGTTGGGTAAAGGCCAGAACTCAGGCTGCAGACCCCCTGGTTCTGTGTCCTTTGGGGCAGCACCTCAGGATAGAGGAAAAAGAAGCTGCCCCCCAAACTTAAGCTAGTCTCCTAAAATGTGCTGTGCAGACTGGTCAATAGCACCTGGTTTGTTTTTCATACAAGTTCTACCACCCACTAATGGGGTGACCTTGGGCATGTGGCTTAATGTCTCAGCGCCTCGATCTTTGCATCTGTGAAGCGGGGATGATGAGGAGAGCCACCACGAAGCCTGGTTTGAGGGTGCAATGAGCTTGCGTTATGGCTGCACTGTCAGAGCTGTGGCAGAGTGATCTCAGCAGCCCCCCACCGCCCTACTCATCACATTTGGAAATGCGAGACGTGAAGGCCAGGAGAGGGCAGAGAGGCACACAGGCACCCAGAAGGCCTGGTAACCGAACAAGTGCCCTTGACCCTTGGAACCCTTCTCCTGCCCCTCCCCAGAGCAGTGGGGAGGCCACTTTCTTGGAATCTCCCCAGGGAAGGAAGACTTTGATACCTAACTGGGTCTCAGAAAGGGAACAAAGGGATGCTTTTTGCATGAAAAGCCACCTGCTGGTGCAGGGAAGAAACCCTGCTTCATAGAGTTGGGTGTTGCATGACTGCAGACACAGGCAAGCAGTCCATGGGGTCCCCCAGGGGCACGGTGCCCACACAGAGGCAACAGAGATTCAGTAAGTGTCCCCATAGCTGGGGGGGAGGGGTGACGTCAGAGGTGCTGCCAAGGTCTCTCCAAACAGGAGTTTGGGATGGGGTAAGGAGAGGTTCCCGGGGGACTGGGAAGGCTTCCTGGGCAGGGGGTGTGAGCCAGGCCTCCGAGGACCATTCCTGCAGGAGAGAGAAAAGATGCTCTCCTGCCCATCTCCAGGCCACAGGGTCTTCATTCAGCCCCGCAGTAGGGAACTCCAGGCCAGAAAAGACTGCAGAGCCTCCCAGACCTCTCACCTGAGGCTGCCTCCTTACTGTCATAGGGACAAGAAGTATTTCCTTAGCTGGTGATACTGCAGACCCTGCCATCAGCTGCAACCAGCCCTCTGGGGTTGCCTTTGCTGTTTTCTGTTTTGATTCTGCACACTTTTCTGTGCCATGTGGATATATGCGAAGCAAATCAGCACATGACTCAGTGGTGTTCCCACGTGGGTGGTGAGGCTGGCTTGGCAGTGACGCAGGACACGTATGAGGGTCTCAGAGTCAACTTCACCACCGGGCCCTGCTCTTCACAACGCCCACATCACGGCATGATACTGGGTCATAAAATGGTAATCAGTATGCTCCACCATTTTTCTCTGACTTTTTAAAAACATAGGAGCTTTGTCACCACTCAAAAAAGATGTTCAGGCCATCATCAAAAAATCTACAAACAATAAATGCTGGAGAGCATGTGGAGAAAAGGGAACCGTCCTACACTGTTGGTGGGAATGAAAATTGATACAGCCACTATGGAGAACAGTATGGAGGTTCCTTAAAAAACTAAAAATAGAACTACCATACGACCCAGCAATCCCACTACTGGGCATATACCCTGAGAAAACCATAATTCAAAAAGAGTCATGTACCACAATGTTTATTGCAGCTCTATTTACAATAGCCAGGACATGGAAGCAACCTAAGTGTCCATCGACAGATGAATGGATAAAGAAGATGTGGCACATATATACAAGGGAATATTACTCAGCCATAAAAAGAAACGAAATTGAGTTATTTGTAGTGAGGTGGATGGACCTAGATTCTGTCATACAGAGTGAAGTAAGTTAGAAAGAGAAAAACAAATACCATATGCTAACACACGTATATGGAATTTAAAAAAAAAAGTTCTGAAGAACCTAGGGGCAAGACAGGAATAAAGACACAGACCTACTAGAAAATAGACTTGAGGACACAGGGAGGGGGAAGGGTAAACTGGGGCAAAGTGAGAGAGTGCCATGGACATATATACACTACCAAATGTGAAATAGGTAGCTAGTGGGAAGCAGCCGCATAGCACAGGGAGATCAGCTCCGTGCTTTGTGACCAGCTAGAGGGGTGGGATAGGGAGGGTGGGAGGGAGACACAAGAGGGGGGAGATATGGGGATATATGTATATGTATAGCTGATTCACTTTGTTATACAGCAGAAACTAACACACCATTGTAAAGCAATTATACTCCAATAAAGACGTTAAAAAAAAAATAAAGTGTGAAAAGAAAAAGTTCATACTCATTAAAGAAAATTGGGTGGTAAGGACAGACCACCCGATGGCCTCACTATCCAAAGAAAATTATAGTTAATACCTTGGTTTATTTTTTGTCTCATCTTTTTTCCCCCACGGCATCTTTTTATTTTTAACATATCTGTGTTCATGCTGCATGCATACCTTCTGATTTTTCTTCATTTAGCATTAACTCATTTACTGCTATAGCTCCAGCATTTAGTGTAGTGCTTGGCACAAATAGGACCGCAATAAATATCTGCTGAACTAAGGAATGAATGAACATAGATAATTTTTCTATGTTATGCAAAAGTAATAGTAATCATAATATGTGACAGTTGAGGGTTTACTTCGTGCTGAGTATTTTATATATATTATTTCATGTGACACTCACAATAACCCTATAAGGTAGGTACTATCATTATCCCCATTTTACAGATGCATAAACTAAGGTTTAGAGAGAGAGAGATTAAGTTCCAAGGTTGTGTAGTTTCTCACCCAAGTTAGCCGATCCCAAGCCTATATTGCTAATGCATTGTATCACTGCCTCTCAGTGAACATCTTTAGAAAGAGCATTTAAAATAACTTCTTGGTATTCTTTTAAATAGGCTGAGCCATACCTCAATCACAGCATATTTAGGTTATTTTCTGTTTTTTCCCCCCTACTTTCATAAATAATTCTACAATAAACAACTTCATGCATAACGAAATTCTATATATGTCTATTCATTAGCAAAGACTCCCCAGAAATTGAATTACTGGTTCAAATGGTGCATTTTGAAATCTTTCAGGCATGTTTTCCCTTCAATTATGTTTTGTTTTGTTTTGTTTTACCTATGGAAATGTAGACCTATTCAATCCACCACCTACCCTTGTACATGTTCATCCACTGTTTCCAGGTCTGAAACACCTTCCCTTTCCAGAGAAGTTACTAATTCTATTTTCTACTGGTTGTACAGTTTGCTTTTAAATTATTCAACCCTTTAGTTCTTCAGTGCATCCTTTGGGGGATATGCTAGAGAGAGGCCCCCATTTACACTTGCAAGTCCCCCCCCAGTAATCCCCCCTCATCTGGGCAGGGGGAGAGATGAAAGGGAATGGAAAATAAAGAAAGTGAGAAATTCTACGGAGGCTGATGTTCTCCTAGTTACAGGGGAAGGAGTGCCCCTCCTTCTACACATGAATGACTTTCTCCCAAGGTCTTCCATTTCTTTTTCTTTCCCTTTGTCTTTTATTATTCTTTATTTACTGGTCCTACCAACATCACCCTTTACCCAGGCTCACTGTTCCTGTGTGCACTGGCTTTCTAGACATATGTCTGTGTCCCAAGTTGCGACTGATTTCTCCTTCCTATTCCTTTCCCATGCTGTGCCTCATTTTCTCAGAATATGAAAGAATTTTTGTTTGTTTGGGTCTGGGTAGAGGTTCTTTGGCAGGAGAACATGCACATGATCTTAAAATAAAGACAACATTCAGACACTAAGGTAATGCACAGAAAAAGATACACGGCTCAAACACCACTGCAAATAAGTATCCCATACAGATGAAGTTTTCCTGTATGTAACAATATTTCTTATGAATCAACACTGCAAGAGAAGGTGAAAACGGGGGTCCCTACAACTAGGAATAAGAAAAACTTATTCCAAAAAAGAAAAAGAAAAGCTTATTCCAGGAAACAGCATTGTTTTATTCTTGCTACTTATATTATTATAACGTGTCCTGTATTTTGAAGGAGGAAGGGCATTTTTTCTTCTTTCTCCAGAGTACCAATCTGACAATTCACACAACTTCCCTCAGCAAAGTAGGACAGGATGCAGGAGGTCTTCCATTTGTTTTTAGAAGCTTCTAAAGTGCACTGGTTGACCTGGAGTTAAGGCAGAACTGTCCTAATAAGAACTGGCTTAAGAAACTCCCTGAAAGACTCACAAGATGCAAAAATTTCTTCAAACAGAATATTATAAATATGTCAAACTGGGGATGAGGTTGTTGCTGGGCACATTAGTGAATGGGTTTTGTGTGAGTGGGTGGGGGAATCAGGGTAAGTCACAGGGGGCTGTGACCCAGGTAGATAAAGACCTCCCTGCCTCCCCAGCAAACGAAGCACCAAGGGCAGGGGTGGGGGGCGTCTGGAGGGCCAGGGAAGCTACCCCCTCACTCTCCAGCCCCAGTGGAAGAGCCCTCCGGGTAGTTCTTGACAGCGTGCATGATCCTGGCTGCAGGAAGAGTGGGCAGCATAGACGCCACATACAGTGTGTGGGTTGTGTCCTGCACAAGAGCACGCCGTCAAGGGAGCCAGGGATGCTGAAATCCAGCCCGCACCCTCCAGCAAGGGGGATGGAACACCTTGCAGTTTTCCCAAAGGTGCTGGAAGGGCCAGCGGCTGCCTGGACTGTAGCAGTGAATTACAGGAGCCCTGGACCAAGAGCCAGGGGGCCAGGCCCTGACTCCCACTCGGCCACGGCTCTCCAGATGGGAACCTGAAATACCTTCTCTGTGCCTCAGTACCCCCATCTGTCTGAGGAGGGGGGTTGGCTAGCCAATTCCGATGGTCCCACGGAGCTCTGCGCTCTAAGTCTATTCTCAGAATCTACAAGTAGCCCTTGCACTACCCACTGTGCGTTCCGCCTGCTGGGGTGAGAGAGAAGACTCACTAGGGTGCTTGCACAGGTCAGGGCAACAAATAACCAACCGTCTTCAGCTCCATTTTGAGGGCTTGGTTATTTGTCAGGGCCCTACTGAGTAAGTCAGCAGGTCCCCCTTGCTCGCCATCTGGATGTGACACCAGCTGCACCTTCTGCCTTTCCTCTCTCTGTAAACCCAGCTGAAGTGGTAGGAACAATCAACACCAATCAATGCATTGAGCAGTGGTGCCAGTCAATGTGCCTGTGCTCACTCACTGAACTCTGACCCGCATGCCCTGGGGCCACGCTCCCAATTTTGCAAGGTGAAGGGACAGAGGCTCCAAATCCCAAAATACATAACTAAGCAGGATTCAAACTCAGATCATGCTGTCTCCAAACACAGGCCCTCATGACGTTTCTACCTCTTTTGTAAGTGGGGAAACGGAAGCAAGGAGTGGGCAAGCCACTTGCCCAGCCCCACAGCAAGTCAGCAGAAAGGTAACTTTCAGTTTATTCTGAGAAGGCCCCTACTCTATTCACAAACTCCCTCAGTCCCCTCTCCCACACACCCACCCCCAAGCCTGAGAAATTCTGCATTTTGTCAATTTCCCGTGGCTCAGTGGACCTATTGCCCAACCCTCCACCATTTGCCAGGTTCCTCCTCTGAGCCATGCCAGGGCCAGGTGCTCTGGGAGGCCTGACCCCCATCCTGTAGGAAGACCTGCTCAGTCCCCCAAGAGCTGGGCTGGGAGGAAACCCTCCAGGTGGGGAGTGGGAGGACAGAACAGGTTGCTCACACCATCCTGCCTACCTCAGGCCACATCCAGGGCAGGAGCAGTGCCTGGCCATCCCACACTGATGGGCAGGGTCTTCTCTCCAACCTCCAGTTTGCTGGGCAACTTAGGCAACTCACTCAGCGTCTCTGCGCTACCCCCAGACCACAGCCCACCCACCATGGCAGATATTCAACCAACCCATGCCATCTCACCTGGGAAAGATGCGGTTTTTTCTAAACCACAAGTCAACAAGTCAGAAACAGTCAGAAACAGTCTTCTTCTTTATCTTTATGGTGGATTCCTCCCAGAGCTGGCATTTACTCACAGGCATTAAAAAGGCACAGAACGGAGTACACCAGAGAAATTACGACCTCCTGCAGTTTTGCAGAGCCAAGAGGAGGGAACAGCTGACTCCTTTGTTGCGAGCGTTGATGTTTGTCACCGACAATGGCATTCTTAAGGAATTATGATATTAAGGATTTAATAACCATTTGATATACAGAGTAAAACATTTCAGTTAAGCGTTTCTGGGAAGTGCTGTCTTCATCTTTACAGGAATTTACCAAGTGTCTTTTAATTAAGTCGGTTCTAAATGAGACACCTCCTTGGTGTGGTAATTTTCTGAATGAAGCTACCCTGAAATACTAATTAGTTTGTGTTTAATGCTTAATTTACTTTGCCAGCCCGGTGGTTAGGGTGGGGCTGACCTGCTGGAACTGGATGAGGTGCAATATGCAGCAGGTATGGTCTCTCCTGGCTGGAGAAATGGAGGGGTTTCATTTCACCCTGTCCAGCTTCTAAACTACCCGCTGAACTGACCACAGACTTTAAATTTACCTGGGAAATGCCTCAGTCACTGCGCCTGCTCTTGATTAACCCAAGGAAGCCACTAACTCCTCACAGGAAGGCGGGTTTGAGCTGCCTTGGATGGGAGTGGCTGCCCCATCACCAGAGGTGTCAAGCCCAGGGCATTTGGGTGTTGGGTAGGAAAGTGGGCTGGCTGATCTCAGAGGTCCCTTCCCATCCAGCGTCCCTCTGATGGTTCCTTTATTATTCATTCTTATGTCACTGACCAAACATTTATTAGGCTCCTCTCTGTGCATATAAATGAAAAGCAAAGAGGGGCAGGTTCTTGCCTTGGTGGTGCCCAAGGTGTAACTGCATGGGGTGGAGGGGGTGAAAACCAGTGTGAAGAGGTCACAAAGGAGACAGGCAGGGGGCTCTGGGACATAGGGTGGGGGCAGGAAGGACCCCCAAGGGAGTCACTGGGAGGGTTGGAGGGTAGATGTGGGAAGTTGTTTAGGAATGGGATTTAGACCCAGCTGTGGCACCCACTGGGTGATCTGACCTGAGGGAGGAGGGACCCTGGGAAGAGTTTTCAGTGCTGGGGGAAGCAGGAGAAATCTCAGACACTTCCCAATCTCTCATGCATGCACATGTGTATTCACGCAATCATCTGGGTCCTCATGATGCATAAAGACAATTGTTTATTTTGTTTTTAATTGTTTTTTCTTTTTACTTGAAAGTAAACACACACTAGTAAAAAGTCACACAGTATAGGAATATATAGATTAAAAAGTGAAAGTCTCTCATTATCTCAGTTATCAGCCCCCTCCCAGAGGAAGCCACCACTGACATCCTTCCAGACCTTTTCCTATGTGCGTGTGTGCACATGCGCACAAACACACACACACACACACACACACACACACACACACTGGGTTTTGCTTGGTTTTTTGTTTGTCTGTTTTTATTTATTTATTTATTAAGGCTGCCCCGGGTCTTATTTGTGGCATGCAGGATGTTCATTGCAGGATGAGGGACCTTTCAGTTGCAGCAGGCAGGCGGGATCTAGTTCCCCAACCAGGGATCAAACCCAGGCCCCCTGCATTGGGAGCACAGAGTCTTACCCACTGGACCACCCGGGGCTTTGCTTGTTTAACAAAATCATATTAAACACATGGTTCTGTGACTTGTTTTCACTTTATGATGTATCACAAACATTCTTTCACATCAGTTGGTACATACAGATCTACCTCATTTTTTTTAAACAGCTATGGGTATTCAATAGTAAAGAGTCTAGTTTTTGTTGTTGTTGTTGCTGTTGTTGTTTTTGCGGTACGCGGGCCTCTCACTGCTGTGGCCTCTCCCGTTGCGGAGCACAGCCTCCAGACGCGCAGGCTCAGCGGCCATGGCTCACAGGCCCAGCCGCTCCGTGGCATGTGGGGTCTTCCCGGACCGGGGCACGAACCCGCGTCCCCTGCATTAGCAGGCGGACTCTCAACCACTGCACCACCAGGGAAGCCCCAGAGTCTAGTTTTTTTATATCACCCTATTGACAGACATTAAGGCTCTTGTTATTTATTTTTTAACAATTGCAAACAAAGCTGCAGGGAACATTCTTGAACCTAACTTTCTGTGTTACCTACCCTTGTAGACATATTTGGAGTTGCAAGATGTTTTTGTATCATTCTGTAAATTTTTCCATATGAAATGTTCTCAGAAGTGTGCTGCTGGTTAAATGTTAACAGATGCTGCCAAGTGGCCCCTCAGGAGCAGGCTGGGCCCCCTTGCTCCCTGCCATATTCATAGGACAGTACCTGTTTCCCTGTATTCTCTTCAGCACTGGGTATTATTAGTCCTTTAAATTTTTTGCCAATCTGGTGAGCAGAAAAAAAATCAAAAGGTGCTCCTCACCGTTGCCACTTCTGTCCTTGTTTTCTAAGTAAATAGTGCAGGAAGGCTGAGTGAGCGGCTCTGAGGTCGGAGATAATCGGGCCCCTGGGCTGCTGTCTGTCAAGTGAAGTAAAATTGAAGCTTTGTTCTCACCCAGACACTCCAAGGACAAAGCTAGCAGCAGAAGCTGAGCTCTGCTGGAATAAAGAGGTATGATGACCACCCCTGAGACCAAGGAAAACTTCCCTGTCTGCACATGCACAGGAAGGCTCCTTGGGGGTCAAAAACAGACGAGGGGCTTCCCTGGTGGCGCAGTGGTTGAGAGTCTGCCTGCCGATGCAGGGGACACGGGTTCGTGCCCCAGTCCAGGAAGATCCCACATGCCGCGGAGCGGCTGGTCCCGTGAGCCGTGGCCGCTGAGCCTGCGCGTCCGGAGCCTGTGCTCCGCAACGGGAGAGGCCACTGCAGTGAGAGGCCCGCGTACCACAAAAAAAAATAAAAATAAAAACGGACGGGGCGCCACTGCATAATAAGTATGGACAGACGCCCATAGGCCTCTGCAGTGAGATCCATCTTAGCAAAAAGTTGTGCACACATCTTGGGGCGGGTCCTAGGACCAGTCAGGTGTGAAAAAAGGAAAAAGATAATTGGCCAAATGTAAACAAAGACCCGGAAGGACTGTCCTATGTAGGTGATTCCAATCACTTCTCTACTGCACTCCTCATTTAGGACGTCTGCACTCCTCTCTGGGTGTGTTTTTCCATCCCTGCTTCTGACCTAAAGAAATAAACTGTTTCTCTGTGTGCTCTCCCAAGCCTCTCTCCAGGGGGACTGTGACCCCAGTGGACAGGCTCTGGTCCCCCCACCCCTTGCGCTTCCCCTCCCCCACCCCGAGCTGAGTCCAGTCCACCCAGCTGTCAAATGTGGGCTTTATCACTCTCCCCAGTGCCTGTGAGGCTGGCCCTCCCAGCAGTCCTCAGCAGAGCAGACCAGCCCAAGTGACTCAGCACTGCCCATGGTCCCTGGTCTGAGACGGGCCATGACTCACAAATTGCCAATCTGAAAAGGCTTAGCCAACCTGTGAGGCAGCAACGCTGGCAGGGAGCTACAGAGCTCTAGGCTTGGGGCAATGGGAAAAGAAAGGCCCTGACAGGACCAGCAGACTGGGCACGCCTATGTCTTTCCTCCCCACCAGCCAACATGAGGCTCTCAGGTTCCCAGGCCACAGAGCTAAGGCCCAGTTTCAGGGGTGTGAGCCCAGGTGGAAAGCTTGGATGTGCTTGGACCCAGGCCTTCCCCAGCTCCAAACCAGGAGGAAACTGGCTGGCGTCAGAGCCTAGTGGAGTTTCAAAGCCTGCATCTCCCAACCAAAACTACAGCAGAGTCCAGGGCCAGAGTGCCTGCCACGTGCAGTGGGTATTGGACCCTGGGAGGGGCTCCCCTGCCCTCCAGGATATGCCCCACACCCAGCGCCTGAGCAGCCGTGCTCACAGTCACCAGTGGGAGCTGACACCTCGGGCCTCCTGAGCATCGGCACATCCCCGAGCCGTTGTAGCATGCAAGGGCTTCCAGAGTTTTCAGACAACTGGGTGATTCTTTTGTTCTAGAATAATGAAGCCAGACACACCCTGTAACCCCTATACCCTGTGCCTTTAGTTCAAGAACAGATTCTCAGCAACAGCAAATGTAAATGCTACCCAAGTTCCACGTCTTGTTTGTTTTCTTTTGTTACAAATGTTTGATTGGGTGGCTGAAGGTGACGCAGAGAGGCACAGGCGGCAAGGAATGAGGGCAAAGTCAGGCTTGGGCAGAGGCCCAGGGAGACTGTGTGTCGCCTGCAGAAACAATCACACCCCACCAGGGCTCTGTCCTTCACTCTCTGCCTCATGAAATCTACAGGCCTCCCTGCAACTTACATACCAGCCGGTGCCCAAGCTGCTGCACCAGCAGCTCTACTGGTGATGACTCGTTTACACGCTGGGCTGCTAGCCTCCAGAACTGCGTCGAACAGGCTGAATACTGACTCTAATGAGCAGGCACTGGGCACAATGAAGCCCAGGGTAGGATCGATGGGAGACAAACCTTGGCAGATGAAAATTTGGCAGCTGTGCCATTTCTTAAGAACCAGTAATAGTAATGGTCCCCATATACTGAGTGGCAACCATGCTCCAGCCACCATGCTGATGCACCTCACACACATGATCCCAGCCTCAACCACTCACCCCAACGCTGAGGGCCTGCATCCCCAGTCCCTGGCACCAGGGAGGCGCTAGCTCAGGAATGTTGTTGCGTGAATAGTGAGGTGGACACGGATAAATCAAAGCTCCTCCACGTCAAGGTACTCTTTCCAAACTTTTCTTTCCTATAATCATTTTTCTTTTGGAGATTGTGAACAGACACATTTTGCTTTATTTATTTTATCTTAATTTTGAAGTATTTCAAACACATGGAAGAGCACAGAAAATAATATGATAGATCAAATTCCATTTTTAAAAAGCAAAGAATTGGGCTTCCCTGGTGGCGCAGTGGTTGAGAGTCCGCCTGCCGATGCAGGAGACGCAGGTTTGTGCCCCGGTCCGGGAAGATCCCACATGCCGCGGAGCGGCTGTGCCCGTGAGCCATGGCCACTGAGCCTGCGCGTCCGGAGCCTGTGCTCCGCAATGGGAGAGGCCACAACAGTGAGAGGCCCGCGTACCGCAAAAACAAACAAACAAAACAAAACAAAACAAACAAACAAAAAAAGCAAAGAATTTATCAGTGCAACACTCAGGATAGGGCTTACCTCTGGGCTAAAAGACAAGGAATGGGGAAGGGGGACACAGGTAGCAAAATGGTGTTGGAGGGGTCACCAGGCTCATTTTTAAATTATACTTTGTAAGTCATATATTTGTTGCATAAATCACTCTATGTGTATTATGTATATTACACAGAAATTTTTAAAAAGAAAACCATATACTTGTACCCACCAACCAGATTTAACATATGAGATTTTATTTGCTTCAGACCTCCTTCCTCTTTTTGTCTTTTAAGAAATATACATTACAGGGCTTCCCTGGTGGCGCAGTGGTTAAGAATCTGCCTGCCAATGCAGGGGACACGGGTTCGAGCCCTGGTCCGGGAAGATCCCACATGCCGTGGAGCAACTAAGCCCATGCGCCACAACTACTGAGCCTGCGCTCTAGAGCCCGTGAACCACAACTACTGAGCCCACGTGCCTAGAGCCCATGCTCCGCAACAAGAGAAGCCACCGCAGCAAGAAGACCCTGCACCACAACAAGGAGTAGCCCCCACTTGCTGCAACTAGAGAAAGCCCGCACACAGCAACAAAGACCCAATGCAGCCAAAAATAAATTAATTAAAAGAATTAAAAAAAAAAAGAAATATACATTACACATGTGTCTAAAGCCCACGCTCCGTCCTGTTCCCCATCTTTCCTCCTGGAGACAACTGTTAAGTTTTTCATATCCCATTTGTATATTGACCCTATATCCAGCCATCTTACTTAACGCTTCTTTCTTCAAACAGTTTACCTGTAGATTTCTTTGAATTTTTTATGTTGATAATCATGTCATCTGTACATAAAACTGCAATTTTTTTCTTCCATTGTAATTTTTATTCTTTTTATTTCTTTTTCTTGTCTCTGCTAGCTAAAACATGTAGTGCAATGTTGAATGGTATCAGCAATAGCAGGTAGATTTCTCCCATGCATGATTTTAAAGGAAATCCCTCAAATATTTTGCCATCAAGGATATTGTTTGCTGTTGGTATTTGCTAGACAAACTTTAACAGGTTTAGGAAGTTTCCTTCAATTCCGAGTTGGTCAAGAGTTTTTATAATAAGTGAGGTTAAATTTTTATCAAGTGCTTTTTACCTTTGCATCTATTGAGATGATTATTTGGATTTTCTTCTTTACTCTGTTAATTTGGTTAATTTGGCCTTTCTCATTTTAAACTGTTCTTGTATCCCTGCTGGATCACTTATATATATAGTCAACTTGCTAATACTTGACTTAAGATTTTTGCCTTTCTCTTCATAAGTGAGATTGGCCTATAATTTTCTTTTCTCATACTGTCCTTAACCAGCTTGCATATCAAGACTATATTAACCTCATAAAGTTAATTACAAGACATACATTCTTTTTCAATTTTCTGGAACAGTTTAAATAAAAGAAGGATATCTGTTTCTTAAATAATTTGGCAAAAAACACCCATAGGGCTTCCCTGGTGGCGCAGTGGTTGAGAGTCTGCCTGCCGATGCAGGGGACGCAGATTCATGCCCTGGTCCGGGAAGATGCCACATGCCGCGGAGCGGCTGGGCCCGTGAGCCATGGCCGCTGAGCCTGCGCGTCCGGAGCCTGTGCTCCGCAACGGGAGAGGCCACAACAGTGAGAGGCCCGCGTACCAAAAAGAAAAAAAAAAAAACACCCATAAAACTATCTGGGCCAGTTGTGCTTCAGTATGTTGGAGGATTGTTGCTTTTTTAAAAAATAAACTTTTTGTTTTGGAATAAGTTTTGACTTATAGAAAAGTTTTGCAAAGATAGCAAAGAGGATTCCTGTATACCTCTTACCTAGTTTCCCCTAATGTTAATATAAGAGTACATAACCATGGAACATGTGTCAAAATAAGAAACTAATATTGGTACATTATTATTAACTAAACTCCAGACTTTATTTGGATTTCACCAGTTTTTCCACAATGTCCTTTTTCTGTTCCAGCATCCAATGTGGAATACCACGTTATATTTAGGGAGTTAACAGTTTTTGTTGATTGTTATAGAAACAACCCCCAATAAATGCCTATCCCTGTATCTTTACCGATGTATAATCCCTCACACAGTGACTTGCTGTGGCCACGATTTGTTATTATTTGGCCAGTGAGACACGGAAAAATGCGACACAAGCAAAGGCTTGAAGATACTTGTGCACTGGAGCTTGCCCCTTTCTGCTGCTTGCTTAGAATCCTTCTGCTAACATGAGAAGCATGGAATAACCTGATGGAGGCCTATGACTCAGCAGACAGCCAATATCAACTGCCAGACATCTAAGGGAGGCCATCCTGAACCATCTAGACCCAGTAGAGCTGCCAGATGGATGCCATTGCCTGAGTTACCCAGGGAAAAACCAGCAGAAGACCTGTTCTTACCATAGTGCCTAGCTAACCTGCTGACCTGCAGAATCATGAGCAAATAAAATGGTTGTTGTTTTAAGACACTATGTTTTAGGGTGATTTTGTTACTTAGCAATAGGTAACTGATACAAAGGATAGAGAATTAGTCTGTTTTTCTATAACTTCTCGAATCAGTTTTGGACATTTACACGTTTCTAGAAAATTATTCATTTCTTTTGAAATTTCAAATTTGTCGGCATTAAGCTGCTTGGAGTCCTCTCTCATGATTAAAAAAAATCTCTACAGTAACTTTTATTACATTCACTTTTTAATTATTTTAAATTAAATCATTTAGTAAATTAATTTAGTAAACTAACCTATTATTATTTGTTCCTTTCCTCTCTCTCTTTTTTTTTTTTGTTGGTGCATCTTGCCAGAGGTTTGACTTGGTTTCGTCAAAGAACTAACTTTTGCTTTTGTTTATCTCTCTATTGTCTCTTTGTTTTTTATTTTGTTTGCTTCCATTCTTATTTCCTTTTCACTGCTTTCTTCAGGTTATTCTATTATTCTGTTTCTAATTCTTGAGTTGAGCATACTCAGCTTACTAATTTTTAGTATTTTTCTTTTTCTACTATGTATTTCAAGGGGTATAAATGTCTAATCATTGCTCTAGCTGATTTCCACAAATTTCCTTATATTGTGTTTCAATGTTCTCCACTTCCAAATATTTTATAATTTCCTTTATGATTTCTTCTTTACCCTGTGAATTCTTTTTTTTTTTTTTTTTTTTTGGATAATCATTGCTCTAGCTGATTTCCACAAATTTCCTTATATTGTGTTTCAATGTTCTCCACTTCCAAATATTTTATAATTTCCTTTATGATTTCTTCTTTACCCTGTGAATTCTTTTTTTTTTTTTTTTTTGTGGTACGCGGGCCTCTCACTGTTGTGGCCTCTCCCGCTGCGGAGCACAGGCTCTGGACGCGCAGGCTCAGCGGCCGTGGCTCATAGGCCCAGCCGCTCCGCAGCACGTGGGATCCTCCCAGACTGGGGCACGAACCCGCGTCCCCTGCATCGACAGGCAGCCTCCCAACCACTGCGCCACCAGGGAAGCCCTACCCTGTGAATTCTTTAACACACTTCTAAATGTAATGAGGTTATTTTGGCTATCTCTTTGCTTTTGACTTCGCATTTTATTTCATTAAGATCAGAGAATACGGCCAGTATGACAGTTATTCTTTGATATTTGTTAAAATTTGCTTTATGACCTAGTTCAGGGGTCATCAAGCTTTTCCTGTAAAGGGTCAAGTAGTAATTATTTTTTATTTTGCAGGCAATACAGTCTCTACTGCAACTATTCAACTCTGGCAATATCCTGTGAATATACCTCAGCTAGAGACAATATGTAACAAATGAATGTGGCTGCATTTATTTTTTGTTTGCTTGTTTTATTCTGATCTGAAAATCATTGTCTTTTAACCAGTGAGTCTAATCTATTTACTTTTACTATGATTTCTAACATACTTCTATTTATACCTACTAAATTAGTCAGTATATTGGTTCAGCTGCTTTTGCCAAGCTATCAAAGGACAATGGCTTAAACAAGATGGAAATTATCTCTCACATAAAAGTTCTAGCTGGTAGGATGGCTCTCCACAAAATTATCAGGGCCAGTCTCCTTCTTTCTTATTGCTCTGTCATCCTTGATACGCATCCTACTCACTTGTGGTACAAGATAGATTATCTAGCTCCTGCTAGTACATCTAAATTCCAGCCAGCTGGAAGAGGAGGAGAAAGAGAAGGAAAGTTCCCTTCCTTTTAATGCAACCCACAAGCTGCAACACCACTTCTAGTCACATACCATTGGCCATATCCAACTGTAAGGGTGGATGAGAGATGTAGATTTTAAACTGCTTGGCTAAAAATTACATTGCCATGTGAGAAGGGGGAAGAGATATCAGGGTTAAATAAGAATTTAGGCCATATCTGCCATTCTAGTTTGTGTTTTCTATTTATAATGTGCTTTCTTTGTTTCTTTCCCCCCTCTTTACCTACTTTTCATTGGTTTGATCACATTTTCTTATCTTAATTTCCCTACCACATTAGAAAATACACATTTAGTTTCTTACACTTTTAGTAGTTGTATTTACAACTTTTTACATACATACTGTTTTATTTATTTTTAAAATATTTATGGGACTTCCCTCGTGGTGCAGTAGTTAAGAATCTGCCTGCCAATGCAGGGGACACGGGTTTGAGCCCTGGTCCAGGAAGATCTCCATGCCGCGGAGCAACTAAGCCCGTACACCACAACTACTGAGCCCATGTGCCACAACTGCTGAAGCCTGTGCACCTAGAGCCCATGCTCTGCAATAAGAGGAGTCACTGCAGTGAGAAGCCCACGCACCACAACGAACAGTAGCCCCCACTCGCCGCAATTAGAGAAAGACCGCGCACAGCAACAAAGACCCAACACAGCCAAAAAGAAAGAAATACGCAAATAAATAAATTAAATATTTATTTATTTATGTATTTTGGCTGTGCTGGGTCTTAGTTGCGGCACCCAGGATCTTTCAGTTGCGGCATGCGGACTTCTTAGTTGCAGCATGAAGCATGAGGGATCTAGTTCCCCGACCAGGAATTGAACCCAGACCCCTGCATTGGGAGCACAGACTCTTACCCACTGGACCACCAGGGAAGTCTCTACAAACATACTGTTTTAATAAAATATAAATATAAGTATTAAAACATTAACCCTACCCCATAGGCAGATCCAGATTTTATGGGACCTGAAGTTTATTCAGTTTGGGAGTCTTTAAGAAAAAAATTAAAAAGAGTAAAAGAATTAGTCCTGCAGTTTATGCTTCCTTAGCTTCATAATAAATTCACTTTCTGCTCTACTCTCTTCCAAAATAAGAAAAGAATCCTAGAATGCTTTCCTCCAATTACCCTCTTCCATCTCATTGTCTAGTACTTTTTTTTTCTTGTTTTTAACCCCTCTGCAATCAGTTGCCAGTATTACCGTTGCTGCTTTTTGTTTTTTATCAACTTTTTCATTCTTTTGATTTTACTAACACTGCCTCAGGAATGAAAAGAGACCATGGAGTGCACAACTGTTTCCTTGCTCAAGCATTCTGTCAGTTTGTTTTTTTTTAATTTTATAAATTTACTTACTTACTTTATTTATTTATTTATTGGCAGCATTGGGTCTTCGTTGCTGCGCGCAGGCTTTCTCTGGTTGCGGCGAGCAGGGGCTACTCTTCGTTGCGGTGCACGGCCTTGTCATTGCAGTGGCTTCTCTTGTTGCGGAGCACAGACTCTAGGCGTGTGGGCTACAGTAGTTGTGGCACATGGGCTCAGTAGTTGTGGCTCGCGAGCTCTAGAGTGCAGGCTCAGTAGTTGTGGCGCATGGGCTTAGTTGCTCCACGGCATGTGGGATCTTCCTGGACCAGGGCTCTTACCCATGTCCCCTACATTGGCAGGCGGATTCTTAACCACTGCACCACCAGGGAAGCCCTCTCGGTCTTTTCTTGAAAGGTCTTTATTTTGCCCTCATTTTTTTTTTTTTTTTTTGGCCGGGCGCGGGCCTCTCACTGTTGTGGCCTCTCCCGTTGTGGAGCACAGGCTCCGGATGCACAGGCTCAGCGGCCATGGCTCAGGCGCACAGCCGCTCCACGGCATGTGGGATCTTCCCGGACCGGGGCACGAACCTGCGTCCCCTGCATCGGCAGGCGGACTCTCAACCACTGTGCCACCAGGGAAGCCCTGCCCTCATTCTTGAGCAACAAGTAGTTCAGTATAGAATTTGAGGATAATCATTCTCTGCCCTCGGCACTCTGAAGCTAGTATTCTCACCTCCTTTGTTGCTGTTTCATTATCATTTCTTTGCAGAGAATTTTTCTTTTTTCTGTGGTTTCTCTTGGGATTTTCTCATTATCTTTGGTGTCATGAAGTTCCACTACAATGGGTCAAAGTATAGAACGATTTTGATTTTATCTGCCCAGAAATCACTGTGCCTCTCAGTCAGAGGATTCGTGTATCCATCCATTCTGGAAAATTAGTAGCTGTCAGTTCTTTGCATACTGCTTCTTACCCATTCCCTCCATTGTCATCTTCTGAAATTCATATTAGAGGTATTTTACCTGCTTTTCTATCCTCTGTGTGTCTAGGTCTCCTTTTCTCATTTATTTTCAATCTTTTAAAAATCTCTGCGTTGAATTGGTACATTTGTCTAAAGTGAATTTAGAACAGAAAAAAAGTTCTCTGGGATGTAGTTTTTGTGTGTTTTAGTAAACCAAATTTCACTCAGTAGCAGTAACCCCTGGGGGCCCCAGCAGAACTGCGGCCCACACAGCCACCCCCCAGGTTTTACTGTGCTTCCAGAAGAAAACAAAGATGAATGTTAAAGAAACCAGAAGCGTAGAATGACTTAGAGTAAAAAACTGCCATGTTAGAAACAAGAACATCAAAAGAACACCAAAGCTAACTAGAGAAAAGACAAAATTTTTGGTGTTCTCTAAACTTTATGGGGAAGACTGAGACACACATTTCAATCACAGTAGCCATTTCAGTTGGCCTCCAACCCTCTGAATACATCCCAAGACAACAGATGTCTCCTCAATATGTCTCCCCCATCACCCATGCCCTAATAATTCTGGGCTGTTCTTTACCACGTGAGGGGCCAGCCATGAATGGATTGCTGGAGGTCGGGGGATTACCACACGAAGGTGGAGGGATTCTCCCACAGCTAGCTAATCATCGCCTTTTAAGAAGAAACCTGAACGTTGGACAACTCCAAGTCCTGTAGAAGCTCCTTTCCATCACCTCAGGGCACCTTAGTAGCATCAGAGAGAAGAGAGGGGTGAAAAGAACCAGACCCAGGACCCCTGGGAGACTACGGTCTGGGGGTCATGTTCCTATATACTAACACTTCTAACACTTCTCCTTTCTCCACCATTAAGGCTTTGGGTTGCAATTGGGGGTGGGGATGTTGCATGCTGATGGTAGCATGGAAACCAAGACTGCCTGGGTCCTGGCCGCACCCTGAAGAGGCATCTGGCCTGCAGCAGGCAGAGCCCGAGGGAGCCTGCTCAGGAGGCTCTGCACACCACCCCGTCCCTGTTTTCCACTCCATGACTCCATGCACGCTCTGCAAACTAGAAGGAGCTTTGCACTATGGAAGGACTGGTGTCTGGCCCTGCTCTGCCTCCTACCTACAAGCCACCCATCGCCTCCCAAGGCACCAGCCTTCTCTTCTGTGAAATGGGGATAACAATAATTGTCCACTCACCCCTCGGGGCTGGAGGCCTATTTTGAAAACCAAAGAGAAAAACATGTTAAATTGCTGTGAGTCTTGCGGCCTGCTGTTCAAATTCAGAGATTATGGAGAAGGCTGGCAAAATTTTGTTTTAAATTCTTAGAACTGAAATTCTATTTAAAGTTTATTTTAAATACATGATTATAGAATAAATTATAACAGATTTCAGAAAAGCCTAAGACAATAACAGTCATCCTTTACCTCAGCATCCAAAGAAAAGCACTACTAATAATTTGGTACCCTCTACCTTCCAGTCTTCTTTCCATACAAGTATATACCATAACTGGTGCCTTAATTTAACATTAAGAGCATTTTTTTTGTAGTAAATATTCTATATCATCATTGCTAATGATTTGAAATCACAGATTTCCTCCAACAGTAACTGACCCATGGTAAACTTAACTCGTTAATGAATATAAGCAATCTCTACAGCTGGGTATGTTCACAGTTCCCCAGTTCTAAACAACGCTCCAATGTGTTGTATGTACGGACATCTTTGCACAGATCTATGATTATTTTCTTAGCAGCAGCAGAGCTGCTGGATCAAAGGTCTGCAGCGTTTTTAAGCACCGGTACAAATATGTTGCCAAACAGCCTGTTGGATTTTCATTGAAAACTCCTGCACTGATCCCCTTCCCCGGGCGGACTCCTCAGCTCTTAGGTCCTGCCCAGCTCGCCCCACTTCCCCCAGAGGAACCTGTGAGGGCTCTGACTGTTCCACCCCAAGTCCGGAGGAGGTCTTGGGGGATTGCAGGAGCCTAAGCCTACACCCTTCGGCCCTGGGACCCGGGAGTCGAGTTCCTCCAGAGGCCTCTGGCCGGGCCTGCCTGGGGATGGGGATGAATTTACAAAGAGTGCCCAGCGGGTGCCACGGGGCCCATTCCCATGCAAAGCACTCGGCCACTGCCAAGGTGCGGGCGCAGCGGGGGCGGCGCCTCGCTGGGGACCGCGGTTGCGAACTCGGCCACTTCAAAGCGTTCCGTTAGGGCGGGCAGAGAAAGAGGCCCGGCTTGGGGAGCCGCAGAGGGAAGCCTCCAAGCCTCCGGGGGATGCGCTCCTTCCCAGGAGGCCGCGAAGGTCACTCGTGGCCGAGCTGTGCCACGCGGTGCAGGTGGAGACAGCCTCGTCGCCCAGCCCCTGGGGGGCGCCCTCCTCCGCGGACCCCGCTCGGCCCGGGTCAGGAACCCGACCCGCAGACCCTCGGTGCCCTCAGCCTAGGGCCCTTTTGGTGCAAGGAGCGGGTTGTGAACGCCAAAGACTGGCCCCGCCCAGACCAAAAGGAACACACTGAGCTTTTCCACCAAGCAGGATTCCCCCAGCCTCGCTTTCGCTTTTTGGGTTAGGAGCTGGTATCTTGAGAGAAATGAGAAATTAAGTTTTGAGTCTGAAAGGATGAAAAGTCTCTCTCTCTCTCTACCCCCCAGTTCCAGTATTACTGTAAAGTTCGCGAGAGAGGGCAGGTGGAGGGGTGGGTGATGGGACCCTGCACGGAGCCTGGCCTTGCCCTGTGAGTGCACCGCCAGACCTTGGCGGGGCTCAAAGATCCTTCCAGCCGCTCCCCCACGGGAAAGGGGAAGCCAGTCCTCTTCTCCACACTCTGCTCCGCGGTTGGCCTGTCCCAGGGTAAGCCCTGCATAGGAGGCAGAGTTTCCCCAGGCCCCTTTCATACCTGAGGTTGTACAGAGGTTGTTCCTGTGGTGGGAACCAGCCCCTCGCAGCTGCTGCACTGCAGAAAGGGCCTCAAATAGCTGAATAGCTGGCCTTAGGGTCTGGCCTCACATCCAGGGAATGAGCAGCCTGAGCCCATCCTGTGGACACCTTCTAAGATATTTATCTGTTCATCTATTCAACAAGGGTCTGTTAGACTCTTACCATGTGCTAGATGCTGGGATTACAACTACAAACAAATCAGGCAGAACATTCGAGACTTTAGACATAGCCCCAGAGAGAGCAGCACACAGGCATATGCCAGCCTGCTTCAAACAGCACTACGGCATGGGGGGAGAACTGGGTCTAAACTTTCCCCCACGAGGGAGAGGCTCCTGGAGCAGCTCTCCTTGAGCTCCAAAGCCCCTCCCATCCCTCCCACAAATCAGCAGATTTGCGGCTGAGGCATCTTCCCTCCTCCCTTCTGTTACCTGCAGACACAGGAGCCAGCAGTCTAGAGGAAGCTTCTTTCTGATGACCCAGGCTGCTGATGTTTATGGACAGCATGTTTAAGGTCAAAGGGCAAGGAACCTGGTGAGTGGCAGGGTGTCAAAATTCAGCTCTGGGTGGAGGTATGAGCCAAAGGCCCATTGGGGTCTGACCTTCAGCCTGCAACTTGACCATGCTTAGGTGCAGAAGTGTCCCCCTCAAAGCCACCAGGAAGGTCTGGGAAGGGGGATGCTTTTGAGTTCCTAGGGTCTAGGCTCCTGGTCCCCCACCCTTACCCCAGATATGCTCTCCCCCAACCCCAGTCTGACCTCCTGTAGTCCAGCTGGAAACAAAGAGTGCCTTAGGGTCCTGAAACCTCAAGACCTTTAGAAGACCCTCTCTGGGGATGTGGTCTCCTGTTGTTTCTTTTATGAAAACCCCAGAGCACTTCCCAGTCACTCTCTGTAAACAGCTCACCGCCAGTCTCAGCTCTTCATTAGACTTCGAAGGGAAGAATGGGGTGAGGTCAGGAGTAGGGGGGGCGGTACCCAGAAAAGCCTGGTGCTGCAGGCTGTGTCCAGTCAAGAGGCCCCTGGGCTTCCAGCCCGAGGTGGAACATCTGCCCAACAGCCTTGCTAGCCAGACCTCTGGACCCATAACCAGAGCCCTGAAGAACCCTGCCTCCCAGAGGGATGTCAGGTAGAAAACCCACTTCTCAGTAGAGGGAGGGGCCCAGGGTGAATTCTCCCTGAACATTGTTTCCCAAGGGTGAGGTGACTCTTCAAGTGCAAGGAGGTTGAGTAGCCAACACCCTGAGGCAATGATTCTCAAAGCAGGGTTCCTGAACCAGCAGCCTCACCTGGGAACTTGTTAGAAATGCACATTCTCAGGCCCATCCAAGACCTTCTGAATCAGAAACTCCGGGTTCTGGCCCAGCACGCTGTAGCTTAAAAAGCTCTCCAGGTGATTCTCATAAAAAATAAAGTTTAAGCATCACTGTTCTGGGCTGAGGAAGACATTATTTCACCTTTTACTTAAATACCACCTCTGTTGGAGATCTCATCAGCAGTCAAGACAGCTATCCTTGTGTTGAGCTAGACTGAGGGTCCCATACAAGGGTTCGCTTGTGATGGTGACAATCTGGAAACAATGTGAATGAATGTTCATCAGTGAGAACATGGGCAAACAACCTATGGGAATATACACTTGAGAATACTGTGCAGTCATTAAAAAGGAACATTGTGGGATTACATACATTGATGTGCAAAGATTTCCAAGATGTACTATTAAGTAAAAAAGGAAGTTGCTAAACACTACAAAGAACTCAGATTTATGTTTTAAAAAACGTCAGTGCAGCCATTATGGAAAACAGTATGGATGTTCCTCAAAAAAGTAAAAATAGAGTTGCCATATGATCTAGCGATCTCACTGCTGGGCATATATCCAGAGAAAACTATGAGATGAGATGAATGGATCAAGAAGATGTAGTACATACACAATGGAATATTACTCAGCCATAAAAAAAATGAAATAATGCCATTTGCTGCAACATGGATAGACCTAGAAGTTATCATACTAAGTGAGGTAAGTCAGAAAGAGAAAGACAAATACCATATGATATAACTTATACGTGAAATCTAAAATATGATACAAATGAGCTTACTTATGAAACAGATTCACAGATACAGAAAACAAACTTACGGTTACCAAAGGGAAAGGGTGGAAAGTGTTGTGGTTTCACAGTTACAGTCAGTAACTCACCAATTCTTCAGAGCACCTGGGTGAGAGGCAGGCCTGGCCTCCTTGCTCTCCTTCTAGGGGAAACGCAGCTTGGGGAGGATGGTGACGTGGCAGGGACATGCAGGCGGGCACTGGTGGAGCCAGACATTCTGGGGCCCTGCACGTCCCATAACTTTGAGACCCCCTAGGACCCTCAATGGGGTGAGGGTCATGAGAAATGAGTGAATGCTGGAGAATGCTCTGTCCTCCTGGAAGGATCTCCATCTGAGAACCTAGCACCCAGGCAGTGGGGATCAGTGGGGAGTTGGGAAGTGAGCGGGCTGTAAAAAGGACATTTCCTGGATTCCAGGACCACTCTGCCCCAATATTTAAACATTTCTCTGAAATCCAGGATGTAACTCCATTTATGAGGAAGTGTTTCTTTATTCTTTCTATTTTTTTAAAAATCTGCCAAATGAACTTATTTACGAAACAGAAATAGACTCCCAGACATAGAAAAAAGAGTTATGGTTACCAAAGGGGAAAGGGTGAGGAGGGATAAATTAGGAGTTTGGGATTAACAGATGCACACTGCTATATATAAAATAAACAACAAGGGGGCTTCCCTGGTGGCGCAGTGGTTGAGAGTCCGCCTGCCCATGCAGGGGACACGGGTTCGTGCCCCAGTCCAGGAAGATCCCACATGCCGCGGAGTAGCTGGGCCCGTGAGCCATGGCCTCTGAGCCTGCGCGTCCGGAGCCTGTGCTCCGCAACGGGAGAGGCCAACAACAGTGAGAAGCCCGCATACCGCAAACATAAATAAATAAACAACCAGGACCTACTGTATAGCACAGGGAACTACATGCAATATCCTGTAATAAGCCATAATGGAAAAAAATATGAAAAATAATATATATGTATAACTGAATCACTTGCTGTACACTAGAAACTAACACATTGTAAATAACTACACTTCAATTTAAAAAAAAAAAAAAGCCAATGTACACCAAACAAAAGTGTCTTTGTATCTATAGACATATAAATAAAAACGCACTGAAAAAGACTGATTCCCCCCAGGGAGGGTCCTGGAATGCGGGAACTCTAGCTCTAACCATGCTGTTTATTTTCTTTTCCAATATCTGTATTACTATCATGAAGTCAACTTTTTTTTAAAGGGAACTTTATTTTATTTATTTATTTATTTATTTATTTATTTATTTATTTATTTATTTTTGGCTGCATTGGGTCTTCATTGCTGCTCAGGCTTTCTTTAGCTGCGGTGAGCGAGGGCTACTCTTCATTGCGGTGCGTAGGCTTCTCATGGTGGTGGCTTCTCTTGTTGCGGAGCACGGGCTCTAGGCGCGCGGGCTTCAGTAGCTGTGGCGCAGGGGCTTAGTTGCTCCGCGGCGTGTGAGATCTTCCTGGCCCAGGGCTCGAACACATGTCCCCTGAATTAGCAGGCGGATTCTTAACCACTGCGCTACAACGGAGGCCCCAGCAAGTCAATTTTAAAGAAGGAATAAAAGTTTTGAAATTAATCTAATTTGATAAAGGAGGTTACCTTGAGAAGCAAGCGTGCTGAGGTGGGGGTCCTGTAAGCCGGCGTCAGCACAGCACCTGGGTGGGAGTCAGGCGCCAGAGGTCCCACCCTGGCTCACAGACACCAGGGCACAGAGAGGACAGGGAGGAAGCACCGGATGGTGCAAATGGAAAGCAGGAGGTTTTGCCGCCCGAGGGGCTGCTGGTCAGACCGTGTCAACCTAACCTATAAGGCGTCTGTAGCAGCCTCACCCACGACCGCTCAGCAAGGATCTCGGGCTGTTGGAGGGAACTCCAAGCCGGAGAGCGGAGATTTGGTATCAGATAGTCTTCACATATGCTGTGAAAATGTCCACCATCCGAGACTCATTTCCCGCGGAAACCTAGACAGAGCAAACAGCGCCATCATGGGTGGGTCCCTGCCCCTCCTTCAGATCCCCTGTAACCTTGCTCAGCCATGCAGCTCCTCCTCCCGTCTGTCTTTCAACAGGTCCCAGGACTTTCTCACACACTGTTCCCTAGGCCTACGAGGCTTTCTCCCCAAATCCCCACTCACAAAGACAACTTGGATGCTCGCTTCAGATCTCTGATGAAGCCTCACTTCTTGGGGAGGGCTCCCCTCAGACCAGGTCATTTCCTGCTG
>NW_006788200.1:2332562-2357796 GCF_000442215.2 Lipotes vexillifer
CTGAGGTCAGCCATCATTTTCATCTCGGCCATTTCCTTTGTAGGTAGTACATGTTGCAATGATGTTTATATATGTCTAATGTTCGTACAATGTCTGTCTCCCCTTCTCCCCTCCCCGCTGAGTCCCATGCGGGCAGGGCTGAGTCAGTTTTGCTCATTGCTCTCTCCCCAGCACCCAGCATAACCTGATACCCAGTGGATTCAGGTCCAAGGAGGATCTGTGGTGTTGGGGAGGGACTCCAGGCCCAGGCTGAGAGTTCTTACAGCACAGCAGCCTTCAAAGTGTTCGAGACATGGCCTTTCCTCCACGGTAGCCATGTGCATCTGGTCATGAGGCAGAGGGCTGGACCAGATGGCCTCTGTGGGGCATCATCCCATCCAAAGACCCAGGGCCATTAGGTGCAGGAGGCTGAAGAGGCAGGAGAGACAAGAACCTGACTCTCTGGGAGC
Organism: Lipotes vexillifer; assembly: GCF_000442215.2. NCBI lineage: Eukaryota > Metazoa > Chordata > Mammalia > Artiodactyla > Lipotidae > Lipotes > Lipotes vexillifer. The sequence continues at coordinate 2,333,012 of NW_006788200.1, forward strand.
TGAGTCATGTTGTTTTAAAGGAATGCAGTTTGCCTGCTCTTAGCTCAGTATGGGTCTGTGTGGGTACCTAACAGTTCTAGGGGGAGGTTTGACTTAATAACCAGATAATAATGATTCCTAATTAGCACTACCCTTGTAAAATAAGCACTTAAAGTGTTTCTCCTTTTAAGAGACTAAACATTCATCCTTAAACCTCCTTACTCTCAATTGCTTCACAAAGTCTGCCTTCCCTGACCCAGGAAAAAAAACTTCACCTCCACCTGGTCCAAAAAGACAAAAACTCTAACTCCTTTCAACGAACACTTACTGAGCATCCACCATGTGCCAGATGCAGCCTCTACCCTCACAGAGAGGGATGTATGGCCCAGGCCCATATTACTTGGAGCCTGTCCTCCCCACATTGGGATCTGTGCACTTCCCACCACACTAGGGCGCCCACGGACCCCCATCGTCATCATCATCATCATCAAGACTAACATATACAGCACTAACTGTGTGTCCATCTCTGTTTAAGAGCTTCATGTATATTCACTCATTTAATCCTCACAATAACCACAGAGAAGATCTAGGCCACCCTTTTGCCTTCCTAGAACGCACCCAACCCAGGGAGGCCCATTTCTCCAGGAATCCAGGAATACTGTCTTCAGAACTCGGCAAAAATGGAATGTGGTTGTCTGAGTGTCCCAGCTTTGGCCACAGGTCAGATCTCCAGCTAAAGCCAGAGACGGACACAAAAGGCATTCAATGTTCGCGGAAATTTGCCCTAGAAAGAGATCCTTCCTCTTTGGCCCTGCCCCTAATTATCAGTGCCACGGAACCTGTTCCTTATAAAGCAAGCTGTATCAGAGAGCCTGGGGAGCAAGGGAGAACTGGGGAGTCACTGCCACCTGCCAGCTGCTTCTAGAGTCAGGTCCCCTGAGGTTAAGAAGTGCACAAAGGGATGGCTGTCCAGCACACACCTGCCAAGCCCCTGCTCCACGTTGGACCCTCCTTGACCCAACAAGCCTGGGTTGGCTTGCAGACACAGAGACAAACTGGACCCTTGCCTTCAGATCCTGGAAATATACATGGGTGATGCATGCAAAACCAAGCTGCACGTGCACACATGCACAGGAGGGAAACGAACTCTGGCTATCCCTCAGGAAAGGCTACAGGGAATGGGTGATGCAGGGTTGATGGGAATTCAGCTGAAGGGTGAGAGTATTTGCACTGGTGTGGAGAGAGCAGGGGCTGGCAGGGGCCTATTCGGAGCACTGTGCAAAGCCCAGAAGGCCAGGAAGACTAAGGTTTACTTAGGGAACCCCAAGTGGCTGGGTATCCTCAGCACACAGAGAATGCCCTGGGGGCAGGATGAGTTCTGAGAGATGGGCCTTATAGGCCACTGTAGGGACTTTAGATGTGCCACACGAGGTGTGCAAGGATAGTCAGCAAAGAAGATCCATTTGTCATGTGGTCCCTCAAGCGTCTAGGAAGGATGGCTCTGGTGGCTGTGTGGTCTGTGGGTGGAACGGGGCCAGGTGAGACAGAGGAGAAAGTGACAGCCTCGCATGACAGGGGCCAGAAGGGGACCATCACAGAGAGTGTGGGGAGGAGGGGACGGATTTGGGAAACATCAAGGTAGAAGGACAGGTGGACTTAGTGTCCACTTGGGGTGGGGAATGAGGGAATAGAAAAGCCAGAGGGGTGCCTCCAGTGCGTCTGGGCCAAGGGAGGAGGTAGAGGTGATATTTGCTGAGCCAGGAAGCTAGGAGGAGCTGCATTTGTTTGGAGACATACTACATTTCAATCTAGATCAGTCGAACAAACATGTATTGAGGGTCTACCATGTGCCTGGCCAGGTGCTCCCTTGGTTTACAAAGCCATAGATGAGTTAGGTCATTTTCACGGCCTGCTGGCACAAAGCCCTCTTCCAGGCTTCCCCAGGTGAGGAGGTTCTGACATCTGCTGGTGGGGCCCACTTACGCCCCCACTTTCACCCCAAGAAACCCACTCCACAGGAGAGCCCAGAGGCCAGAGTAGAAAGAGAGAAAGAAGGGTTGTTGTTGACCCAAGAGGGAAAACCAGGCTTCCTGTTTGAACTCGGGCAGGTACTGGAAGCTGTGAGTAATGTCGAATCTCGGCCCGCCCAGAAGGCGAAGGCGGCCTGCGGCGGAGGCTTCTCACACTTGCTGTGAAGAGCGGCTTTGAATCACTCACTTGCAGGGGACCTGGGGCCCGGCCGGGGCAGGCTGTGTAGAAGGACCACTGCGCCGATGTGGGCAGGTGGCTGGGTGGGCGACATCTACTCTGCACGCAGCAGGCAGTCACCCTCGAGAAGGACCCAAGAGCAGATGCCGAGGGCTTCTCAAGTCACAGTCCCCAGTGGCCCTGGCTCCCACCAGCCAGACCATTCTCAAGCCGTTGGAGGCTGGCATCGTTCCCTTTTGCTCTGCTTGGGGTTGGGCCAGTGCAAGATGCATGGGACCGGAACACACTCTGACTGGGAATGCTGGCCTGCGCTGTACCAACCCCCGGTAGGACCTAGGGCAGGGTCCTTGGACTCTCCCAGCCCCAGGTCCCTGTCTCTAAAGAGACCTCACAGTGAAATAAAATCTACAAGCCACCTACAGAGGTAAAGCACCAGATACTGGGCTAATGCCTTATCTCATTTAAGCCTCATAACAATATTCCTGGGTTACAGACAAGAAAAGCATTCTCTCCTAAATGCACATATTCAATTTTAGTGAGGTATAAACTGTACATATTTAAAGTGTACAATTAACAGGTTCTGACCTGTTTACACCCATGCAATCAACTTAACAAATATTCCCATCACCCCCCCAAAGATTCCTCCTACCTCTTTGTAATCCATTCCTCCCTCCTTCCACCCCAGCCCTAGGCAACCACAGACCTACTTTCTGTCAATTTATTAGTAGATTCCTTTACATTTTCTAGAGTTTTGTATAGATCAAAACATACAGTATGTATTCTCTTTTCTCTGGATTTTCTCATTCAACATATTTATTGTGAGTTTTATCCATGTTGTTGCATGTAGCAATAGTTAACTACTTTTAATTGCTGAGTACTATTCCATTGAATGGATGTACCACAATTTGTTTATCCACTCACTTATTGGTAGACATTTGGCATGTTTCCAGTTTGGGGCTATTACAAAACAAGTTTGCTGTAGACAGTTATGTACAAGTTAGTGTATGCGTGTGTTTTCATTTCTCTTGGTAAATATCTAGAAGTAGAATGTCTGGGTCATATAATAGGTATATGCTTAACTTTTCAAGAAACTGCCAAAGTGGTTTTACAGTCCCAGCAGCAATACAGTTGTTTCACATCCTTGCCAACACCTGGTATGGTCATTTGAGGATTTTTTTAGGCCATTTTGATGGATATGGTAGTGATATCTCACTGTGGTTTTAATTTGCATTTCCCTGACAACTAATGATGTTGAGCATCTTTTCATGTGCTTATTAGCTATTCAAATATTTTCTTTTGTGAAGTGTCTAGACAAATCTTAATATCTCTGAAACTGAGATACATCTTACAGCTGGTGGCTTAGCATAGCTTAACTGGCAGGGAGTGTTTTTCTCTTTCTTGCTGGGACATAAAATATGGTACACCTTATGGTGGATGGAATCAGATTCATAAAATACATGAAATCACTTGCCTTGGGTCATACAGTAGATGGGGGACAGAGCGTCCAACACTGACCCTGTGCTTTTAAATAGCACATTATTCTACATTGTTAGAAGAGTCAGGACCAAGTTTGTGGGCAGTGTGAGAAAAACAAAGTGGGTCACCATACTGCAATGCTGTGCTCTAAGTGCTAGGCCAGAGAGCACTGGAGTAGCCTGGCCCTCGGTGGGACCAGATGGAAGGAAAAGCAGCCCCCAGTCTTTTTTTCTTTTTTTGGCCAAGGAGCACGGCATGTGGGATCTTCTCCCCCAGGGATCAAACCCACGCCCCCTGCAGTGGAAGCACAGAGTCTTAACCACTGGACCACCAGGGAAGTCCCAGCCCCCAGTCTTACAGGCCCCACTGACCTTGGTACCCCTCCACACACCAGGTGCCTTCACTCTCTGAACCTTCAACTAGCAAGGGCTTACCAAGACCAACTATGTGCCAGGCAGGTATGCGGAGTGGATGGTGCTGAATAGGATGCAACCTCTGACCTGCAAGGCTCAGCCCAGAGAGGGAGATAAGTGAGATCCACGGAACACACACTCAGCTTGGATGGGAGTGCTCAGAAGACGGAGGGGTGGTCCCCAAGTGCTTTGTGAATGGGACAAAGAAGTCAGTGCTCTGTGGTGCCTACAACCCTGAGTGCTTTAGGTCATAAGGTTCATATCCGGGCTCTAGCCCCTGTCAGCTGCATGACCTCAGGCATGTGGCTTAACCCTCTGAGCCTCAGTACCCCCATCTGCAAAATGGGTGATAAATGATGTTGGCTGTGTTTTTTCTATTTCCATTTTACAGGCAAGGAAACAGAGAGGATTAAATACGAAAATATATCTAGAGCACTTGGCTCAAAGGAGGGCTTTTTGGTCTGGGCTTTAAGGATAGCTAAGAATTTGACTGGCAGGAGGAATGAGGGGATTCCAGCAGGGGAAACCTGTGTGATCCAAGGCAGAGGGCGTGGACACACAGGAGAGGTGCTGAGGGAGAAGACTCTGCTGGAGCAGTGATTCCCCTGCCTCCGCCTCAGAAAGGCCTTTGTAGTTGCCTCCCGAAGCATCTCCTCGAATGCTGCCAGCTGTTGTGTGAGGCCAAGGGTCCAGCCACTGAAGCTGCACATGATAAGGAGGCCCAGAGGGCCAGGCACTCTAAGCCAGACCCTGAAGTTCTGGTGCTTCTCAGTCCCCTCCAGGATAACACAGTAGGGATCCCTGGACAGAAGGGACTGCCCACAGACAGTCCAGAAATCTCCACATGTCTGCTCAGGTCCTGGCCAGCACCAGCTTGCCAGAGTTCCTGCGGCTAGCTACTTAATCTTTCTGTACCTCAACTTTTCCATCTCTCAAATGGGGATATGAAAATATGGCATGCCTTCCTGCGTACCCCACAGAGCTGTGGCTGAGATCAAATGAACTGCTAAAAGGTATGTGAAAGTGCTTCGAAACCTATAAGATGTTATGCTTATGCAAATTCAGGGTAATTCATAGAATCACAAAATCACAGACGCTCATGCCTAGCAGGGACCCTGAAGATCTTTAACCATGACACCTGTATTTTCCTGATGAAGAAACTGAGGCCCAGAGAGGTAAAGTAACTCACCAAAAGTCACACAGCTGGTTAAACAGATTCAAGCCTCAATTTGTCTGACCCAAGCCAGCTCTAATCCGTCTGCCTCACAGGCTGGGGATCTTTGGGGTCCCTGGGAACAAGGCAAAGCTAAAAATGAAGTCAGGAGCCAGGATGATCTCTCTTAAGAGACTTGAGAAGCCACTGATTTTAGCCCGAATCTTAGAAGTCTTTGAAAATGCCTAGTCTTTGCAGACAAAATTATGAGACCTCCACTGAAAAGCCCCTCTCTTGGCCTTGGAGTATTTTTTGCAATTGTCACTTTAGTCACTCTTACCTTTTCTGTGAAATGGGCCTAGTACCCTAGTGGGGTTTGTGCTGGCTGCCATATTGATGTCAACCTTCTCCATGGGTTTGGAGATGAGATAATGGACATGAAAGTGCTTTGAAAAAAGCAACCATTGCTTATACAACACAAGGGTCTGTTCCAGTTGTGAGGTAAGGACTCCAGGTGTGGGCAGCTCTTGGTAGATTCCAAATACCCATGAGGGAAAGGGAATAGCTTAAAGTCAACCACAGGAGGTGCAACACCTGATGAATCCAGAACCTCAGGACTCCCCCAGGAGAGCTCCGACATACCCAAGCTCTCTGGGCCGCTTAACAGCAGCCTCACGGAGTCTTTTCCGTTAAGGAAAACTGATGGGTCTGAGTGCACAGATTCTTGGCAACTGTTGCCAAGGGGAAATAGCTCTTTCTAGGACATGGCCCACCATTTTCTCCTCTTCTAATCGGTGCCTGGTTCTTTTTTTTTTTCCTCTTTGCAAAATCTTCAATACAGGCATCAGAGAGGAGAATTTCACAGACTCAGCACGTTACTATCCCACTTCTCATAAGTTCGGGCACCTGATTTTCTCTTGTGACGCACATCCTATTGGTGAGCACGAGGTACAGTGAGTAGTTTTGAAGGCAGTTCCTTATCATGGAGCGTTATCTGGGCCATCAAAGTACACATTAAGAAAAAAGCAGTTTCAACATCAGACTTGAAGGGTTGACTGTTAAAAGGAAGAGCCGGGACAAAGTGACCACAGCTTTTATCGCACATTTATGAGGGCGGCGTGCGGTGGGAATACTATATTTTGGGCCCGCTGCTGAGAATGCCTTCGTGGCCTTTGAACAAAAAACAAACCATGCTGTGGAAATTGCCGGTAATTGTCTTTACCTACAGTTTCAGAGGGCGCACAGCGGGCCTTGCGGTTGTGGGCGCCGTTTCATGCCGGGGTTCACGTCCCCGGCTCCGCGTGGCACAAAGAGAATGGAACAGATCAGGGCCTCAGATCTGCGCGCACCTGTGGTTTCTGGGGCAGCGAGGCGGGGATTGCCACAAGATAAGGCAACAATGGAAAGTTTCTCACCTGAAAGCTCTGTGGAAGAGCCCCGAGGCCTGGGCACCCTGGGGGAGAGTCATCTGCTCCCAGAAATTAGGAGTATGGAGGAAGCCAGCCCCCCCCGCCCCGAGTCCAGCCCCTCCCACTTAGGGACCCCAACCCCACGCTTCTCATTTTCTCCTACAGTTTCTTCAGCATCCACTTTGAGGATCCATTTCACGCATTAAAAGGCAATGCCCTTTAAAAGAGCAAACAGAACTTTGAAGATCAGAGATTTTTTTTTTCAAAAACTCTGCTTATTCTAAAGGTTGCCCTTCGTTCACAGTGAGGGTGCCCCAGGGCATCCCTCAGAGAGAGCTGAGGTTGCCAGGGCAGGCCTGTTACCAGAGGCCACCCGACGACCCTCCACAGAGGTCCTCTGACCAGCTACTCAGCTTGCGGGCTGTTCCTGCAGAAGCTGAGGCCGGGAAGTCCAGGCGGCTCTGACGAATCCTGACCTGATGAGCGACCATGTGGGATCTCTCAGAGCCCGGAAAATCATGCCAATCGATGCAGGGGCCAGTGCTGGGCTAGGCCCACAGTGGGCAGGGACTACTGAGAAGAGGGCTCCACAGCCCCCTGGGCTTAAGGGATCTCTAGGGATCAGGAAGTCCCCCTCACCTGTGACTCCATCAGCACCAAGGAAGGCCTGGGCCTGAGCCAGGCTGGGTAGGACAAGTGGGAAGGGGCTGACCGCTGGCTCATGGGGTGGGAGTTGGAGTGGAGGAGAGAGAGGGAGCGTCCAGGGCCCCGAGGACAAAGTGGGATGGAAAGGAGAGACGAGCCAGGGAGGGCAGTGAGTGCCATGCTCACTCGTTCCATGTCCTGCTTTTGGTTTTCTTAACTTTTCTTTGTTGTGGTGTTGTTTTGTTTTGTTTGGCTGCACCACGCGGCCTGCCAATTTCCCTGACCGGGGATCGTACCCATATGCCCTCTGCAGTGGAATCTCAGAGTCCTAACCACTGGACCCCCAGGGAAGTCCCTCTTAACCTTTTTTATTGTGAGAAATAGCCCATTCAGAAAGTCCATAAAGCATAAATGTACAGCTTAATGAATGATTGTAGAGAACGCTCCTGTAGCTACCTCAGGATCAAGAACTAGAACACGGCCTGCCCCCTGGAATCCCCCCGCCCCACCCAATCCAATCCCCAACCTCCTCACTAAAGGCTACCATCATCCCAACCTCCAGGGTAATCCCTTCCAACTTTAGTTTTATCTCCTAAGCTTACCTCTCTAACACCACAGAATAGTTTTACCTGGTTTGGGACTGTATATGAATGGAGTCCCTCATTCGTATTCTTTCACTCAACACCACATGTTTAAGATCCACCCGTGCTGTTGTGTGGAGCTTCGGTTCATTCATCTTCAGTGCAGCCGGCCTCCTGGCCTGCTTTGGTGCCCTGGTTCTTGGTAGTGGCTGGGGGAGCCCAGAGTCCTCGCTCCCCTGAACCAGCCTGGGGCACCAGGCCTCCCACAGGCCATGGGGCTTTGCCCCGACTCGGTTGTCTCCAGCTGGCTTTGCTCTATGGGGACAGGCAAAGACAAAGAGCAGTGTGCTCCCAACTTCCCCCACAGAGCTTCACAGGGGGGCACGCTGGAGCCTGGGGGGACTCACAGCAGATGCTCACCCCAGCCTCAGCACGGATGCCTGGCAAGGGTAGTGATCCATGGCTGCCCTGCCATCTCTCGAAACCAGCTGGGCCTTGGAAACAAATAATAAACCCAGACACATCCCAAATGAGAAGCAGGTGGCTTCCTGGGACCAGAGTTCTTAACATCGGTTTACCCCTTCTTCAATGTGGTTCCCATTTGAAGGAGTCTGAGCCTTTGGAGACTATAACCCATATGAAAAATGATATAAATTATAGCTCACCATCCTAGCCTGGCTGTTTAGGATTTGGGCATAAACATTAAGGAAGGGCCACCCTGATTATAAGGTAGAGGTCGTCGGGGGAGGTGGGGAGAGCTGGGAAGCCCCCCAACACGTCTCTCTCTGCTCCCCTTTGGGTGCGGGGAGTAGCCAGTTCACCTCTCCCCGCCACCATTGAAAATGAGGCTCAACAGAACGTAGTGAGGCAGGCTCCAAGCCCTGGGAGCGTGGAGACTCCCATCATTCCCCATGTTCAGGCCCAGTGAGTTTCTACCTCCTACCTTTTGCCCATACTGCTGGGCTGTCCTCTCAGCTACCCACGTTTTACCCTTCCCAGACCCCAAGAGTTATTCCAATTCTCCACGGACTATTCGTGGGCAGTTGGTTCAGAGACCCACTGATGTTCTGCCCCCAAATGCCTGGCATTCCTCCCCCTCCTCTGAACCACACCAATTAGCGCTGATTACAGAATGCATACATTGTTCTTTAACGGTTTCATGTGTGCAAGTCCCCAATCCCCAGATGGGGAAGCGTGGAGGGGGTGGGGAGGTGGAGATTAGCCAGTTCTCTGCTCCTCTCCTTGCTTTTGTGCTCCCATCTTTGAAGGGAGATGGAGTCAGAGGCCTCGAAGGCCCCCCTCCCTTGCCCGCTCCCCAAGTGTAAGGTCTGGGGGCTCTGGTTTTCAGGAAAGATAAGTGATGATGGAACGTCCTCCCACCCTCAGCCTCCACCCTCAGGCCCTTTGCTGCCAGGAAACCCACTCCCACCAACCCTCAGCCTGAGTTCGCATCCCTTGGCCTCCACCCCAGCCCCACCCCCTGCCACTGAAAGGCAGCATTGGAGCAAACATCCTAAACCACCAAGCGCTTCTAAAAATATGGTGTTTTTGTCAGAGAGCAACCTTCTACTTCCTTCAGACTTTGATCTCCATGCAACCCACGGGGAGAAGACACACTTACAATAACAGTTTAAAGCCTTCATCTTCCCTCGGGGGCTACCTCTCAAGGGCTTTGAATCCCCAACTGGGTGGTGGTACCCCCCCCCCGCTACGGTCCTACTGAGCATGCTCAGATCTATCTGCTGTTGGCTGGGGATGGAAGACTGACACATCTGCCCCCTGGGTGGGTCTGTGGTCAGGGAGAAAAGTCAGGAAAATGTCAGAAAAGACAGAGAGGTTGCTGGGTACAAACTGGCCCTCGAACCCTATGCGGTTTTCTAAGGCCCTTTGCCTTCTAAAATGTTAATGCTATAGGATAAGGCAGAATACACAAGTGTTCAAGTGCAAAAATGGGCTGGGAAAAAAGAATGGAGAAGTTACCACCAGCACGGTGCTGAACAGAGTAGGCACTCAGTAAATATCTGTTCAACTTTCAATGAATATACTGACTGACAAATCAGGAAAGTTCTTCCCATTCTTCCCACAGCCTTTCAAGCTAGGCCTTGGAAGGATGCTAATAGATAGGGATGGAGAAGTGAGGGGCTTCTTAGCAATGGAACAGCATGGGCAAAGCATCAGCCACATACTGAACAAGAGAAGCTCAAATTCACACCATATTTGGCAGAAACAGAGCTATGGAAACTCTCCCACTACTACTGTATGAGCCGTTACTGCCCTGCCGGAAACGCAGGCAGAAGGAACAGGGACAGTGATAAAACGACCGTCCATGAACACCCAGCACCAGTTCTAAGCCCTGAACATGGAGGTCCTTGCAACAGACCTGCGCTATCATTATCCGCTTTTTTTTTTTTTTTTTTTTTTAAGTTTTTTTTTACTTTAAGGCCCTAAGAAGTCTCAGGAGCCCTACCCATCAAAGTGTGGCATGTAACTTACCTTTCTTTCCTCTTCCTGTTTAAAGAGCGCAATTAGGATGGAAACATGCTAATTAAACCAATTCACACTGAGGTATAAAAGACTGAAAGCCTTTTAACAAAATTCAAGAGAGAGATTTGCATTTTTGTTCGTTTTTTTTAAACAGGTCATTAACCAAAGTAAACATTAGTTGAAAGAATTTCAAACACTATTTCAAAATAATGTTAAAAAAAGAAATGGATAAAGTAAGTGAAGACATTTTGGGGCAGTTAATTAAGATAAAAAAAAAGTTTATTTTTAATGATTTGTATGTGATTTTTTAGGATAGCACAGGCTCCGGACACGCAGGCTCAGCGGCCATGGCTCACGGGCCCAACCACTCCGCGGCATGTGGGATCCTCCCGGACCGGGGCACGAACCCGCATCCCCTGCGTCGGCAGGCGGACTCTCAACCACTGCACCACCAGGGAAGCCCCTCATTATCCGCTTTTATATTTCCTTCAGGGAAACAGCCTTGGAGAGGACGAGTCCTTTGGTGCCAGGTCAGTGACAGAGTTGGATATGAGCTCAGGCAGCCCTGCTTGTGATTCATAAGGCCGAGCAGGCTCTGCTTGAGGTCTCAATGCAGGCTGATTCTGTGCTTGCTGAGCAAGACCCCAGGGGTTATTCCCTTCCTGCTCAGTCAGGGAATAACCCAACTGCCCATTTATTCAGGTCTCTTGGGCGCCAAGCCTTCTCTGCTCACTACCTCATTTAGTCCCCCAGCAACTCTTGAACTAATCCTGGTGTTAGTTACCAAAACCAGCAAGGACACTGAGGCTCAGAGTGGTTAACTCACACAGTATTGGCAGAGCGTGGATTTGAATTCAGATCCATCTGACCCCGGATCCTGTGCCCCTAACTTCTCTGCAGCCTCTCTGGGTTTCACCCTCTGCCTGGGAATTCCAGACTGTGAGTAATTCAAACATGTCTCAAAAAGTCAAAATCACTATAATTTCCTAAAGACTTTAATGGAGGCAGAACATCTCGCTTCAAAACAAAGAATTTATCAGCAAAACTGCCAAGCGGGTTGTGAGTCACCGTCTTGGCTTTCTCTCTGTTCTGGAGAGGAAGCTGTGTGTGGGAGGGCTCCAGGACAGGGGTCAGGCTTAGAAGACCAAGCTTGGGGTCCTGACTTTGCCCCTCACGTTCTGTTAAATGCTAGGGTAACGTCTTGATCATTCTGGATCTGTTTCCTCATCTAGAAGATGGGCAGGTTTCTCTGGGTGATCTCCAACACTGGTTCTAGAGTCCCCCCATTCATGCCAGTTCCCCCCACCAACCCCCTCTGGCCCACCACAAGGATGGAAGAAAGGTTCTGTACTTGTAGCATTGCTGCATAGTTCAATAAATTCTCTTCTGGGGCTTAGGTTATCACAGATTCGCATCCAAGTCTTTCTTGGTTTTAGCGCTTTACCACTTCTCAGGGACCAGCAGAACTGCTGGAGTTTCCTTATGATGGCTAATAGCTTTGACCAGGGTTTGCCAAAGACACTTGTGGCAAAGGCCTCTTTCAATCTAACACACAATCATCCTTCCAGGGAATAAAGGTGATTTATGGATTTCTAAATCTACCAGCGATTGGCTGTAGTTGGGAATAGCAGCTGCCCTGGCCCTTGGCAAGCCTGAATGTATGTGTGAGTCACTGGAGCGCAGGTGCACCTCACCTGACAGAGCTGGTTGTGGTCCTGCAAAGTCAGATGTAAATGGAACCCACTTCAAATGCTCTGAAAGAAGCCATTAATTTCCAAGGGTGGGCAAGATCACTGTCTGTTCTTTTTAATCAAGTTGGATTTTTGTGTATTGGGGATACTGAGGTGTGGTGAGGAAGTGTGCATGGTGACAAGACTGACACGTATGTATGTGTGTGTCCCCAGCACAATCACACGGGTCCCCTGTGAGTGGTGCCCCCAGGGTTGTTCCATGGTAGCCCTGCATGTGTGTCCAGTGAGCCAACAGAAAACAGGCCCAGACACAAGACTCCAGGCTGGGGCAGAGCTGAGCAATCCACCTCAGCCCAAGCCCTACAGACCTGTAATTGCCTAGGTGGCTGGTGATATCTTATCACAGAGCCCGACTAGGCCTCCCAGATGTGCCTTCAGACTTCCCAGAATAGGCAGCAGGAAGTGTTCCAGATCTCCCATCAGTGCTCCTCATATCAAGCTCAAAGCATGGATCTGAGTAGGAGAGAATAGGCCTTCATGCAGGGCAGAGACCTGCACCCACAGAGTTCTAGGGGGAGTCAGGGGGAAGGCCCTCTTCCCTGCTGCCCAGAGAGGACTGAACCATCCCCCGAGGGAGAGACGGCTGCTGGGCCACAGCCCTGCAGAGAGAGATAGAAAGTGGCCATGGCAGCCCCTCTCCTGTTGGCCAGTTCCCTATTCTGATAAGCATGTAGGAAACCTTTGAATGTCCCCAACAGGAATGCCCTGCCTCACCAGAGAGTAACTGTCACTCTCCTACATTTGCAGAGCTCCAACCCCACTGAGGTGCCCCAAAGACCAGACTGTTGGGGCCCATGGGGAGTGCGGGTGGGCTGCAGCTGCCTCCCTGCTTGGCTTGATGCAGGTGACAGGGCTTGTCGAATCAGCATGGAGAGTGTCCCGTAGGAGCTCTTGGAGTCTCCCTGCGGAGGTGCAAGTCCTGGCCAGCTCTGGGTCACTGCCTACCTGGGCAGATGGCGGGAACCCCTGACAGACACCTGCCCCGTCTCCCCTCTCTTCTCATCAGGGTCCAGCTCAGAAACTAGAACAACAACAGAGCTTCTCCCAGTCCAGACACATGGTCGGTCAAAGCAGTAGAAGGTTGGAAAGACATGAAATGGGGCAGCTGCCTCTGTGCTCCCCACCAAGAGGCCCACATCCCACACCCTAAGGCCAATGGATGGAGTGGGGAGGGGCTGCCCTGGCCTGCAGCTGCCAGGTCCAGGGCAGATCACACAGTGATGGAGCCTCCCAGGGTCCCTGCTGGGCTCCTGCCCAGGCCGGGAAGCCCTGGGGCAACCCATGGGAACATCTTCAATTTTAACCAAGAGCTCCAGGGTCCCTACACACGCTGCCTGAACCAGAAGTAGCCACATTTGGGAGTGTTAGCTCCTCTGGGAGTCTAGCCTCCTTTTGCAGCATTTCAAAGGGTTCCCAGAATACTACTAGATGTGCCATGTGAAAAAGGTGCTGTGCTCACATGCATTTGGAACATTTGAGCTTGAATGAAACCAATGGGTTTCTTCTGAGCAGAAACATCTCAGAGCCTTTATTTCACATGGTAATATGCATCTCAAAAATCCAAGAGGAGGAGAGATTAGGGTGTTTCATGGACTTTATCACAAGACTGTGGTTTATTGAAATCATTGAAGGACCTGCTTCCATACCTGATACTGCCATCGGCTCCCACTCACAGGGGCTCCAGTGAGCTGCAAGAGGCTAATGGGGCCCAGGGACCAGAGCTGCATCGTCCAGGAGGTCGCCACTAGCCACTGGCGGCTATTTATATTTTAAGTTACTAAAATTTAATTTAATTTAAAATGTAGCTCCTCAGTCACACTAGCCCCATTCTTTTAAAATTTCTATTGGAGTAGAGTTGCTTTACAATGTTGTGTTAGTTTCTACTGTACAGCAAATTAAATCAGCTATACGTATACATATACCCCTCTTTTTTGGATTTCCTTCCCATTTAGGTCAACATAGAGCACTGAGTAGAGCTCCCTCTGCTATACAGTAGGTTCTCATTAGTTACCTATTTTATACACTAGCCCCATTTAAATGCTCAGTAGGCACATGCGGCTAGTGGCAACCTTTCTGAACAGCACAGAGAACACTTCCATCACTGTAGAAAATTCTATTGGACGGTGCTGATGAGACTCTCAGGGAGGCTAGGAGACAGCCCAGAGCCACACAGTAATTCTAGAAAAGAGCTCTGGACTTCTGCCCTATCGAGGAAGCCAAGAACAAGCCTCCCTTGAGTCCTGAACAGCCATGGGGCACCGGCCACTGAGGCAGCCTCTACCCAAGTGGAGCAGAGGTATTTCATGGGGACGGCAGCGAGGGGCACACTTCCTCCACCCAGGGCCTGACTGCCACTCTCTTGTTCCTTCCCAGGGCCTTCTTTCCCAGCTCCTCCCCAGGCCTCACTGCTGCTGGATGGGGAAGGAGGGGCCGTGCTCCTCTCTCCCTCCCTCCCTCCCTCTCTCTCTCTCTCTCTCTCTCTCTCTCTCTCTCACACACACACACACACACACACACACACACACACACACACACACACACACACACACACACACATGCTCCCCAGAGGAGTCCCAGTCCTGGGATGCCCTCCATGTCAGGTGACAAGGAAACTAAAACGTTGCCTCTGCCCCCAGTCAAGGCCCCACGCCAGCAGCTTGACTGAGCAGCCCTAGCTTTAGGATTTGAGCAGGTTCCAGAAGCTTTCTCTGCCAGCACTCTCAGCATTATCAAATCCCTATTCTGGGGGTGGGAGATGTAGAGCACCCAGCTCTCTCCTTCATCCAGGGAACAAGGGATACTCTGTTTCCATGCCCCTCCTTCCCCCAGGGCAATGCCACAGGCTGACACCACAGGCCTCCCTCAATGTTGGCTATTTGGGAAACCAGGAAAGGGGCTGTCTTCCCTGTGGACCTCCAGACTCCTTGTTGCCCAGGCCAGTCCTGCTCTGAGGCTGGCAGTCTGGGAGGTCGGGGAGCTGGTCTGGGGGTTGACCCCCAGTAAGCAGTGCCAGAAACCCCTGCCCGCTGCTTCCTCAGTACATCTGGGAATAGGCCCAGGCACCACCTGCTCTCTGCCGAGGGACACTGTAGACCCAGAGATTGGACAATCTGCCCCTACCTCTCGCCTCGCTGGGGACTTGGGCTCCATGCAATGCCCAGAGCAGCCACCAGATCTACTCAGGCTCCCTGTGCCTGTCCTCAGATCTCCAGGCTCCCCTTAAGGCTTCCTTCCCAGGGGGCATCAGCCCTGCCCCAGGACAAGGGGTCCTGGGCACTCCCCTCCAGGGGAGCTTGCTAGGCTGGGGAGCTGATCTCCGTAGGAAGCCAAGCCCATGGCAACATAGACACCCCATGTGGTGGTCCTGTGCTGCCTCCATGTAGGTCAGTGCACACATGGCTGTGGACTGGCCCTGCCCAGACCTGGGTGCTCAGGAAGTCACACGGTCTGCTCGACGTCAAGAAAGTAGAGACCAGTTTAGCCGCCTACCACTGGTTCCATTTGGACCCCAAAAGGGCCACCATGTCACAGAACTCCCGGGGTCACCATTCACAAGACAGTCCACATAAACAACGCCTCCTGGAGTTGTGCAGGCTAAGCTTGTTGACCACATGCAGCAACCCCAGAACCAGGCTGATGGGAGGGCACATCCTGAGGAGAAGCCTCGCACAGCAGCGAGTTTGCCCCTCCTCCCCAGGAGCTGCTGCTTCAACCCAGAGTCCGGCCCCAGCCAGTTCCTCAATGAGCCCAACACAGACCTTTAGCAGGAGACGTGGGGCTGGGAGAGGCCGAGAGCCTCATGGTTCTTCAGCTCTTTCTCTAAAAAGCCACGATTTGAATCACGGGAATACTCCTGTAGTCCAAAAAGCACTTTTACAAACTCATAAGAAGGCTAACAACCCAAAGGAAAAAACAGGCATAAGGACACAGAGGACACAGATAAGAACTTAAAAGAGCGCTGCAACATGATGCCATCTTTCTTCATGGGAACAGGAAAGACCGACACATTTTATCACACTGAGTATTGGTGAGGCAGTGGTGGGCCTGGCACCTTCCTAAGTGGAAAAGCTACTTGGTTATTGCCATCACAGCTACCAACACGCATCCTCTTTGACCCAGCACTTCCACAGTTGGGAATTAGCCCACAGATATACTTGCCTATGTGTGAAATGGTGAATGTACCAGATCATTCACTGCAGCATTGTTTATGACCACAAATATCCAAAACAATCCATATGATGATCAAGAAAAGACTGATCGGGCTTCCCTGGTGGCGCAGTGGTTGAGAGTCTGCCTGCCGATGCAGGGGACACGGGTTCGTGCCCCGGTCCGGGAAGATCCCACATGCCATGGAGCGTCTGGGCCCGTGAGCCATGGCCGCTGAGCCTGCACGTCCGGAGCCTGTGCTCCACAACAGGAGAGGCCACAACAGTGAGAGGCCCGCATACCGCCAAAAAAAAAAAAAAAAAGAAAAAAGAAAAGACTGATCCATTTGAATATGGTTCATACAGTAGAATACTGTGTCACTACTAAAGCAGATTGAGAGCCATCTCCCCATACTAACATTAAGTGATCTCCAAGATATGTTGTTAAGTGAAAAAAAACAAAGTGCAGGACAATATGTTTAATATGCCATTTATGGCAGAAAAAAATTGCATTCGTATGTGCTTGTAGGTACATCGACCATTTCTGAAAAGATATACAGAAAAGTGATGGCAATGGCTATCTCTGGGAGGGGATGGGGGGAAGCAAGGGGGTAGAAAAGAGACAATTTTCACTGCATATCTGCTTGTACCTTTTGAAGTTTGTCCCACTACCTATGTAGTCTTTTCAAAAGATAAATGAAATAAAATATAATAAAACTCCCTTGGGGTACACATTTCCCATTTCTCAGCCCTCAGGCTGGTCCAAGCTCCACCCCCTCATAGATTTCCCCCAAATTGCTAGTTTCTCTCTGGCCCCATTAGACCCTGCAGATGATGTGGAGACAGCCCCCAGGAACTCAGATGGAGGAACGAGTGGGGTGTTGCCCACCTTCAGGGGAAAGAGACAAGGCCAGAGCCAGAAGCAGACTTCTTTTCTTTTCTTCCAGCATTCAGATTTCCACAACTGACTTTTTTCCCACATTTTCTTATTGTGGTAAAAACGACATAACATAAAATTTACCATATTAAGCATTTTTAAGTGTACAGTTCAGTACCGTTAAGAATATTCACATTATTCTGCAACAGAGTTCTAGACTTTTTCATCTTTCCACACTCAAACTCTATGCCCATGAAACACCGATCTCCCCCTCCTTCCCCTCCAGCCCTTGGCAACCACCTTTCTACATTCTGCTTCTATGCCCAAAGCATGATCCCTGCTGGGAAGATGGGCCCAGGGCCAAAGTTCCCAGGGGGTCCTGGCACAGTGTACACACACCTCTCACAGCTCAGGCAACCCCATCCTGTCTTCCATATATGCAGCATATTTTCAAGGTTGAGAGCATGGACATTCCAGCCTTCCACTCACAAGGTTGTATGTCCCTGGGCAAGTCTCAGCCTGTTTCCAGCTCCGTAAAATGTCAACTCACTTATAATCATGGTACCTTCCTTTCCATGGGATTGGATGTAGTCGAGCATATTAGATGAGTAGCCTGGCCCATGATACAGGCTCAGCAAATGCTAGCTTTGATCAACATTATCACTGGAGAAGCTCACATCTTAGTCTCAGTTCTCCAGATCCGTGCATGTGTGCATCTATCCATCTATCCATCCATCCATCTGTTGCCTGGGACCGACACTGTTGTTCTGTGAAGGATGCCCTGCCCTGTGTAATGGGGAAGGGTTGAGGTCACAGCCTTCCCAGGACCTGAACATATATTCCTAGAAGAGAGAGGAGTAAGCCTGTAGGTCACCGCAAGTCCTCAGGAAAATCGCTGCCCTCAGAAGTTCCTAACCGGTGATCTATGGAATTGGATCCAGAACCAGGCAGATGTGGCTGTTTTTCCTGAGAAAGGCTCCTACTTTCTACAGGTCCTCAAAGGGGCCACAATCCATCACAAGTTCAGAACCCTCCTCCACCTGCTGCCTGGTACCTGACAGCTTCTGATTGCCTTGGCCTACCCTCCATCTCCCTCCTTGAAAGGTGGGCTCTCCACCAGGTCTACCCATTAAGACAAAAGCCCAACAGAGCACAACCCAGGCTCTGGGCCAGGTGGAAGTGGGTCTGGGGTGACTTGTTGGTAAGTAGTGCACTGGTGTGAGTGGGGGTCCGTCCCCACAGCACATCACCTCTGGGTGAGTGAGCACATTGATCCCCTGGGCCCTGAAAGCTTAAGATGTGATTGTGGTGAGCTTCATACCACACTTCCAGGCCCTTCAGCCCATTACTGAAGGGGAATGCTTCCAACGGAGCTTGGAAATAGGTGCAATAGAGTAGATCTGGCGATGAAGGGAAATATCCATTGTGCAGCCCATGGCTTGGCAAGTGACAAAACAATGTACTGTATGGCCTCGGTTTCAGAAAAAAAGCCAAAATGCATATATGCATGGAAAAGAAAGTCTGAAAGAAGAACATCAAAACCTTAAAAGGGGGGTACTTTCCTGGCCGTCCAGTGGTTAAAACTCCGGGCTTCCACTGCACGGGGCACGGGCCCAATTCCTGGTCAGGGAACTAAGATCCCACATGCCGCATGGCATGGCGAAAAACCAAGTGAAAAAACAAAAACCTTAAAAGAGGCTAACTCTGGATACTGGAATTATAGATTATGTTTATCTTATTTTCTATCATGAATGTGTATTATATTTTAACTCTGCAGTTCTCAACTGGGGGTAATTCTGTCCCCAAGGGGACATTTGGCAACTTCTGGAGACACTTTTGGTGTCACAACAGTGGGGGAGGGGTGCATGTGGGCTACTGGAATCTAGCAGGTGGAGGTCAGTGATGTTGCTAAACATCCTACAATGCATAGGACAATCCCTGGTAACAAAGAATTATCTGGCTGAAGTGTCAATAGTGCCAAGACTGAAAAACCCTGAGGAAAACGTCAGAAGTCTCTCTAACAGAGAAACTGGGGTGGTGCAGCATGAGGCACTGCAAGCCGATTTAGCCTGTCCCACAGGCCAAGTGGCAATCCCTTCTCACCCACCTCTCCATGTCTGAGTAGACACATATGGGCTCTCCAGCAGGCAAGCTGTGGCCTGGCCAAGGGGCCAACGGCCCCCTCTCAGGAAGCTGTGAATTTCCTGGGGCCCAGACCATAGCTGGAGGTTCACAGCTCCCAGCTCATATTCCCATCAGCTTCTCCAGTTTCACCTTTTCCCAAAGCCCATCCCTGTCTAACGAAAAGACATCGACACATATCAACACTGTCAGAACCCTTAACATCGCTGCAATCAGTGAAACCCCCAAGTTCTCAAACGTCCTGTTCCCAGCGTTTCGACAATGGCATCCTGTTTTCTTTTGGAAGGAAACCCAGGTTGGACTGATTAACAAATACAATCATTATTTAACCTCAGAAATTAATTTGAAATTAATTTACAATAAAAGAAAAAGTCCATGCTAAATAATCTTTAATTATATGTTAAGGGCTCAGAATGGAAAACATTCAGGATCACAGGGGCACAACCAAGCTCATTAGCTCTGTTTTTGCCTTTAAAGTATCCCTAGGGCTACTCACTGAGGGTCCAGGAGGAGAAAAAGGCTTTTAAAATCAGATCGTTGAGAACTTCACCCAGAACAGCCACAACACAAAACTCTTTTAAATAAATCTTTGGATGATGAAACGGTGAGGGTGCATTTACACTGGCAGCTGGGCACAGGCATAGGGAAGCCATCTCTTCCTGGAAGCCCACAGCCTCCTCGGTTCACCAGGGAGAGGTCATTCCAGTGGCTCGAGTGCACTTGGTCCCTGCCGCTCTACACACCCCCACCTATGGAGGGGCTGCTGGTGAGTGGACCTCAGCAGTGCCCCTCTGGGTGGTAGCGGGACAGGAGCAACAGTGTGTGTTTGTCCAGAAAAAGGGTCACAGCCATCAAGGCGATAGTTGTCTCATTTCCCCTGCAACCGGGGCTCAGGTTCCTGGGGACTTTCCCA
Source organism: Lipotes vexillifer (assembly GCF_000442215.2). Taxonomy (NCBI): domain Eukaryota; kingdom Metazoa; phylum Chordata; class Mammalia; order Artiodactyla; family Lipotidae; genus Lipotes; species Lipotes vexillifer. Next base: position 2,353,188 of record NW_006788200.1, read on the forward strand.
CTGGAACCTTCACAGGACAGGTCTTGCCAACACAAGGATTTCTTTTTCTTGGACAATCCTCCGCCAGCCTCTGACACTGCTCCCCTCTCACCCTCCAATCCTCTGTGCCTGGACAGGTAGTGGTCCCCTGTGTGGCCCTGACCACCAGCCCCATCTCCATCACATGAAGATCCTTGGCCCCAGGCCTCTGAGGCTTCTTGAATGAGCTCGGTCCAACCTTATCCTTGGAGGTATCTGCAGCCTGCATAAGTAGGGGGTTCAAGTCATGATGACCAGGGCAGGCTCAGTGCCTACTCTCACTCCTGGAGTCTCCCCCAGAGAGACTGAGGCACTGGGGAGGGAGCCAAGTCCGAAGGGGCCAAGTTTGGGTCCATAAGGGACAGGAAAACAGCCCAGGTGGGCCGCACTGGATTCAAAGTTGTGTTTGAGGGCCTGTGATTCCGGGGCCTGTATCTATTCAGGAGCAGGGGGCAAGCCAGACAGGGTTCCAGGCTCAGATCCTGCAGCTATGATGAGCAAGACGGTCAGATGCTGCTGAGGCTGCCCCAGTGGGGGTAAAATTCTGGGGCCAAGGAGAAATGGAGCCTCATGAAAAGAAGCCGTGAGAGGGAAAGGAGAGGAGGAGGGGAAGTGGACAGACAGGCAGGAAAGACAGAAATCATTGAAACTCACCAGCTCAGAGCCTGCAGTGCTTCAGGTCGAGGCCAGACTCTTGGAAGTAGGGCTTTTGGGGAGACTATAATTTGGGCCAGTCAGCATCTGGCTGAGCCTGGCTTAGGGGACTGTTCTTGCTTGCCCTCTAATCACCGCAGAATTGCCCCTCAATGGGATCGGCCCTTCAAGTTACCAGAATTTAAAGCCCTCCTGCCTCTTGGGGCCCTGAAGGCCCATGGGGGTCCCTCTCACTCCCTTCCTCTCCACTTCCCCCATTGGCTCATCTTCTCATCTGAACTACCTGGCACAGCTTGAGTAGAGCAGGGCATCCTGTCTGGGAAGTTTCCAGGGGCTCTGCCAGCTATTAACCAGCCTTCACACCCTCTCCCTGGAGTCAGCCTTTCCCAGCTGCCTCCCTCACCTCACCAGAAACCGTTGTCAAGGCCCAGGGGTCAGGCCCAGTGGGAAGGGGGCTGTCCCACATCTCCCAGGCCTTGCTGGTACAGCCCGGCCCCTTGGCTGGCCCTGGGCCAATCCAGCAGGCTTTGTGCGTCCAGCCCTGTGCATAGGCCACAGGTGGAGCCTTTAATTATTAATTTAGACTTTATTCCCCACCTACTTCTCATAAGGATCTGAGGCCCCTCAGGGAGTACTTAGTGCCCAGGGGTACAGACTCTAACACTGCCCAGGGCACATTTCTAGAAGGAGGTGTCAGCAGATCTGCCCAAAGCCAGGGCTCTCTCTGGGGGCAAGCTGGATCAAGAGAGCATTTTCTGGAGGGCACAAGCCAGCCAGAGCCAAGTCCCCTGCCTTCACATCTTACTCAGCTGGGCTTTGATGGTACCCACTCGTTTGCATATCATTAGCATTTATTTGCATATGATGCAAAGGATGGAAAACCCCTCCCCAACAGTGGGCCCCAAGATTACAGTCCCTAATGCTTTGCTCCCATATCTGTAGCACCCAGTGGTAGACAGGGGATCCTGCCTGCGATCTGGGCCTCCTACCTAGAGGTGGCAGCCACTGTGAAGGTGGTAGCAGCAGCAGACACAGGCCTTGAAAAACAAGAGACTTTCACATGTGACTCACACACCAAGCACTAAAAGCAAAATTACAGTGTGAAAACCAGAGATAGCAGAGCCTTTTCTGGGGAATCCCCTCCAGATCCCTTCTGTTTCACTCCTTTAAAAAGCCCTGGCACCACCCAGCACTCTGGAACCCTCCAGGAAAGTGCCATGCTTTCCCAGCCATGATGGGCAGCGGCTGTGCCACCAGGCTGGGTTCCTTGATGCTCTCTCCTGGGCCTCTGGGTAGAAGCAGAGAAATAGGCAGAAGTGGGTTTATCCCAGGATGTGTGTTAGGAGCTGGGGGGTCATTTGAGACCTCTGAGCAGTTGCTGCCTTCCAAGCCACAGGGCTACGGCTACTTCACATTCATCTTTCCCAGCCTGGATCTCTCATTCTAATCCATTCTGTGAGCCATCCCATATCGCTCCAATAAACTCCTATTCTGCCCCCAAATTACCAAAGCTGATTTCTGTTGCTTACAAGCAGTAATCCCAACTGGCACATTCCCCATGACGGCAGAATGCCCTGAAGTCCTTAGCAAAGATCATCTTCAGCTCCTGACACACCCCAGCGATGTCTGCCATCCCCAAGAGAGCAGCCTGGCTCCAAATCCTTCTCCTATCAGCTACCAGTATCCTGACCTTGGAAAGGCACTTCCTCCCTTTGAGCCTCTAGTTCCCTCACTTGCAGAATGAAGCTGCTAATCAGGAAACATAGGATTGGAGTAAAGATCCCATGAGATAAGCACAAGCTGAGAGATGAGTGGGGACTCAGCAGACCTTAATTTCCTTTAATTGCCATATTTGCAGTCATACCAACATTCTATTAATTCTTCTGATTGCTTTATGTCGTTATTATTTTCATTGTTATTGTTAGAGGCAAGAATAACATGGTATACTCATGCATTATCCTGCAAAGTAGTAAGGCAGTCATTATTGTTCCTCACTTTACAGAGAAGGAAACTGAGGACCAGAGAGAGTGACTTAGAGGGCAGGCTCCCAAGTCAGATTCTGTGGGTTCAGGTCCCATCCCCATCACTAACAAGTTTTGTGACCTTGGGCCAAGTTACTGGTCCCCTCAGAATCTCTGTTTCCTCATCTAATAAAATGAGGGCAATAAGAGTGCCTGCCTCACAGGCTGGATATTAGATAACACCAAGGAATTATTGCTCATTTTTTTTGGACGTGATAACAGCTTTGTGGTTATTAAGAAAGTGTCCAGGGCTTCCCTGGTGGCGCAGTGGTTGAGAGTCCGCCTGCCGATGCAGGGGACACGGGTTCGTGCCCCGGTCCGGGAAGATCCCACATGCCGCGAGTAGCTGGGTCTGTGAGCCATGGCCGCTGAGTCTGCGCGTCCGGAGCCTGTGCTCCGCAACGGGAGAGGCCACAACAGTGAGAGGCCCGCGTACCGCAAAAAAAAAAAAAAAAAGAAAAGAAAATGTCCATGTTTTTAGAAATACATACTAAAGCATGCAAGAGTGAGATGACATTATATCTGGGATTTCCTTTAAAATATTTCATTAAAAAGAGAGAAAGCAAGCAAAGGAAGGAAGGAAGGAAGGGGGAGGGAGGGAGGAAAAGCAAAACATTTGTGGTAAATCTTGATAATTGTGAAATTGGGACGATGGGATATAGGTGGGTTCATTATACAATTCTCTCTACCTTTAAGATTTCTCAGTAAAAAGAAGACCCCACCTGCCTCATGGAGCTGTTGTGAGGCTTCGGCTGTGCCGGCCCACAGGAGGCACTCAGTAAATGCCAGGTGACATTCTTACCGCCATTACTGTTGCTACTATCCTTCCAGCTTGAGCAGCTGAGCCGGGGTAGAGCCGGGCCTCGTGGCCCTGTCACTCTCGGGGTAGCCCTCACCGTGGGACCTCACCAGCTGTGTACCACAGGTCTGTCAGCAGCCCTGAAGGTGGGGCTCAGGCCCTGAAGGTGGGGCTCAGACCGAGGCTCAGGAGCAACTGGAGGCTTCCAAGCTCTCGTGCAGCCTGCCACCCCCGTCAGGCCCCGTGTGAACGATTCTGCTCTAAAAGACCCCCTTCAGGGGCTCAGTTGAACCTGCACATCCGGCCGCCAGGCCTGCTCCAGAGCGCAGGTGATAACTGAGGGAGGTGAATTCTGCCAGTGAGACCGAGCGTCTGTCCTCTACTCTAGTATTCGGTGGGGGCAGCTATGGCGAGAGGCGAGGGATCCAGTGTCCGCGCGCCAACCTCCTTACTTCCCACCCCTGCCGTTCAGACACAGCCTCTTCCAGATACAGCCACCAGGGGGCGCTGTGCGCGGGTCCGGCTGCTCCCCAGCAGGATCCAGCCTCCCCAACACTGGGAGGGAGGAGGCTGTGGAAGGAGCCGCCTGGTCACCCGGGCCGGCCCGGGCAGTGAGGGCGTGATCTACTTGTAATGCAGCAAGCTCCCAAGCCCCACTCTACATCAAAAGTGTTTATTCCCGGGCTTCCCTGGTGGCGCAGTGCTTGAGAGTCCGCCTGCCGATGCAGGAGACGCGGGTTCGTGCCCCGTTTCGGGAGGATCCCACGTGCCGCGGAGCGGCTGGGCCCGTGAGCCATGGCCGTTGAGCCTGCGCGTCCGGAGCCTGTGCTCCGCAAATGGGAGAGGCCACAACAGTGAGAGGCCCGCATAACGCAAGGAAAAAAAAAAAAAAGTGTTTATTTCCACCTGCATTTTTTTTAATGACATTAAGTGGTTTATTTTTTATTACAAAAGCAGCTCATGCTCAATATACTAAATGTGTGCTTTGGCTTTTTATTTTGCTGCACGTTTCACGATGTCCTGAGCTTGGGGCAGGGGGCTCCTAAATTCTTTGAGCTATGGAGTAGAGGAAGGAGCGCCAATGATTTGTGAGACCTGTCTCTCTGGGCCTCTTTCC
>NW_006788200.1:2357806-2358540 GCF_000442215.2 Lipotes vexillifer
CACATTCAGGGGTCCTGGCAATCTCCTGAGTCTCTCTGAGCTCTAGCCATCTGGCTTTCCTCAGTGCTCAGGGCTGGTCCAGGGAAGAAAGGATGACGAGCACCTCCTAACCTTTGCTCCAAAGGCCCCCGTCCCTGCCTCCCATCTCATTGCCCTCCAGTGCAGCTCTGGCCCCTCCTCCAGGGACCCTCCCTGACCACTCTGGTCCTCACTGCTCTCCTACCCTCTGAGGCCTGCACAGCTAGATTCAGCTGTCTGGGGCCTGGAGTTACACCAGGCCCTCGTCCATACGGTGGAACTCTTTAACTTCCCACTGACGATCCCCCATTTTCTGGGGGCTCTGGCACCTGCAGTCAACAAGACAGTCCTGGTCCTCTCTGTGCTGGCATCACAGCTCAGCTCCCTGACTAGCCCGTGAGCTGGTGCCCTGGGCACCTTTGGGACTTTCTGTGGGTGTAAAGGGAAGACCAAGACAGCATTTCCCACGCTGGTATGCCGTGGGTCTGTCTCAGGTACAGGTCTCAGCAACCAAAGGGGTTTCAAGTGCTTTCCCCCTACAGATCTGAATCTCACCTTTGAACACAAAATGAAAAGTTAGAGCTCAACCACAAAAGCAAGAGTAGTTCTAGAACCAGCCAGGTCCCGCCCCTACTATTTTGGAGGGGGAGGACCGGAAGCAAAAAGCCTTGGAACTTCTGTCCCTCCCAGTTTGGGGTCCCCCCCCCCCCCCCCCC
>NW_006788200.1:2358568-2367998 GCF_000442215.2 Lipotes vexillifer
CCCCCCCCCCCCCGCATACAAGGCTCAGCAGGAGGCCAGGAGTATTTCTCTGGCTCCAAGGTGGAGGTATGAATTCAAGTTAATCTCTGAGAGCTCTGCAGTCCTGCCCTCCCAAAACCAGCTGCCAAGCGCTAGCTCCACGGTCAGGATGGAAGGGCCATCCCAGCCCCTGCCTAAGGCCCAGAATCTGCTGCAATGGGCCAGTGGCTATGGCCCAAGTGCTGCAGCTGCAGAAACCCCCGCCCCAGCCAGAGCGGCTGCCAATTTCGGAAGGGGAGTTTTCTGCCTAGACCCAGTCCCGCAATGAATCAGGATGAGCAGAGGGGCCCCACGAAAGCCTTTTCCCATCCCCCATTTTGTCAGGCTCTGCCATGTGCCCATTTTCCCAGGGCACTACAGGCCCCAAGAAATAAGTTGACTTGTTTATGGTCAGTGGCCTCAGTTGTGCTAGAAGCTTCCCTCAGCAGTGGGGACAGCCCCGGGAGGGGGAGAATGTTGGAGAGAAAGAGAAGGGGTGGGTCACGGCACCAAGGGGGCTTGTATGTGCAGGGCTAGAAGAACCAAAGCCACTTAGAACAAGAAAAAGAATTCCCAGTTCAAAGCGGTGCCTTCTCCCCCAAGTGCTGCCCTCAGAGCTGGGTCCACCCTGGGGGCCCCTCAGGCCTGTTAGAGGCAGGGACAGGGAGAGGAGGGAGGCAGGGGAAGCTGCTTTTAAACCGCCTCCCACCTACCTCCTGCTTTAGCATCTTCCAAAACCACAGGCTGAGAGGAGAAAGAAAAGAGGAGAGGAGAGAAGTTCCAAAATTATATTAAAGACAAAGCTTGACCAGCAGGGGAAACCCTTTAAGATATCAGTAATAACAGAGCAGTGGACAAAAACTAAAAACAGCAGAGCTGACAAGGAAAGCCGCAGTTGTCATCAGAGGCCCACCAGTGATCCAGAGGTGAAGAGATGTACTTTCACCGCTGCAGAATGGAGACTGGCCTTTGGGACAGTGACTTGGATGCACCTCCCTGGCAAAGAGCTTCTGACTGCATGGACCTGTCTATCTGACAGCCAGGAGAGGCTGGGAAAGAGCTTGGCATCTCTGAGCCTCCTCATCCCAGTCAGAAGCCCCAGAGGCTGTAGCTCTGTGTCCCAGTAGACAATAAGGCCATCTCCCCTGACGGTTTCTGAGGAGTACTTCTGTGCCGAAGGAGGCCATGGGGGAGCCTCCATCCACGAGGGGTTCCTTCTGTCCTCCCACTGTCCTCACACAAGGACAGGGGAGATGTCTCTGTGGGCTGCGGAGTTACAGATAATTTGGAGCCCAGCAACCCGGGTTTGAGCTGTGTGACCTTGGGCAAGTCACTTCTTCTCTCTGAGCCACAGTTTCCTCATCTACCTCTCAGGGTTGTTGTAAGGATCAGATGAGATAACAGAGGGGAAGGAATTTTGTAAACAGTGAAGTGCAGTGTCTGGAGACTTCTGGAATCCAACAGGTATTTATTGGACATCTGTTCTCTGCCAGGCCCTGGCTCAGCCCAGGGCACACAGTCATGAGCAAGAGAGAGGAGTCCAGCTGGGACAGAAGAGAAAATGGGAGTGAGCAGGACACCTTAGGCCCACAGCCCCACACCACCCAGAGAGACTGTGTCCTTGTCCAGCTCCTGTCCCTTGTCCCTGGAGCTTGTCTGGGGTGGCCCAGCTCCCTCAGCAGTGTCACCGCCAAGGCAAACACTGCCAGCCCAGAACTCTGGCTACTTCCAGGCCCCCTTCTCCCCATCATGGAGATTACTCAGCTGGAGGAAGCAGGGCTGTAATTTGTAATCGGAGTCACCCAGCAACGTTTCCACAAATTAGTCAGAGAAATCTCTCCCAGGCAGCAGCCACAAGAGGGGGCTTCCAGCCTGACCAAGGCAGATGGGGGTTGGGGGACACCTCTGATCCCTTCCTGCCCACTGATCTGTTGTTACCCTGCTCTCATTGGCACCTTACCTCCCTAGAGAGGCTGCAAACCTGTGGGGCAGCAGAGCCTAGTGACGGAGAGCCAGACCATCCGGAGTTTAAACCTTCACCCTGCCTCTCATCAGCTGTGTGACCTTGGGCAAGGAACTTGACCTTCTCAGATTCACTTTCCCTAATTTCCCTAATAATAGTAGTTTCAACCTTATTAGGCTGTTGTGGAGACTAAACAAGGTGATTGATATAAAGACCTTTGCACGGTACTAGGCTAGGCATAGGTGAGTTTATCAATTAATTTTTATCTATTTAACAAATACATGGTACTTACTATGGACTATTATGGACCACAAACAATAACTCACTTAATCCTCACGAGAGCCGAATGAGGGAGGTATTATTATCTTTCCGTCTTACAGAGAAAACTGAAGCAGCACAGAGAGGTTAAGTGACTTGTCCAAAGTCACAGAGCTACCAAGTGGCAGAACCAGTATTGAAACCCAGGCTCTCTCCTCTCCTGCTTCTTCCCGGCTTTCTCCTCAGCCCCTGGTTTTAGAAGTTGCAGCAAGAGAGGGGAAGCTGATTTAAGAATAAGACCCCTCCCACCACCAAGCTCTGTCCTCCATGACCCCAGCAGGCCTAAGGCAGGTAGGTGCCTGGGCACAGAACAGGCTCAAGCTCCATGATGTCAGCCACTGAACTAAGCTGCTGCCTCAAAAAGGTGACTTTGTGGTTATTAACCCCCTTGAGATCAGCCTCTTATAGCAACACCCTCTTCCATCCAGCCTCCAGCCCCAGTTTGGAGCCAGAAGTATCCAAGCTTTTGCTCTCGCTCTCAGACACCTGCGGTGGACTCAGATGGGCCAGGGAGGGGCAGGCCCACTCAGGAAGTACAAGGGACTGCCCACAGCCTCGGAGGAGCCTCAAGGGTAGAAATCCCCTCAGTGGCTTCCCTCCCTTGGAAGCCCCCAGCCTCTGTTCATACACCTCTGGTGACAGGGAGAGCTCACTGGCTCTGTCGGTGGCCTGAGCGGCCCACGGTTGGCCAGTTCTGCCTGGTAGACGTGCTTCCTCAAGCCAGATGAAATCTCTCCATGTAATTTCCTCCCAATGGTCCTGCCTCTGCCCTCAGGCGCCACAGGCCAGCTGGCTCCCTCCGGCCTGCAGACATCTGGAGATGGCCATCTCTTGGCAGGAGGAGTCCCTACTCAGGAGTCCCCACTTGAACACTCAGTGGCCTCGGCCTGGCCTCAAAAGGCAGGGTTCCTGGTGCCTTCCCCACCTTGGTTCCTGTTCTCCACCCGTGACTAGCAGGACTGCAAGATGGCAGGACAGCCTCTGCTAAGCACTTTGAAGGGCTGGTCCTGAGCTCAGCCCTGCTGGCTAGGATCAATAATAATAATTGAAACTGGTCGCCACTTAGCAAGAACCTACTCCACACGTGACACCGTGCAAAGTACTTTACAAGCAGGAACTCATCGCATCTTCCCAGCTTTTGAGACAGTACTATCATTGCGCCCACTTAACAGATGAGAAACCGAAGGCTCCAAGAAAGAGGGGACTCGCCCAAGGTCCCACCCACAATGAGTAAGTGCAGAAGCCCTAGTTCACACACAGGCTGTGAGCTCTAAGCCCCTCTCTTGACCACCAGACAACACAGCAGTCGAGGGACAGGAGACTCACTCACAGGAAACAGAGACTGAACAGCTCAGGAGCAGTTGAGGGGTTCCAATTCTAAAGGCAATGGGAGTCTGGAAGGGAGAGAGATCTCTGTGGACCCAAGTAGGTGGGAAGGCTTCCTGGATAAGGGAGAGACCAGAGATGAGCCTTGAAAAAGCAAGGCATCTCAGACACTGCAGAATTCCCAGCTAACAAACCAATGGGAATAGCCCCTGGGAGTTTGAGGAACCGAGGTGGGTTGGACCTTTGCACAACAGCCCCATCCCATGGGCAGCAGGCATTTATTAAGCGCCACAGTATGCTTGGCCCATATTAGCACTCAGCAATGGCACAGATGAAGGTTCCGTGATCCCAAGAAGCCGAGACTCCAGTAGGCCTAGAGTGAAGCCTGGTTAGAGCTGTAAAGACCAGTTTGGGGTGCAAGTGTTGCTAATTTCCTCCATATCAGGGACACAAATTGGAATATGTTCTGGATAAGGAGTGCCCATCTCTGCCTCCTGAAACCAAGGACACCAGCGTTTCCCAAAAGACTTTCAGGGGAGCCACGTTCTTTGGAAAATCATACATGGAAAAATAGTTTTACGGTCAGATAAGTTTGGAAGGCCCTTAACCAAAGAAGGCTAGACAGGACTTTCCTGGTGCAGGACTTCTCAGAATCTTTACTGGCCATGTACATTGGGACTGGCAGTGACTCCAGGGTCTGGCCCAGGTCCCCTTTAATCCTCCCTACCTCCCATGTCCTGTTGCTCCTCCCCACACCCGCTAGAAAAGAGGGGGCACTCTACTTGGAGCACTGAGCCAGGAAAGCCTTAAAGCCCAGTGCAAGACGGTGGATGATGCACCCAGGAAGCAGTCTGTCCTAGGAGAGGAGGTAAACAGGGAGAGCCGGTGTCTGGGGAGATAGAGTACTTGGGAGAAATTGTCCCAGGTGGTGGGGGGCTGAGGGGACTGTAGGAACTGGGGCATGAAGATGTGCCATTCTGGGCAAGGCTCAACAGATAGCCAAACTCTCCGCCAGGATCCTGGCTCACCTAGGCCCCAGAGACCCTATGGGTCAAAGTTCATCACAACCCAGAGTGTGGGCTACTGCCCCACCTCCTAAATTCGACTTGCCTCCTAGGCTGACCTTCATCCTCCGGAAGCCCTCCCTGTCTACCACGACATGCATACAACAGCCATGTTTCCAAACCCCTGGCTCCTGGGAACTCTATTGGCCTGATGTCCCCCGCAAGACGGCAAGTTCCTAGAAAGCAGGTACTGACTGGGCTTGCTACTTTCTCCCTGAATTCTAAGTGGTCACTGCTGTGAACGATTCACCCATCCATCTATCCACCTACTCATCCATCCATCCATCAAGTAAGTCATCCATCCAAAAATTTCTGAGCACTGCAGTTCGCCAGCTCTGTGTCAGACCCTAGTGATAAGCAGCAAAGCCCTGACAGCCCTGTTTCAAAAAGAGACATCTAATGGTACTTTCCTGGTGAGACGTTCATATGTCAATGTGTCTCGGGCCGTTCCCACACCCCAAACAGGAGCGAACGTGGGCACACTCTTCCGTGAAACTGCCAGCGACTCTCACATGGACACTGGGCCTCAGTGTCCCCCACTTCCTGTTGCATTTGGGGTGCCTCTTGTCTCTCACCTCTGGACTCATCGCCACAGGCTCCTCACTGCATCCCTGAAACTAGGTAAGGGGCACTGGGCCCAGAGAAGGCAGTTCACCCAGCAGGCCAGTGGTGGAGCTGGGTACGGGACACAGCCTCCCACTACTAAGCTCTTGGGAGACCAGTGTGCCCTGGCGGCACAGTGCTTGGCACGCAGCAGCCACTCCCAGCTTGCCTTTGCTGCTGACACCTTGGTGCCTCTGACTCCAGACCCCTTCCTGTGGAAACCCAGGACTCTTTATTCCTCCAGGTGAGCAAATCCCAGCCCCATTCACTGGGAACAATAGCTGGTCCCATGTGGGAGATTAGCCCCGGGAAACTGTCATAAGGAGTCCTCTGAACCTGTGGGGCAGCTCTCTTTATAATCTCACCACCACTACTACCCCTCAAGCCAATCTGGCCAAACTTCCTTGGGTTTTCATCAGGAAAAGCTAACATCGAGCTTCATTATTAACTTTCTATTTTAAGAGTAATTCTCGGGCTCCCCTGGTGGCATAGTGGTTAAGAATCCGCCTGCCAATGCAGGGGATACGGGTTCGAGCCCTGGTATGGGAAGATCCCACATGCTGCGGAGCATCTAAGCCCGTGCGCCACAACTACTGAAGCCTGTGCTCCGAGAGCCCGTGCTCCGCAACAAGAGAAGCTACCGCCATGAGGAGCCCGCACACCACAACGAAAGAGTAGCCCCCGCTCGCTGCAACCAGAGAAAGCTAGTGTGCAGCAACGAAGACCCAATGCAGCCAAAAATAAATAAATAAATTTATATATTAAAAAAAAAGTAATTCTCGGTTAGTGCATTAATTGCAGGGGAGGGGGTCTGGGGGAGAACACACAGAAGATTATAAAGATGGAAAAAATGACCCCAAACCCTGTTGCTTCACTTTATTTATTTATTTATTTATTTATTTTATTTTTTAAATTTATTCGTTTATATATATTTTTTTGGCTGCACTGGGTCTTTGTTGCTGCATGCGGGCTTTCTCTAGTTGCAGTGAGCGGGGGCTACTCTTCATTCCGGTGTGCGGGCTTCTCATTGCAGTGGCTTCTCTTGTGGAGCACGGGCTCTAGGCGCACGGGCTTCAGTAGTTGTGGCTCATGGGCTCAGTAGTTGTGGCACGTGGGCTCAGTAGTTGTGGCTCGCAGGCTCTAGAGCACAGGCTCAGTAGTTGTGGTGCACGGGCTTTGTTGCTCCGCAGCATGTGGGATCTTCCCGGACCAGGGCTCGAACCCGTGTGCCCTGCATTGGCAGGTGGAGTCTTAACCACTCTTGCTTCATTTTAAAGGCAGCTGCCAGAGCAGTCACATCCCAGCAATTGTGTGTCTTTGCTATTCTGCAGGCCACAACCTCCCACATGTACACACACAGACACACATGCACAGACGTGCAGTGAACCTACACAGAGTTTTCAGAGAGCAAACTGTGTTTCTAGTAACAAACCAGTCTGACTCTAGGACGTGTGACCAGGCTTTGCCCCGAGAGAGAAAGCTCCATGGGAAGTGTTCCTGCCTGGAGCCAGCAGCCCAGCCTCCAGGCAGCGTTCAGCAAGCCCCAACAGGATGCCAGGCGGCTGGCGGGCAGGAAGAGACCCACTCTGAACCTCTCTCCCCGTTGTAATTTACCAAATCCATCTGGGGCTCCTTTGAGCTGCTTTCTGGAAACACCACATTTCAAGGGTCTCCCTGTTAGAAAAGGTCAGAGAGTTCATGCGGGCCTTTCATGTTAAAGGAACTTGAAAGAAAAAGAAAGGAAATGTATATTTTCAGCCTTAGTTGTGATTAAGTGAGCTCAGGCCATGAGAACATTTAGATGATTTACATGACATTACATGAAGAGCCAATTAGCCTAACAACTTCCGAAAAATATCTAGCTCAAGAGCACCCATTTATTAGAGTGTTTGGAATGTGCTGGGTGTTGTGCTAAGCTCTTTCCTAGGATACATGAGTCATCTCAGCCTTGCTCCCACAGTGCAAGGCAGGCTCTGGGGTGACACCCATTTACCCCTGAGGAAGCTGAGGCTCAGAGAGGGTCGGTGATTTATCTGCGGTCCCCCGGCTAATAAATGACAGGGCAGGGATGGAAACCAGGTCTGTCTAAATCCAAACCTAGAGCTCTCTTGTTCCATCCCTCAACACTTAAGAGCTCTGATTGTGTCCTGCGTTCAGCATCTGATGACAGCGTGATCCACCTGGTTCATTTGTGTGAAAATGAAGCCTGGGCTGTGTGAGTCCAGAAGATTCTGGGGCCTCCCTGCAGTTGGCCCTGGTCCCCAAACTCCCTGGTCACCTCCAGGAGGGGCAGCCACAGCAGATCCCACTCACCACCCCACAGAGGAACCCCAGGGCCTATCATCTCTGTTTGGGATCTGAGGCAGCGCCCAGAGGAAGCAGTCTAGGGTGAGCCCAAGGGAGAGATGGTACGGGCTGAGGTCTGTCTGACTCAAGGCAGATGCTCTGGGCCCTCTCAACCAGCAAAGGGCTTGAGCCACCCTATTCAGACCAGCCAGGAAGTTTCCCCAATCCTCCTGGTGGCCCCTGTATGCAACGTGAGCCACCCAGCAAGCTGGGATTCTATTAGTGACAGCTCATTCATCAGCATTTGTCTGCAAAGATCACAGAGCAGATAAGGACACCCTCTGGAATTTTAGAAGTCACCACACTAGAGTGTGGTGGTTAGGGTAGCTCAGGAGTCAGACTGCCAGGGTTCGGAATACTAATACCCTCACTTCTAAGCTGTGAGACCTGCAATGACTTATTCAACCTCTCTGAGCTTTTTAGTTTCCTCATTCATAAATGGGGATAATAGTCCCTATGTCATAGGATTGGTATATGGTGAATAAATGAGTTAATGTGTGTGAAGCTCTTGCCACGATGCCTGGCACATAGTAATCACTCAGTAATATGAAGTCACTGTGTGGATGATGGATTCAGTGCTGACCAGACAAGGCGCTGCTGCAGAGGTTGGTATATATCTTATGGGGACTAGCCTGAATACCTTTTCCTCTCTATCTCTCCAAGCACTACAGAGCCTTCCAGGCCCAGACGAAATCTGCCTCCTTCAGGAAACCAGCCTGACCATTCCAGCCACATTGATCTCCCCATATCTGAGCTCCTTCTGCCCATCATCTGTACAGATTAATATAGTAACAAACTCAGCTCTAGTAATTTCTGAGCTTCTCAAACAGTCAATGCCTCCTGGAGGGCAGGTCCCCACTTCAGCCCCTCCCTTCTCCACAGCCTGAGTCCAGGTATAGGGTAGAGGCTCCCTCAGCAAGCCTTCAGGCTGATTTCAGTGTGGCTGTGGATGTCTGAGCCTCAGCTTCTCTCTCCCAGCCTTACTGCACCTCACTCCTCTGTTCTCCCTACTCACCCACCCCCTCCCCTGGTTCCACCCAGCAGGGCAAGAGGTTGGGGCCATGACCCCATAGGGCAGCAGATCCCAGACCTTGGGATTTCACAGCCCTATAAAATGTCCAAAGAAATTTGGGGTGGCAGAGGGAACAGAGAGTAGCCAAGTTTTTCTTTTGCCAAATAAGGATATTTAAAAAATCAATTCTTACTATCATTTTAGTAAAGAAAGGCTGTTTTCATCCCAATAGAGCAGAAAGTTCATAATCTCTGATTAAAGGCTAATACTTTAAGCTGAAAAAAATTTAGCCTTATTGAGAAAAACTAACCAACCACTTCACTGTTGCCCTGACTTCTCTCCTTTCTCCATGGAGAAAACTTCAGTCCCCACTGGCCTATGTCCACTGCGACGGCATGGGTCTTTGGACCTTCTCCTGGAGGAAGGAGGCTCCTGCTAAGCTGGGGTCACCCGCAAACAGAGGAGGACCTCCAAAGCCTTTGGATTAGGCAGATTTGTATTCACATTCAACTTCCCAGAGGACGCTCAATCCAAAGCCAGACCCTGCAACCTCAGGGGCAGGGGATGGGGGGAAGCTGTGGGCCCCTTCTCCTGTACCCTCTCCCCTCTCAACTGGGCCAAGTCAGGCTGGAACAACCCTCCCCCCGCCTCCACTCTAGAGGGGATGGGTGAGACTGAGCAGCAAGCTCACAGCAAGGAAAGGAGCCGGGGGAGACCTAAAGGGCAGGGTCTTCCCACATCTCCATCACCAAGCTGAGCACCAGTGCCCAACCCCCTCCC
>NW_006788200.1:2368237-2369903 GCF_000442215.2 Lipotes vexillifer
GCCTCGCCCCTCCAGCACCGGGAAGGGAGGAAAATTGGGCACTCTAGCCCTGAGGTGGGGGGGGCCAAGGCGCCCCGCTGGGCGGGTGCAGATAGGATCTGAACGCAGAGAAGGGCGGCCGTGGCTCTTTGATCCGCAGCCAGCCCGGCTGGGCCTGGATCCGCAGGGGCGGCGCGGCCCTCTTCCGGCCAGGCTTTGCGCCGCTACAGGACTCCTGTGGGACTCTGAACCGGACAAGCGTCCAAGACGCTCTCGCCTCCTAAATACCCTCTGCACCAGTTGCTTTCGGGAGACGTGGGAACGTCTACACTGGATCCAGCACCGAAACCCAAAAGGGCCGATGTCTTTCCTAGATGCAGTGGCTGAGCTGAGGTCAAGTGTGCTGAGGAGGCCCGCGTGGACATGACACAATGTGCCTGGTAGATGCGATGGAAGGTGTCTCACGTTCCCGCCCTCCTCCTGCTACAGACCCTGCAGCCTAGATCTTGCGAGGGTCCGCCTGCGCCAAGGCTTAGAGTCAACGGGCTCCGCGGGAATGCGACTTCCCGGTTAAGTTGCTGGGACCACTGACCCCTCGTCAGAATCCCGTGGCCCACGTAGCTGCCCAAAGTCTCCCCTCCCCCGGCCGCAGGTTCCAGGCAGGGAACTCAGTTGAGCGAGGTGTTGGGGGTGGGATTGGGGGGTGGGGCTGGAAGATTGGAATGGGGTCTGGCGGGATATTTCCTCCCTGCCCTCTTGGCTGTGTTCGCGCCTCGGAGCCGCCACATGGCTGAGAGGCCCATCACATATGTGTAATGTATGAGTCCCTCATACAACAGGCACTCGATAAATGTGTGAGGGGTATATGCTTGCGTTCGCACTGTGTGCGGGCGACCTGGAGGGAGGGACCAGGTTGGCAGAAGGCTGGAAGACGCTTCAGAGAATGGAGTTTTGAGGAGTCCTAACTCTGCCGTCCCGGTGTTCGATCACAGCCTCGAGCAGCCCCCGAGCTCTAGGAAGCCCCCAGTTCCAAGCCCAGGATATACTGGGCCCGGGTCACAGACTGCTCACACCTTGGCTCCCGTTCCAAGGCACCCACAAACTCCGCGCCCTCCGCAGCTGGGGGAGAAACCTGGGCGCAGGAAGGGACTCCCTTGTTGAAGGTGAGGAATCAAGGTCAAGAATCTCCTTTAGAGTCCCCGCATTTCAGGAGTGTGATGCTTTTCAGGCTTCTCCGACGCCTCACTCAGGTTATGCCTGGAAGAGCGAGCCCTTTAAGTCTCTACCCACTGGGCATGTCCCGGCCTCTCCCGGGAGAGGAGGGGCGGGGCGCTATGGCTCCGCCCATCGACCGGGCCCGCCCCCGGCGTCCCCGCCCCGCCCCCGGTACTCAGCCGGCGGCGCCTTTGATGTTCGGACCCGCCAGCTCCCCGAGCCTCTCAGCCCTGCGCCCGCGACCCGCGCCCGCAGCCCGCCCAGGCGGAGTCAGCCTGCGCTCCGCCCGCCGCGCTCCGGGCTCGGAGGTCGGGACTCCGGGCTCGCTGCCTCCCGGGCCGGCTCCGTGCCCCGCACCCCCGTGCCCCCGAGGAAAGAGCGCACCATGCCTCAGCTGGACTCGGGCGGGGGCGGCGCGGGCGGCGGCGACGACCTCGGCGCGCCCGACGAGCTGCTGGCCTTCCAGGACGAG
>NW_006788200.1:2370112-2383239 GCF_000442215.2 Lipotes vexillifer
CGCGCTGCCCCGCCCCTCCCTCCCGCGGCCCTCGGGGGGTCCGCATCCCTCAGACCCCTCCTGCCCCGGGCCCCGAGCTCCCAGCTTTCCCAGCCCTCTCAAGACCCCTCTGGATCTCCCCGCAGGCTCTCGGGCGGGAACACACTTCGCAGAGACTTTTCCCCGACAAACTTCCAGAGTCTCTGGAAGACGGTGAGTTTCTGCCGGCCCAGCTCCCCTCCTCCCACTAAGGCCGGGCCTCGGTGGGAGAGCGGGGCGAGGACGGGAGGGAGCCGAGGGGGTGCCTCCCCCTAACTGCAGCTCGAGGAGGCGGTAAAACCGAGGGGGTGGGGGAGTGGGGGGCGGGTTTCCCGGGCGCCGCCGGGCTCGAGTCACTTCCGGTGCCCTGACCTTTATAGGAGTAAACAGACCCCCGCCATCTCCGCCTCCCCTCCTGCCCAGGTGACTGACTAATCCCCCGACTTGAGGAGAAAGCGTTGGCCAAGGTTCCTTGGCCGGAGGGCGGAGTGGGGGCCGAGAAAGGGAGGCCCGAACACGGGGTCCTTCGTCGAAACTTGGCCCTGCGGGCACCCCCAGCCCTTCAAGTCACGAACTTGAAGGGGACCCCTTGGCAATTCCGATTTTCTCCCGAGCGAGCAGACAGCCTTCAGCCCGAGCCGCCCGGGCTGGCGCTTCTGACCAGCTGTGGTTTTTCCAGGCCTGAAGACCCCGGAGTGCGCCAGCGGCATGTACAAAGACACCGTCTACTCCGCCTTCAATCTGCTCATGCACTACCCACCCCCCTCGGGAGCAGGGCAGCACCCCCAGCCGCAGCCCTCGCTGGTAAGTGGCCCCAGCAGCCCAGCCCGCCTTGTGCCTGCTACCTTCTTGATCAGGTATGTGAGGCATGGGCAAGAAGTGACTTTTGCCTAGAACAAAATGGATACAGAACTCTGTTCTTGTCTCTTTCCCCATCCACACCCTGCGGGATCTGAACCAGAAGGAGAACTTTCCTGAAGTAAGGAGGGCTGCCCTAGGCACCCCACCTGCCTCCAGCGGTTGCCTTTTGTCTTCCCAGCTTGCTCATTAGCAGGCGTGGGCCCTGTCCTGGTGCTAGGTGATGCTGGGATGGAGTCGGCTTGGAGAACGGTTAAGCTGAGACCACCCACCCCTCCTGAGGGTGGTGTATGTAGTGTGCTCAGAGTTGTGAGCTTTGCTGTTAGCCTTCTCCCACTAAGCCCCAATCCTCAGTGTTTGGAGGAGCGGGCAGAAAAGCTGGTCTGCTTCAGGTCTCCTGGTTGTACAGGAGAAACATGCTCTACTCGCTCTGTCCTTATTGGCATGAATGTGGCCTTACCAGAGAAACAGCCCAAACACGATGTGTGGAAAGTGGGTTTTTATGAAGCTGGCTTGGTCTCAAATGCACCAGGAAGGGTTTGCAAAGGTGTTTCAAATCAGTAGTGTCAGTAAGCGGCCTGTTTAATGAATTTGCAAATTAAATTTAAGTACCCAGTGCTTTGAGAAGATTCCATGATCATTACAAACCATGCTTTTTGCCCACTGGTGCAGATGACCTAAAGTGTGAAGAGCCTTTTCTGAGTGCTGTGGAGCAGCAGTAAAGCTGCACTTAACAAAAAATTCAGATTAGTGTTTCAGAGTGTGCTCAGCTGGCCGAAGTCAGGGGTGAGATTAGAGCTTCTAGAGTACGTGTAAGGGTTTGGGGTCTGTGGTGGGTGGGTGTTGGGTGCAAATGTAGACCCAGGGCAGGGCAGGCCAGCAGTAGGAGGCTCACATGGCTAGTGGTGGGGGTCACCTAGAGGGCGGAGAGTGACTGCCAGGCTGTGTCAGATCAGGAGTGAGGAGGGTTGGTTCTGAAAGCTGTTTCATGCTGAAGCTGGTGGGACATGAGAAAGTATATTGAGCCTTCTCTCCAGAAACCCAGGATGGAAAACCTGGTGGTAGGCAGCTGACTAGAAATAAGCTCCTTGCCCTTTGGACCCCCATTCCTTCATCTGTGAAGGAACATGTTGGTTGAGTGGTCTGTCTGGCTTTCTGCTCTAGGGTGGTTCCGTCTGTGAGGTACTCGCTTCCTTCCAAGTCTATGGGGCAAGGGGCTCACCTTCTGACCTTGCCACCTGACGCGGCAGCTCTCCCCAGAGACCTCTACCCTCCATGAACTGATACTGAAGGATGCTTTGGGGGCCCCCTACAAGGTGTAAACCCTTAGATTTGGGGCCAAGTGGTGGGACACTTGGACCCAAATCAGACCTAGCAGGCAGATTCCTTCTAGCATCTTATGATTACACAAAGGTGCAGGGAAAATGCGGTGTTTCTGAGTTTCTTTCACAGCCTGGGCAAGTGGTAGGAGAGTGCCCAGAGTGGGAGTGCCTCGTTCTTCGTAAGGGTGTGGTGATGGGACCATTTGGTGTCCTTTAGCTTACACTGGTCGAAGTGTAGGCAGATGGATGGCTGCCTCTAGCAGTCAGGATTGGGGGGGAAGTAGGAACTAGGGCAGGCACACCATCACTCCCCTGGCCTGGATCATTCATTTTTTCAACTTTGGGCTCTTTCTCAAGGTACAGCAGATGCATTTCTATGTGTCACACCCTCTCTTATAGGGGCAGATCCCTTTGTCCTCCACCCCACACAGCTGTAGCCTCCCGCAGCCTGGCTTCTGGGAACACAGGAGGAGGGCAGGCTCTGGAGCTGACTTTCTGTGCCCTGGCATTGGCTGCTCCATGGGGCTGGGGACAAGGACAGAGGCAAGGGCCTAAGGTGGGGAGATGCTGGGTGAGGAAGATGTACATGAATATAGGGGAGCCTCCTTTAAGCAAATCTGATACTTACAACCAAATAGCAAATAAGAGTAGTAGTTCTTTGTGTTACTCAGAGTTATGTGGGCATATAAAATATGGTGAGGTTTTAAAAAGCAAAATTAATTGACCCCATGTTTTGGGAGCACATTTATCATGTGATCCAAGGTTCATGTGTCTGGAATGAGGAAAGAAATTCTTATGATGGGTTAGGAGTCCCTCGTAGGGGACCTGAGGAAAATCACCTTTGGAAGTTTTTTTCCAAAGCTCTGCTTTCCTGAGCCCCTCTTCAGGGGACAGATGACACACTGCCCAGCCCCTCCCCGTGAGCCTTAGAACCTGGCCCCCCTTCCTCTTTGCACTCTCTTAGAGAATCCAAGTGGTCAACAGTTGGGCGGGGGAGCTCAGGGCCGAATGCTTGACCTCCCCTGACAGTGGGGAAAACCCATGCTAGGGACCTCATCTGCCCTTGTGTGGGTGGAATACCCACGCGGCTGCTACGTTGGACACCTTAAAGCAGGCAGACTTGAACATTGTCATGAGCAATGGGCCAAATGACCACCTCACAGACAACTGCCAGGGGGGCAGAGGGATTTTTTTCCCAAAAGGTTCCTTCTTTTTGGTACTTGGTTTCTTGCAAACTCTGTTTTTTGAAGTGGAAATTAGGTCAAAGTTAATTTCATAGCTGATGTCTTTCAGGCATCTAATGCAGGCTTGCAGACAGTTACTGGCCTAGACTAGTAGCCACTATTGTTTTGTTTTGTTTGCTCCACTCTGGGATTGAGGTGGGGAGGGGCAATGACTGGTCCTGCGCCAGACTTTGAGGGATTTCTGGGATGAGTAAGGCATCACTCCTTAGGGAAACTCAGAGTCTTAGTGCAGAACTGACAGTCTGGTGCAAATCCCCATCTCAAAAAGGATATGAGGCCATGTCACTCTTCTGACCCCTTCTATGGGCTCTGCTTGGTATCTGTGGCCTGGAAGGCTGCTGAGCCTTTTGCTATTTAGACGAAATGCCCAGAATAGGCAAATCCATATAGACAGAAAGTAGAGGAGTGGTTGCCGAGGGCTGAGGGAAGAGGAGAATGGGGAGTGACTGCTAATGGGTATGGGGTTTCTTTTTTTGGGTGATGAATATGTTCTGGAATTAGATAGTGGTGATGGTTGCACAATCTTGTGAATATATTAAAAGCCGCTGAATTGTATACTTTAAAATGGTCAATTTTAAGGTATGTGAATTACATCTCAATTTAAAAAAAAAAATAGCTGAGCTGAGCCCTTTGGCTCTTGCAGGGACTTGGGGCTGTTTCCCTGTGCCGTCCTGGTGTCTGGGCATGCCCAGAGACATCTGACATGAAGGAGCCCACTTGAAGCAGTGGGCTTCTGGCCATCGGGCTCATGTTCTCAGACTCCAAGGTCTGAGGTCCAAGTGAGGGGAGCGAGCCCTGGGGGAGCAGGAGGTGAGGGTATGAGCAAGACTTGAGCAGAGGAAGGAAGTGCTGCTGACGCGTGGCTAGCCGGTCCGGGGGGGCTCTGCAGAGATGCACCCACCCAACCCTCCACACCCCTCAGAGGGTGAGCAGTGGGGCCTCACGGAGGAGGGGTAGTGATAGTTGGTCACCAGCCCTGGTTGGGATGAAGCCTGTTAGGAGAGAGTTTGGCACCAGGCTGGCCACCAGGCAGAGCAGAACCAGCCTTTGCCCCTGGAGTGCCCAGCTGAGTGGAGGAGACAGATGAATAAACCTGAATCCCTGGCCAGAGGAGTACTGTCACAAAAGGTCCTGCTGGCGTGTCCTGGGAAGACCTGGCCCCTGCCTAGGCTGTGAGGAGGGTCTGCTGAGCAGCTTCCTGAAGGAGTAGAGTTGTCTGCCAGATGAAGACAAATAGGGGGCTGGCAGGCATCTGGGCTCCCTCCAGACATCCCGAATCTTCCACATCTCTACTTCATTTCGCTACCCCCAAGCCCTAACCATCACCATCCCTCCCCCAGGAAGGCAGCCTCCACTAGGGTCCCTGCAGCGGACCTGGGTCTCTCCCCACAACCCTACCCTAACCCTCAATCCAGGATCCACAGAGCAGCCAAACATAAGTCAGATCCTACCTCTCGCCTGATGAAACCCTGTAGAGGCTCCCATTGCTCTTGAAGTAAAATCTAAGCCACTCACCACAGCCTGAATGCCTGGGTGGCCAGCCCCTGCTGACCGCCCCTCCTCATCTGCACCATACTCTTCCTTTCTCCCTAAAAAGCAGCCACCTCAGTGGCCTGATAGGTTTTACCACCAAGTTCTTTCCATCTCAAGACGTTTGCGCTCGTTCCCGCAGTTCGGCATTCTCTTCTCTAGCTTTTCACCTAGCGGCCGCTTCTCATTCCTCACTCAGGGCTTATTCAGATGTCACCTCCTCAGAGAGACTTGCTCTGACCATCCAAGTGGGGCCTTCCGTCATCCCCAACCGGGCCTCGGCTGCCTTGCCCACCCCGGCAGCTCTTCAGGCCAAGGTGGTTGGCACTGGTTTATGATGCACTTGCCATGCTTAGTCCAGAGACAGCCCATGTGTCAAGTATGTCTGAGCCTTAGTTTCCTCATCTGCACAATGGGAGTGGCAAGCCCTCCTCCCAGAGCTGGAGTGAGGACTGGAGGCAGCAGTACCAGGGACGTGCCCAGGAAGGTGCCAGCGTGGCCTAGGCTTGGGGGTCGGGGTTTGGCCACAATTGATCCCTCTCCCTTGCTGTCCTGGCTCCTCTGGGACCAGGGGTGGCTCAGTGGTAGGCTCCATGTGCACTCCTGTCTGGAGGACTATATCTCCACTTTGGGCCACGGGGTTTGGGGGTTTGAACCCTGGGGACCAGCCCTCAGGTGGGACTCAGGTGTACAGGCCCCCTCCTCAATGCCTGCCTCACCCAGGCATTCTTGGGAGGAAAAGTGTTATTCCTGGGGCCAGACTGGGAGCCATAGCCACTCATTCCATCCTGAGAATCCTCTCCCACCGCCCAGAGATTTTTCGGAAAGAGGCTCCCCTTCCCCAGCCATATAGAAGCCCTTTACACAAGATGTTAGGGGCTTAAGCTATTTTGTAAGAAAAAAAAAGGGAAAAGACCTTCATGGCCATTAGTCTCTGAACCACTCCCAGAGCTTTTCTCACATGGTGCCCCGTGAGCAACACCCCTGTGTCTTGTTCTGACGCTTCCCTGGTGTGCAGGCCCCCAGGCAGTGCCCATGCACGGCTTCTTTGCTTGTTTTCCCTCATGTTTATTATTCATCTCTCCCTCATGTGCCTTCTAGTTTGCTCGCAGCTTGCCTTCTTTACCAGTGGGAACGATGCTCTATACAAATCACTCCTTAGTTTCCATTTTGACTATTTTCCTGGAGCATAATGTTCAAAGAGAATTATGGGTTCAAGAGGTAGGAAGAATCAAGGCCCCAGTTCACCGAGGGTTCCTTGCGGTGCCCAAGCATAGCTGACGTGGAGTTTCCCCTTTTTTGTTGTTCATTTTATAGGTTCGTGGTGGGCAGTGAGACTTAGAAGTAACTTTGACTTGCATTCCTTCCTGACTTGGAAGGCTGTGTGGTATTTGGAAAATCTGCAGCAACCCCCTCACCGCCAGCTGCTCCCAAGGTGAAACTTTGTTTTGGGGGCTTCCCTGATGCATTTCAGGGCCAGGAAAGCACCCTGAAGGAGGCCTATCCTGCAGACCCCTGCCCCACCCTGTCACCAGGGGCTGCTGCTGTTTTAGGGCTGCCATCCACTCCTCCAGCTTAGCAGGGTGGAGGGGCTGACAGAGAGCCCTGAGTTGGTCACCAGGACCCAGGTATTCTTCCCCCGGCCCCGGCAGGGTTTCACGAGCCAGCTTCCATAGCCCGCAAACAGGGATATCCATACCAGTTCTGCCTACTTCCCCAAGTGCTCCAAGACTTAGGCGTGAGTGGAGTTGAAGAGGTGGGGCCTTGGTGGTCCCCTCTCATGGCCAGTTGGCAGCCCATGCCCTCCTTGGTCTCCTAAGATCACACCCAACCCCCGTTCCTGCATGAAGGGAGGTTTAGCAGAGCTGTAAGAATGGGCTGCAGGGGCACTGATTTCAAGTCGTGTAACTGCTGAGGTCAGGCTGGATCAAGGTGGGCACAGAGCCACATGGAGGGGACAAGGGGAGCCGCAGCCTCCCTCTGAGCCTCCTCAGGCAGCTGCGGTTCCGAAGCCATACAGTCACACTCCCTCATACCTTGTGACTGGCTGCTTCCTGCCACTGTGTACAAACAAGACTCTGTTGGAGGAAACAGGTGTTTTATCAGGTCACAGGGCTCCCCCTCCCTGAACGGTACAGTGCACAGATCCTTGGGTAACAACCCTCATCTGCAGGTGGGGACAGTAAGGCCAGGTCAGGGAAGGGACTTATCCAAGGCCCCTTAGAGGAGTGAAGGGGGAAGGCCTGAGTCGGGAAGCTCCGCCCTCAAATACCATATCTTCCACTCCTTGGCTGAGTGGCCTTGGGTAAGTTAACTCCTGTGGGCCTTAGCTTTCTCATCTAAAAATGAGGATAGCGAAGGTTCCTACCTCCTAGGGTTACTGTGGAATGGAACGAGATAGTGTATGTGGAGTTCCCGGCACATAGTAGGTGCTTCATTGGAAGCAACTGTGGGAGGGATTGTTAACACTGTGTGGGAATGGCTCTTGTAAAGGACGTCGGGCCAGTAGGTGCAGTGCTCCTGAAGGTGCGGCTGGACTGAAGCCCCTGATGCTCTCCGTCCTCAGCTCAGCAGCCAGTTCCCCTGGGGCAGAGCAAAGAGGACAGCTGTCCGGCCCAGCCAGCCCTCGGGCCCTCAGCTGGTCGACGACATAGTGCCAGCTGTATCTAGAATCCTGGTCCAGACTCTTTTTTTTTTTTTTTTTTCTTGCGTTATGCGGGCCTCTCACTGTTGTGGCCTCTCCCATTTGCGGAGCACAGGCTCCGGACGCGCAGGCTCAGCGGCCACGGCTCACGGGCCCAGCCGCTCCGCGGCATGTGGGATCCTCCCGAAACGGGGCACGAACCCGCGTCTCCTGCAACGGCAGGCGGACTCTCAAGCACTGCGCCACCAGGGAAGCCCCTGGTCCAGACTCTTAACCGGTATTTACTGAGCCCCACTTGGCCTTGGCTCAGCACAGAGGGGACGGCTGCCTCTGCTCCACCCCGCAGAGCTCAGTTCTGGCAAGGCAAAGAGACTCTCCTGGGGGCTCAGAGTCGGCCGTGTTGGATAAAGGGCACTGAGGAGGGAGGGAGGCCAGTGGGGGCAGCCAGGAAGGCTTCCTGACAGGGGAGAGTTCTGGCTGGCCCAGAACCTGCGAAGGTGAGAGTGGGAGAATGCTCTAAGTCGGGGGCACAGCTCAAGCAGAGGAGGAGAGGCATAAATTAGTATGTTCTTGGTCATTGGAAGAGCCACCCGAAGCCCAGGGTCTGTGAGGCTGGAGAAGGGCCAGCACTGAGGGCCCAGCACGTGACCTTAATACCCGGCGGCGCTGGTTCCAGAGCCCCGGAGTGGCTGCTGGGTACCTGCAGTCTGTTGGCAGCATGAAGGGCAGTGTGGTGCCCACGGGAGATGGTTTGAGTTGAACATAGAGGGTGAGGCGGGCAGAGCCGGCAGCTGGGGCAGGTGGATGCTGGGATGCAAGGGAGGGGGTGGGCTTTGGGCAGGGAAGACCCCAGCGAACTGGCACATGCAAGGCAGGAGTGCCTCAGAGGTGGAAGTTTTGTGTTATTTCTTTTGACTTTCAGTCTCACTCCAGGGTCATGAGTCCAGGGTCTTGTCCGCTGTTTCCTGAGGGAAGCTGAACCCCAGAGGTCAGGTTGTGCAGCCCATTGGTGCTTTAGCCAGGGTGTGGAGAACACGTCTCATCAGCACTGTCTCTAGCAGGACTCCAAGGCCCCAGGAGTCAATGGAGGGTCTCTGAGAACCCAGGACATTGTTAGCCTCTTCCTTCAGGCAGTTTGCTGTCTCAGCTCGCAGACCTTTGATGCTTGGGGTTTGGACGTGGGTGCCGCCTCCCTCCCTTAAAGAGGTGTGGCCCACATCAGCCTTGGCACGTGTAGTCTCTGAGCTGTAGCCCGGGAGGGTTTGTCCTGGTCAGAGGGTTTGGCCCCTTCTGGTCCTGAAGAACATGGGGCTCCCATTGGCTCAGTCCCCTGGTGGGTAGAGGGACTGTCCCCTGCTGGATAGGGTCCCTGGCCCAAGGTAGTAGTTTGGTGAGTTTGGCCCTCTCTTGTGGGGAGGCAGCCATGTAGCCTGTCCCACCCATGGAGCCTGCCTGCCTGCCTGGGCTGTGCCAGCAGATACGGCTTTAGAGCCCAGAGGGAGATGGTGACACACAGCCTTCATGTCACAGCCAGCTCCACTGCCAAAGCTCCTTGGAGATCAGAGGAAGCAGATGCTTTGCCAACCCCTTTACCCCTCCCATTAAAACAACCATCTCTCTCTCTCTCTCTCTCTCTCTCTCTCTCTCTCCTTGGACTGGAGAGGTGTCTGTGCTCCACATTCTCTGCTTTCAGCTGATGGTGAGTGTGCGGCTGGGGCTGCAGGCGAGGATGGGCAGAATGTGGCCCCAGGGAACAGTGGGTTCTGGGGGTGCATGGTTACAGCTGCCCCAGCCCACCGTGTCTGGGTGGCCTAGCCAGGGCTGGCCAATCACGCCTCCCAGGAAGCCCA
Organism: Lipotes vexillifer; assembly: GCF_000442215.2. NCBI lineage: Eukaryota > Metazoa > Chordata > Mammalia > Artiodactyla > Lipotidae > Lipotes > Lipotes vexillifer. The sequence goes on from NW_006788200.1 coordinate 2,379,579, forward strand.
ATTTGCCCATGAGGGGAGGGGCTGTGATGGGTAAGGAAGCCAGGGACCAAGGCCACCTCCTCCCCTGGGTGTGTGACCTCAAGCAAATCTGTTAACCTCTCTGGGTCTCAGTTTCCTTCTGTAAATGGGGGTGGGGAGCTCTGGCCATGAGGATTTCTGAAGTTCAGACAAGTGTCAGCTGGAGAGGCCTGCTGCTCTGGTGGGCCTCAGGTGGGGCTTTGTTGGGCATTGCAAGAACTGCTCCAGGCCTAGTCTCCCTGTCAGGCAAGAAGGAATTGTAGGGAGGGAGAGACAGGTGACAGAAGTCCAGTTGAGGGTATTCTGACTAACTCTGACCTGGCTCTGGTGGCAGGAGGCCCAGCCTCCCGGTCTGCTGGGCCGCCATCTGAAACGCATTACCAATGCTTTGTAAACTGCACATCATTCGGCCACATGAAAGCCTGGGATCTAAAAATAGCCATTCCCAGATGACACCCCGCATTGGCGGGGCTCAGCTGACCTCTGCACGCACACCCACCACTAGGCCACCTCCCTTGCCAGGGGGCCCCCAACTGGCAGGGCCACCCCCCCCCCCCCCCCCAGTGTGGGCAGCCACTGCCGGAGGCCACTTTATCTGGGCACAGATCTCGTCCAGCTGGTCAAAGCTGCAGGCCTCGAGGCCTTAACTAGGGCAGAATGTCTGGAGGAGGCAGCTGAGAGCATGTCGGTGGCCGCAGGACCCCTTCCCCAGACCATAGATGCCTGGCATGTCTGTGGGAAGCCAGTGGAACCATCTTACAGATGAGGACACTGGGGCCCTGTGGAGGGGAAGCACAGGAAAGGGGACTTGGCCACTGTCAGATGGTAGACAGGAGGGCCGCTGGTGGATGTGCTGGTATGAGAAGGGCAGGGTCCTGCCCTGGACCCCGTGGTGTCGGTGGAGTCTGCCCCAGCACGAAGGCAAGGCAGCTGTGGGTCTCCAGGCTGCTACGGTTGAGTCTTTGCTCTACTTTCTGCAGGCTCCTTTTCCCTATAGTCTCTATGACCAACTGCAAAACCACTCTTTTCCCTAAAAATAAACATGCTTATGGGATTGGGGGAAGCTTTGTAGCTATCAAAGGAAATAATAGGGTGTTTAAGAAAATTACGTTGCGTTTTAAATAACCAGCATGAAAGTCATTAAGTTTGAAGTTTCATTCAAATCAGATGGCTCTGTGGCTGGCCCGGTGGCCAGGCAGGCAGGGGGTGGGTGGGCACTTAGGGACGCTGAGAGGCAGCCTGTGGAGAGCTCTGCCGCAGCGGCAGTGAGGTCTCTGCGGCTATAGCCAGGGTCCAGGCGGGGCGGCCCCGAGTGTGCGCCGGGCTGCAGCAGCCGCCCCAGAGCTTGCCGACAGGCTTTGAAGCAGGCTGCAGCCTGGGAGCCCCCCAGCTGTGGTGGGCAACCCCATGGGTGGGGCTGGGGGGTGAACATAGACCAAAGGGTGTGGGGCCAGATGAAGCTGGGATTGCAGAGGCCACAAGCGTTGATGGCCGTGTTGAGGTGGGGTTTAAGGGATGGTGGTTGGGATCAAAAGGGCTGGAGAGGATCTACAGGGCCAAGGCCACATCTGTCTTCTTCACTGCTGGAATCTTAGCGGCCAGCATAGCGCATGACCCATAGTAGGTGCTCGTAAACTGTTGCAAGAATAACAACAGCTGCAGTAATAGTGCACGTGTCAAGAACTTCCCAAGTGCCAGACCTGTGCTGGGGACTTAATCCTAATAGCAAGATCCTTACAAGAAGCCAAGAAAGTAGATACTATTATTGCTCTCATTTTACAGATGGGGAAACTGAGGCTCAGAGAGGTTAAGAACTTACTAGTACCTGGCAGAGTCAGGACTTGGACTCAGGTCTGTTTTACCCCAAAGCCCAGGCTCTGCTCTGTCCCTTTGGTCTCGATTGTGTGGAGCTCATTGGGAGCATTGCAGGCTGCAAAGCTGAACCCACTCCTGTTGAGTTTATGAGCTGAATTCCTCTGGCCTCAAGGAAAGACTTGGCCCTTACTGCCCCTCCTGGGCGTGACCTCAGAGCTCTGGACCTGGGTCAGGGCTGGACCACATGCTATCGGGGGCCAAAAGGGTTGTTTCTTGGTTAAAAGCAGGACCTCGGGGCTTCCAGAATAAATATTACCTGGAAAAGTGTTTATAAATGACATTTAAGATGACATCAGGTTTTTCCTGATGGTCCAGTGGTTGTGTCCAGTGGAATTCCCTGGTGGTCCAGTGGTTAGGACTCTGCACTTTCACCGCCGAGGGCATGGGTTCAATCCCTGGTTGGGGAACTAAGATCCCGCAAGCCTCGCAGCGCAGCCAAAAATTAAATTTTTAAAAAAAGATTACATCAGATTTCATGCATGATGCAAGGACAGTTAAGAACTGTGTATAGGTTGATTCCTCCTTTCTAACTTTGGTCCTGGTCCTGGCTTAGCTTGGAGCTCACTGTTGGACTTCTCTGGCCCAGGTGCCCTCCTCTGTGTGGTCCAGGGATGGGCTAGAGGGTGTCCTAGGCTCGGAGACAATGGGAATGGCTGGACTGAGGAATCTGAGGGCATCCCTGCACATGGGCATCCCCTCCCCAAACCCCTTGGGAACCAGATCCACCTCCCAACGCTGCTGCGGCATTTTGAGAGTTTCTTCTTCTACCACTGCCCTCCTCTGCTCCTCCCGTGCCACCCCCCACGCCTCCCCCCGCCCCTGCCCTGGCTCTGGTCACTGAGGGCTAGTCAGGAGCTCAGGAGTCTGGCCCAATAGCAATCTGGCAGTAGTCCAAAGGAAATCGAGGGCCAGCAGCCCTGGCCTGGCACAAAAGCCGGCTTTCCTGAAAAGCCTTGGTCTAGGAACATGCTCGCCTTTGTCTTTTGTTTTCTTCTTCATTAATTTTAAAAAATATTAGCAGACACAAATATTACTTCATTTAATCCCTATGAGATATGGATATTGTACAGATGGGGAACCCGAAGCACAGAGAGACACACTTTTCAAGTGCTGGAGGGGAGATGTGAATTCAGGCATCTACCTCTGTGTTCCCTGCCCTTACCACCTGCTACCTTGCCTCTTAGACAACATATCTATCCACTCATTTTTGAAAAGTTGGGTTTTATAGCTACAGCTGGGTCGCCTTGGCTCCCCCATCCCATCCATCCCCACTCCTCACCCGCCCCCAGGAATTTAGTGTTTCACCCTCTCCCTGTATTTTTATAGTGTTTAGACCCAGGTGTGTATCTGTAAAAGCTGTTTGGTGTGGTTTCTGGAACCCCCTAACTCAACCTCATTAGAGGGCTCCAACCCAAGAGGGCCCCTGTGGCAGTTGCAGCAGCCCTGCCCTCCTCCGTCTGCTTACACTTAGCGTGAGGGGCTTGGGTGGGAGCATCCTGGGACCTGAAGCCTCCAGCAACTCCTTTCCACTCCTTGCCTTGTTCACTAGGGATAAACCGCTGGACTGAGTCCAGGCAGAGCCCCAAGGGCCTTCCTTAACTGGCAGTAGCTGCAAGGGTTAGACCCAAGTGAGCTTCCTGACTGTGGCCCCAGGGCAGAACTGTTCTCCGGGGCTGGTACAGGCAGCTGAACAGACCAGGTAACTCACAGAGACCCCCATCTTATCTTTGCTCCTCAGAAGCTGGCTGGAATTAATTGGGGCAGGAAT
>NW_006788200.1:2383271-2392392 GCF_000442215.2 Lipotes vexillifer
CTGGCTGGAATTAATTGTGGCAGGAAGGCAGTGCCAAGGCTGGGGATGAGATCTCCAAGTCTCCTCTGCCTCCCACCCTTGAGCCGTCGCTGACCATCAGCCTCCGCCTCTCTGGGCCCTGCGCCGGGCCACCCTGGCTCTCACTCCTAGGCAGCACACTAACTCTTTTGCGGGTGGCCACCCCACCCCGCATGCACGTGGACTGGGAAAAGAGGCCAGACCTGGTGGGAAGAAGGACTTCTCTCGGTTCCTTTAGTCATTTACGACTGAGGACCCACATCACCTCCTATGAGGGCAGGGTGTTGCTGGCAAAATCCAGTGGGTCCTGGGTGGGTGGAGGTCTTAGTGAGGAGACCTTGTGGTGGGGGAGAACCTGGCAATCACTCGGCTCCTGCGCTTCACACGTGTGGTCTCCATTGCTGTGCGCTACCAGCTGGCCTGTGAGGCCTCTCACCGAGTGGTAAAGATCTCTGGCCAGGAACCCCAAAGGGCTGGATTCAAATCCCGATCTGTCATTACTTGCTCTGAGACCTTGGGCAAGTCATTTAACCTCTCCCGGCTACCCTTTCCTCATCCACACAATCTGTACACACGTCACAAAGTGGTTGGGAAGACTGGTGGGATTCGGGGGGCGGGGGGCGAACCCTGCAGGGTGCTAGGCACACAGGAGGCTGCCACTAGTGGCACCTCTGCTGCTTTCTTCATGCCTTTTCTACAAAACCTTTTTTGTTTTGCTCCCAAGGGAACAAAGCCTCTGAACTCCTCAAATGCCTTCTTCCCAGAGCCTGGCTTTCCCTACCTGGCCTCTGCCTCAGGCACATGGGCTCCCGGAGGGCTGGGCCTTGAGGAGCTGGGAGGGCGACTGCCTGGACAGGGGACGCCCAGACCCCGGGCTGCTGCAGAGTCCCCAGACAGTGTGTTGGTAGCATCAACTAGCAGCTCGGCTGCAGCAGCTCCCGGAAGCTTATATTTTCCTCTGAAAACATCCTGTCCTGAGGGGCGTTTACCTCAGAGAGGAAGAAGGAAAACAAAAGTAAACGAATGCATAGAAACCGCTGGAGGCTGTGGGCCAGGCCACTCAGCTAAGTGAGGTTCCGCTGGCTCCCGGGGTGCCTCGGGGCCAGGCTGGGTCTAGAGCAGGCCTGTGGTTTGTCAAGGCTGTAGGCAGGGACTCGAGTCCTTGCGTCTGCTGTGGCAGGACCCCCTATCTGATGTCGAGGCTAGGCAGCTGCTGGACTGGCCACGTGGACCTGGGAGGGCTCTGTGCATCCCTGGCCACAGTCCTGTGCTGGCAGGCGGGACTAAAGCCTCCTGGTCCACAAGGGTGTAGCCCAGCCATACCCCAGTCCTCCAGCTCAGCTGGCCACACGGCCGCGGCTCCATGCTCTGCGGTGGGCGTCTAGCACAAGGCGTCCAGCACGCTGTGGGCGGGGTGCTTGAGGGCCGTCCTCTGGAGAGCACCATGTCCTGGGCAGCGGGGGCTGGCAGTAAAAGGGCATGAGCCCAGCCGGGGGATATCTGCAGATGTGGGGTCTGGGGGAGCCTGCACATCAAGGCTTGGCTGATATGCAGGCTAGCCCCCTTTGGAGGACCTGCTTCCTTCTGGGAAGTTTATTCTTGTGGTCCCAGGCCGTGGGGCAGCTTCCCACTCAGAAACTGGCCAGACTCCTTGGTGCTTAAGCACCGTGGGTGCTGGATAGTGGATCACCAGCTCCAGACCTAGAGGACTGGGGGAGCTGTGTGTGGTGGGCACTAGTGGGCCCGGGAGCTGGGAGAGGAGTCCAGAGGAACTGATCAAGGCCAGAGCAGAAGTTCAGTGGCAGACTCTGGATGGAGCATGGCCTGGTTTCTGGCAATGCAGGGAAGAGAAGTGAGAACTGGAGAGGACCTTTTGAGCAGGGCCACTGTGTGGGGTTATGCAGGGGATCTGGGCCAAGGAGCTGAAATCTAGCCTGCACTATGCTCCACAAGCCACGTGCCCTGGTGTGGGCCCGGCTGTCTCTCCAGAGGAAAGGGTACTTTTTCTAGTTAGCACAAAGGCACCATATGAACTAGTGGTAGCCCTGGCTTTGACTGTCTGGTGAATTCTGACTCCCAAGGTGTTGCAGGAAGGAGGAGATAGGGTAGAAGGAGGCACAGGGTCTCAGTTGCCAGGCAGGATGTCCCTGACTCCCAGCAGTGGCCCCAGTTCCTCCCAGCCTCCTGTGTGCTGCTGTGACCATGCCCAGCCCCAGCCAGGGTGCTTTGTCCAGTGCTGCCACACGCTCCCTAAACACTGGCTCACACTGGGCCCTACCTACATGTACTGCTAGAGACCTAACTTTGAGAGCCCAGCAAGTGGGGGGAGAGCTCTCCAGGCAGAGGCAACAACATGGCCCTTGAGGCCAAAGTGGCTGGAGCACAGAGGGAGAGGAGGTGAGAGATGAGAATGTGGCTGTCTGGTGTTGCCTGAAGACCCTGAGAGACCTTAAAGGGGTCCCCAGCACTGACTTGCAATTTTCTCAGCGTCACTGAGCCTCATGTCCCTCATGAGTAAAACGGGAAGGATAATGCCTGCCTCAAATCAGTTGTCACATGTGGCATTTACAATACTGAATTTCACATCTGTGCACTTGGCAGAGAGAACAATAACTCTATCAATAGCCCACCCTTCTGTCTAGTTCGAGGTGTGGATCTGCCCTCCTTCTGTGGACTCATCCCAAGGGCCGTTACGCAGCTCCAGAGCGGGCATCAGGAATACCCACCCTCCCCCTTCTAGGAGCCAAGAGACTGAAGTCAGGTCCATGGTTGGATGAGTGGGTAGGCATGCAGGGGTTCTGGGGCATCAGGTATTCTAGAGGCCTTCATTCAGCAAGTCTTAATGAACATGCCAAGTACAGACCCTGGAGAGTCAGAGATGACTAACAAGCCGACTCTGCCCTCCAGGACCCCCAGGCCAACAACCCCTGCAGCAAGTGGGCGGCTCTGCCTGCTGGGCTGGTGGAACCCCACCCAGGTCACAGTCCTAAGGAAGTGGCCCTTAGACTGAGGTCAGGATGAGAAGGAATCAGTATGGCAAAGAGTAGGAGGAAGTGTGGAAAGCTGGGAGGGGAGGGCGTAAGGGGTGGGTAAAGGTGCAGAGGCGGAGAGCTGGACACCTGGGTAAGAGAGAGGCAGGCCTGCGTGGTTGGCTATGGCTGGGGTGTGGCTGTGCGAGAGTGAGTCGGGGAGATGTGGGCTGGGGACCTGGGGTCATGTCCCAACTATTGCCATCAGGCAAGCTCCCTGTGCCAACAGCCCTGGCAGGCAAGCAGGCATGGGATATAGCTAGAACCCCAATCCCAGGGTCCCAGAACTTACTGGCGCATCTTTAGGGTCAGGGGAGCACTGGCTCAGGTGACTCTGACCAACTAGGCTGAAGAAGGGAGAGACTGAGTTTAGGACTGGGACTCCTTCCCCTGTTCCCCCTTGTTCTATCCTTGATAACCGTAGGGCCTTTGCAGTACAGTTGGTGGAATCTCAGCTCTGCCACTTACAAGCTGTGTGACCTTGGGCAAGCTATGTAATGTCTCCATTTCAGTTTCCTCGTTTATTAAATGGGGATAATAATTGTACCTATTTCATAGGTTTTAGGAGTACATGAGTTAAACTCTATAAGGTGCTCAGAATTATGCCTCGCACAGGGTATAAACCATCAGCTGTCATTAGCAGATGCTGATCTCCTGGCCTGAAACATTCTTTTGCCTGATCCATTGTAGGAGCTTAGTAAATACATCCTGACTGACTGTGTCTGCTGATAGTGGTCAACTGTGAATTCTGGTGCAGTGTGTGTATGTGTGTGTTGCGGGGTGGCGCTCCTCCTGGCACAGTCCCTGCCAAGGGGAGGCCTTCTTGGGAGGGCCTTGTCAGCCTCACACGCTTCCACCCCCCAGGCTTGAGACCAGAGGAAGCAGCAGCTTTCTTCACTGAGAAAGTGTTGTGCGGCTTCTTAAGCGTTTGGGGGTTTTCAGAGTCAACCGTTAGAGGTGAGGGAGCTTCTCTGCTGGCAGTGGCGAGGGCTCTCAGGGTGCACACAGCCTGTAAGCCGACCTCTGCGGTCTGCAGGGAAAATGCCGACCGTGTTTATTTTTCACCTGAGCCTGCAGGAAGTTGGGGGCTGGGGAAGAGGGAGGCTGGAGCAGCCTGGCCAGGCCCAAGCCCGACTTCAGAGCAGAGGAGACCGACCTCAGGAGTCCCTCATTTCCACCTCCTCCTGCCTGGCCCTGCCCTAGGGCCCCTTCTTGGCTCCAGCCTGCTCAGCAAGAGGAGGGCATGCTGGGGCACCAGAGTGAGGAATTTCCAGCCATGGGCCAACGAAAAGATCCCAGAAGGATGAGGACCGCCTTCGGAACGATAGGTTTTGAACCGGCGTGGGGAAGAACAGTAAGAGCAATGCCGTGGCAGGAAGGACGCCTCTGCTAAGGCTGTTCCCAGTCCAAGGGTCTCAGAGTCTAGACTCGTCCTGGAGTGCTGCAGTCTGGAGGGGAGAGGGGAAAGGGGCTGTATGCAAAGGCCAAGAACAGGGGTCTTGGAGTGTGCTGATCAAGGAGTATGGTCTGCTGTTAGGTCTTTCATTTGTTTATACATCCCACCATGCTGGGAGCGCTTACTGAGGGCCAGCGCTATGCCTGGCACTCTGCCCTCAGAGGTAAGAGGTGAGGTTGTGCCGTTGAGATACTCAGGGACCGGTGGGGGCGATCAACCCAGGCCTGCCTCCTTCCTTCGGAGGCAGGGCACAGTCACCATGAGGGGAGGAGAGGGGCAGAGCTCCAGTCACTGGGCTCCCCAGACACAGGGCAGGCCCCAGGCAACTCCACCCTGCTGGCTGGGCAGCCTGGCCCTGGGACAGCCTTGTGCTGAGGCCGTGGAGCGGGACGTGCCATTGGCTGAGAGGGGCGTGGGGCACCAGGTCCTGCACCAGACAGTTTCCCCTGGCTGCCACCACCGGGCACGCAGGGGGCTGGGGAGTGAGGCTGAGAGGCAGCCTGCACGAACGTGGGAAGGACTGGCAAGGCCCTCAGTGCTCTGCCCTGGAGCCCTGGCACCTTAGGGCCTCCACCTGCCGGCAGGTTCTCAGCCCCACCTCCACCCACCTGGCACTTCTCCTGTGGCCTGGCTACAGACTCCTGTTTAATGAGGCTTTTCCCCAGTTCCCAGGGAAGGCTGGGGGACACGATGAGCCCTCTGTCCATCTGCTCCTGTCACACACATACATAACCAGGCCAGAGGCTATAGGCTGAGCTGGATTCTGAGGTTTCCTAGACCTAGAATGAGCTGCATTACAACATGGAGCTTAAACAACCTGGCCAAGGAGGGTCAGCTCTAGCTGTCCCTCAGGTGACAGGGCTTCCTGGCCCAAACGAGCCTTCCCCAGGGAAGGGGGTGTGCTGCAAAACCTGCTGTGGAGCCACCCTCTCCCTGCCCTGGGCAGAGTGGGACTCCGGGACTATCTTCCTAGAGCTGGCACCTTGGACCCCAGGCTCTGCTCCTAAGATTTCCCAGGGTCAGAGCTGCCTATTCCACCAGCCAGGCTTATAACTCTGAGAGCTGAAAAGCCAGAGCCAAGGCTGAATGGCAGGGCCTTCTCTGAAGCAGAAGTTTAGACTTGAAAGCTCTGTGGTCCGCAGCGCCCTGTGGAGGGTGTTCATTCCACCCATTGCACCAGGGCTCCAGGCGTTTGTGCCCTTAGATGGCGAATAGTGGAATGCCTTCCACCAGGGTCCCAGGTTCCTGAGGGGGTGGGCCCTGAGGCTAATCTCCGTGTGTGCCACAAGGCTTGGGATCTGGCTAATCCCTGTCCTAGGAACTTACCAGGGTAAAAAGGCCCCCGAGGTTTCCAGAAAGCTTTCCACCTTCATAGGCCCTTGGCTCCTGCTCCCAAAAATTCTAGGATAAAGCAGGGTTTTTTGCATCCATGACCAATGAGGTAGGCAGGGTTGATATGATCATGCTCATTTTACAAGGGGCATACTGGCCCGGGGTCCTATAGAGGAAAGGTCAATGAAAAAGGTCAGCAAGCCTAGAGCTATACTTCCCAACCCACTTCCCATCCTGGCACAGTTTAAAATGACCACTGGAGTAACTGGAGGAAGAGGCTGGAGGCTGAAACAACCATGAGAAGTGCTGGGCATAGTGAGCAAGGAGAGAGGAAGGTAATGGGGTTAGAGAGGTAGTTGGGGGCCTGATCCTGGAGCTTCATAGGCCTGGGCTGAGGAGCGACGTGATCTGATTTATATGGCTGCTGGATGGAGGACTGAGGAAGCAGGAGGCTGCTGCAGTCGCCAGGTGAGAAGTGACTGTGGCTTGGACTGGGTGGGGAAAGGGAGAAAGAAAGAAGTGGCTGGATTCTGTTATATTTTGAAAGTAGAGCCATTAGGATTTGCGGACAAATTGGAGGTGGAATGTGAGAAAAAGAAGCGTCAAAGGTGACTCCAAGCTGTTTGGTCTCAGCCACTGGAAGGAGGGAGTTACCATTAACTGAGGAAGATGGAGAGGAATGTTTGGGGCAGGAAGTCAAAGGTTCTACTTTGGACATGTTGAATTTGGGGAGCATTTGGAGAGTGGCGTTCCTAGGAGAAGTGGGGGCTGGAGATACAGATGTGGAGTCATCAGATGAAGACGTTTAAAGCCGTAAGCCTGGATGAGAGCAGCCTGGGAGGGGAGGATTGATAGAGAACTGAGGGCCAAGCTTGGGTCAGGTCAGGAAGAAGATAAAGAGCCAGAAACAAGGCTGAGAAGGAGTGGTCTCTGAGGTTAGAGGAAAATCAGGGAAGTGTGGCATTCTGGAATCCAAGTGAAGAAACTACCGCAAGGAGGAGGGAGAAATCAGTTGTGTTCAGTGTGCTGAGAAGTCAGGTAAAATGCAGACTGAGAATTGACCGCTGAGTTCAGCAACATGGAAGTCACTGGGGACCTTGACGAGTCACCTAAGGAAGTGATGGGGCAAGAGACTGGCCTGGATGGAAGGGATGATGAGAGCTGAGGACTAGAGGCAGCAAATGGGGACAGCTCTGCTGAGGTCTGCAGTAAAGGGGAGCAAGACATGAGGTGGCAGCTGGAGGACTTACAGATGCGAGAAATAGCAACCTGCTGGTACCCTGGTGGGAATAAGACTGGGCTAGAAAAGTGCTGGGCACAGTGCCTGGCATGTGGCAAGTACTCAGTACATGAAGGGGTCACATTCCCCCACACCTACTGTCTCAGTCTACTCTCTCTCTTGCCGGTCACCTGCAGGCCTGAGGATCCTGTTTTCCACCTTCCATTCCCCCGCACAATCCCAGCCTGTCACAGGTGTGTCTGGGTCCATGCTGGGGATAAAAGAAGGCCTGGGAATGACAGGACCTTCCCCCAGCTTGCTCAGGAAGCCCAGCCTTCACACAGCAACAGGAAGGTCCCAGCAACCAAAGCCTTGAACAGCATGGCCCTGTCTTCACAAGTGATGCTGCCAGTGGGCCATCTCCAGGCAGACCTCCTTTGGCATAATAAGACCAAAGTGTCTGGCCCATGTGAGGCCTGGCAACAGGGGGCTAGGGAAGCACTCTAAGTAACGTTTCCTCCTCACTCTTCAGGGTGAATGAGGGGCTTCTTACATGTCCCTTCCTCATTACCTGACACCTGACTATTTGAGCTCCTGGCTTTATCCTCACAAGAGCCATTTGAGACAAGGTAATAGGTGCTCAGGTATTGTAGTAAATTAGATCCAGGAACTGAACGTGGTTGGCAGACTTCCTCAAGCTCACAGTGGCGAGTCCTCGGAAGCTCTCCTGCGCTGCCCCAGGAGGCCAGGAGAGGCCTCTGGTCAGAGGTGAGGCATCGGCCTCAGGAAGTGGCTGTGATGCCAGATCCATGCCAGCCACAAAGAAGGAGCCACCACTATTAGAGCATTAACTCCTGTCTGCCTGAGGACAGAAGGCAGGCTCATCATCCCTGGTATCTAAGACTCCTCCTGGTGGGCAGATGGATGAGCAGGGGACTGACAGGTGGCAGTGTGAGCAATTTTCCAAGCCCTGAGGGGAAGGATACAGCTTGTAGCCCAGCCTGAAGCTCCCCTGGAGGCAGGAATGTGGGAAAGGTGGTGGCCAGGGCTGTTGCTGGGAGGTGTGGGATCCTGTGCCCACCCGGGAGCCTCATGCCATGGCTACAGTGTGGCTCATACCTGACCTTCCCTCTAGCTTCACCCTGGACCCCCAACAGCCAGTGCCGAAGGACCAGTGCCAGGCCTCCTCACCAAGAGCTACCTTCACCTTCCTCAAACCTGGTGATGAAGGGATCATGAACCCCATCCACTACACAGGAGAGGAAGCCCAGAGATGTTAAGGAGTCTGGCTAAATTGAGCCAGTGAGAAATTTCACCTACAGGGTAGGAAGGAGCCCAGACTACCATCTCTCATGACTGTTGCCCCAGAGATGTCCCATTTCTTCTGTGTCGTGGGTTAGAAGTCACTCATCTGTGCTCCCAGCCAGCAGCATCCCCACAGGTGGACTTTTCCAAGTGGAAGCTGACCTTCAGTTTTAGATGATGTCTCCAGGGCCCTGGCCTGCAAAGGTGTGCACCGAGGATATGCAGAGCTAGGCCTTGGCCCTAAGCCACAAACTCCCTGTGGTTGGGTCTCAGGGGAGCCCCCGTCCCAGTCTGAATATGAGTCAACTCATGACAAATCCATGTGACTAGCGTGAAAAGTAAGAGTCCTGCGGTGCTGAGGAAACAGGAAGTGTGGAGGCTGGGTGGGTTGGCCCTGGGGGGAGCCTGGCCACAGCTGGCACCACCTTGCCCCACCTCCCCTGAGTTAGAGAGCTGAGGGGGCCCCTTCCCTATGTCAATAAATCCTCTTAAGCCTGAGGTGGTTCCAGAGGGTCAGACTCAAGCCCCTCAGTCTGGGGGCTAGAGGAGGGGGACAGCAAGCTCCAGAATGTCTTAGGGCTGGAGGCTTGTGAGCAGCTCCCCAGACAAGCCATAGGGCCTCAGAGAAACTGGGGGATCTCTGAAACCAGGAGGCAGGAAGAATTTCCTGGGCAGGGGAAACGCCTCCTAGAACTGAGGGCCAAGAAAGACCAAGAGGCTCTCTAGGAGACTGGACTGCTTGGGCAAAGTTGGGCGGGGGGG
>NW_006788200.1:2392402-2402512 GCF_000442215.2 Lipotes vexillifer
AGGTGGCCTGAGTGGGGCCCTGTCCAGTGAAGCCTGTGGTTTTGATCACCTCCACTTTACTCTGGTGGTTGGGCTGCTGCTACACAGCTAATTGGGGCTCTTCCTGTATGTGCACCCCGGTCTCGTGCCTTCCTCTCTCAGGTCCCCCACATTCACCCACCCTCCTCCTTTTTCAGCACAACAAGGCCAGTCAGCCTTCCCACGGTGTCCCCCAACTCTCTCCTCTCTATGACCATTTCAGCAGCCCACACACCACACCTGCTCCAGCCGACATCAGCCAGAAGCAAGGTATGGATCCTGGATGGGAAGGGCCCAACAAGACCCAGAGCCGGGGAGTGGGGAGATCAAATCCCAGCCTTCTGAGACCAGGTGGCTAGACCCTTTTTGTAAATGTAGAACCTGGGGCTGTGCAAACTCAGGGCCCCTCGAACATGCCCAAAAGACTGAGGAGCCTGAGGGCACCAAAGGGTTGGGGAAGGTGGTACCTGGTCAAAATCTGAAGGCTTCAGGTTGAGGTAGGAGCCTAAATCCTGTGTGACTACCCAATACCAGTATGGGAGTAGGCCTCTGTGTAAAGCTGATAAATATAAAACTTGTAGTCTTTCCCTCCCCCAGTGAGAAAATGGAAAGTGGTGGTTGTGATGGCTGATTCACCTCAGCCTCGGGCAAAGTCATTCTGAAATCAGCCATTGTCGGCTGTGGGAAACCTGCTGACTCAACCCTGGGGAGGAGGGGGCACGGGGTGGGGGGGGGAGGGGGGGAGCCCTGGCTCCCCAGGCCAGGGGGGTCTGCCTCCTGCCCAGAAAGCCAGGCTAGAGCCCCCAGCAACAGGCCAGCATTGGACCAGGGTGTGGCAAGGTCTGGCCTCCCACTCCTGAATGACTCCAACTCTGCCACTGTCCAGCCACTGTCCCGTAGGCAAGTCACCCAAACGCTCTGCCCTTGATTCTCCTAGCCTGTAAATGGGGCACTATTATCACACTGGGATAGTCCTGAACAAACCAGTATGTGTGGTCCTCCCTCTAGCACACGGATATGGGATCCTAGGAGGGCCCCACAGGAGGCTCCAAGATGCAGTAACTAGCTGAAGTGGCCTCCAGGTCAGGCTGGCTCACTTACTCGGCCCCTCTCCACTGCAGGAGTTCACAGGCCTCTGCAGACCCCTGACCTCTCTGGCTTCTACTCTCTGACCTCAGGCAGCATGGGACAGCTGCCGCACACTGTAAGCTGGTGAGTGAGGGCCCAGTGGGAAAGGGGCACCTTGCACTGGTTGGACCCATACCTGCCCTTCCATTTTCCTCCTCCACCCTTCTGCGCTGAGCACCCAGATGCCAGCTCTGTACAGATGCCAGCTGTGTACAGGTACCAGGGGCTGGCCAGCAGCTCTATCCATGCCTCAGCTAGCCAGACATACTCCCTTTGGGAAGGCAGGAGACCTAGCCCCTGGTCCTAGCCCTATCACACTCTGCCGTAACGTCTAAGACTTGAACGGGGGAACCCTGGGCTGTTCAGGGCCATATGAGTATGTGAGGAAGAAAAAGTAGGCCTGACCAGGGAGGTGGCAGCATGCATGGCCACAAGAGCAGCTGTTGCTTCTCAGTGGCCTGGTGGACAGAGGGATACTTCCCACTTGCCTCAGTGTCTACTGCTGGCTGGTCCCTTCCTTGGCTGAGCTGCTTGAAGGGCAGGGTCCTTCTTGCCCCTATGGTGCCTGCTTCAGTTCAAGCCCCTGGCATTCTGCTTGGAGAGTCTACTAAGGCTGGGCCAGGGAAAGACAGCCTGGATCTCATTCGGTAGGCCCGACTGTGAGTCAAAGGGCCCGTCTTCAGCTGGAGCTGGGCCTTGGCAGAGTACGTGACCCTTTGTTCATCATGCGCAGTTTGACCTAGGCAGGTCTCTAGCCTCTCTAGGTTGGGGCAATTACCCAAAGGCAGGAAAGCTTGGCTTCCCAGGAAGGCAGAGCAGGCCAGAAGCCCAACCTGGGGTCCACCTGCCCCTTCCTACTTGCCCTTTATCCACGTTCAGCTCACTCTTCCATGTCCAGATTGTCTCTGGATAAAGCTCCACCTTGAATACAAATCAGGACTACCCTTACAAGTGCCCCCAGGATGTAAGTGCACCGGGCAGGTTCTGGGAACCAGAGCAGCACTGCTGAAACTGGTTGATCCTCCGGTCCCTGCCCTCTCAGAACTCAGTCCACCTAGTGCACAAGTCAGGCAAGAGGCCAATTACAGAGCACTGTTAGCAGTGCTTTGAGGACTGTAGAAGCCTGGAGGGACACCTCATCCAGTTTGGGATCTCAAGGGCTTTCAGGAAAAAGGGTGTTTTGCCCAAGCAAGACCTTGACAGATGACCAGGAGTTTGAAGCAAAGTGGGACAGAAGAACAGTCCTAACAGTGTCAACAGTGAGTGCAAAGGCCTTAGGGCAGGTATGCAGGTATCAAGCCCAAATTTCAGGAGGTGAGGCTGGAGGGACCCCAGGGACCTACTAACCTGGGTCCCAGGAGAATGCTGCCATTTCTACCCCTTATACACGAGTAGAGGGAAGGTAAGCCTGTAGAGCAGGGGTTAGGAACCAGGCCGCACAGCAGGAGGTGAGCGGCAGGGCGAGCCCCAGTCCGTGGAAAAACTGTCTTCCACAAAACCGGTCCCTGGTGCCAAAAAGGTTGGGGACCGCTGCTGTAGAGGGAAAGGTTGCCCTCTGGTGGCAGGTGTTTAAAACATACACTAGAGTGGTCCAAGCAGAAGCCAATTTGCCTTGTTACACTAGGGGTCAGGCCCAAGCAAGGTGGGGAAGTCGTTCCCCACATTTGGCAAGTAGCCAGACTGCTAACAGCTATCTCTCCCAACCACAGGCCCAGCCCTCCTCTCTACCCCCTGTCCCCTTCCTGCGGATATAGACAGCACTTCCCCGCCCCCACCGCAGCCCCTGGCGCCCCCTACCCCAGGTGAGTCCCCTACCCTGCAGCTAGGCTCCTGCTTCCTGTTGCCCAGGCTTCAGTGCCCACAAGAGGCCACGCCCAGGACAGTGCTTGCCCTGTGTCAATCGTCTGTCCATCCGTCCGTCTGTCATTCTCCAGCCCCACGCTGTCCTATACCTGAGAATGAAGCCAGTGGGAGCGCAGGAGGCCTAAGCCCAGGCCATACAGTGCAAAGCACGACAGAGCAACCAGAGACAGTGCATGTACACGTGTGCAGGTGTGTGTGCACTCACCTCTGTTGTGCATCCTGCTGAGCAAAGGATGAGTCAGGACAGCATCCCCTGAGCTCTGCCCAAGCTGAGGCAGCACCTTTTACATGCATCTCCAACCTCTGGCCCTTAGGGGCCACCTGCTCAGTTATTCCATACCTGTGCAAGCAGTAAGGGACAGATTGGTATCCATAGAACATCAAGAAAGTAAAGTGGGAGCTATGTGTATATGTGTGTCCTTTCACTTGGCTCACTCCCTCAGTGGCAGGCTTGTGCGCAGGTATGGAACAAGGAGTTCAACAGACATTTCTAGCCCTACCAGAGCCCACAGCCCAGGGTGGGAGGTATAGACACAGCAGCAGCAGTTGAATGGGCTAGCTGGGTGATGGGGAAGCCCCGAGGAGACCCCAGCCATGTCTGATGGGTCAGGGAAGGCTTCATGAAGAGGATAACATCTCTTGAGTGAGGGAAACAAAGGGAACATCAGTAGCTGGAGATGGCTGGGTGTGGGAAGTGATGGGAAATGGGGTGGGGGGGGTGGGGCTAGAAATGTCAGCAGAGATGGCCATACAGGGCTGTGCAAGCCCTAGGGAGGAGCCTGGGTTTTATTCTGTGGGCAGTGGGGGAATTTCAACAGAAGTGGCCAAGAGCATTCAGGTGTTTTTAAAAGGTCACTCTGGCTGTTATACAGAGAGAGGCCTTGAGGGGTCAAGGAGGAAAGTAAGGGCAGCCACAGGCTGAGGCTGAGCTGGTGAGGGCAGGAGGTGAGAAGGGGATAGATTCAAAAGCTATTCAGGACTTCAGTAACCACCTGAATTTGACATACATGTAGATTTTTGCATCGTGTCTGTGCAGTGTGTTGGGAGCAGGTATTTGTATGTATTTCTGTGTACTTGTATGCAGGCCAGTGGAGGTGGGTATCTGTTCACCCTCTTGTACTGTGCAGGGGCCTCTCTGTGTCCAAAGATCTGGCCCGTACATACCTGGCTCAGTGTTAACTCTTCTTCTGCCTTTAGGTTCACCCATCCACCCCTGATGCTAGGTTCCGGTGTACCTGGTCACCCCGCAGCCATCCCCCACCCAGCCATTGTGCCCCCTTCAGGGAAGCAAGAGCTGCAGCCCTATGACCGCAGCCTGTGAGTGAAAAGACACTCAATGGGGACGGGGGGTGGGACAGGTAAGCAGACCTCAAGATACACATTCCTCCCACCAGGCCCAAGCCTGCTGCCTGGAAGCTCCAGGGACTGCCAGGAGGCCTCTGGCCAAGCCGTCCTTTGGCAGTTGCCACTGACCAGTTTTTTGATCCTCAGAAGCAGGAGGGGAGTGGGTGGATTTAGTTTGAGCCAAGAGGGGAGGGGCTTTCCTTACTTAGCTGCAGAATTCCTATAAGGAACAGTTACTTAGCTCTGCTTACCTACTTTGGGGCAGCTAAAAAAAAGATCCCATTTAAAAAACCCTAGTATCCAGGCACTTACACATACACTGGACACACTAGAGGAGAGTGGTAGCATCAGAACACCGTGGGGGCCCCTGAGTGATCTGTTCATGTGTCCTTCAGGAAGACGCAGGCAGAATCCAAGGCAGAGAAGGAAGCCAAGAAGCCAACCATCAAGAAGCCTCTCAACGCCTTCATGCTGTACATGAAGGAGATGAGAGCAAAGGTCATTGCAGAATGCACACTCAAGGAGAGCGCTGCCATCAACCAGATCCTGGGCCGTAGGGTGAGGCCACGGGGCAGGTGGGCTGGTAGGGGCGGGCCCTGACTACCTTCACCCCGGTGCAGCCTTCTGACTCCCTGATGCACCTCCATCTGCCCCCCTTCCCCTCTGCAGTGGCATGCACTGTCCCGGGAAGAGCAAGCCAAGTATTATGAGCTGGCCCGCAAGGAGAGGCAGCTGCACATGCAGCTCTACCCAGGCTGGTCGGCGCGGGACAACTACGTGAGTGGCCAACATACAGTAGGGGAACCTTCAAGATGCCAGGCCACAGCCTCACCAGGGAAGTTGGGACTACTGTCCTGAAGGCACAGAGGAGGAGGGGAGGTAGTAGAATAGAGGGTCCAAGGCCTCCCATGGCTAGCTCAGAAGAGGATCAGATGAGGGGAGCTTCCCCTAAAGGCAGGCTCATTTTCCCCAGGATGTACTTCCACACAGGGCTGTTGTCCAGTACTTGACTGGGCTGCATCAGCACAAGCGGAGGAAGGGGCCCGGAAGTCACCTCCTGCATTCAGAAAGGAGACCAGTGTGGGAAAGGGAGGCGGTCCCAACTGCTCCGTGGTAACCTAGCAACAAGTGCAATCAAGAAACACCAGGGCCCCCAAGTCAGAGGGAACTGTGGACCTGGAATCCCAGCAGCAGCCAGACTAGGCAGCAGGCTGCAGGTGTCCCAACCACTCGCTCACTGGGGTTACAGTGTCCCCCTCCCAGCATCCCCTGAGCATCCTCCGCTTTGCTCCCTGCAGGGGAAGAAGAAGAGGCGGTCGCGGGAAAAGCACCAAGAATCCAACACAGGTGAGGCCTTCCCTCAGCAGTAGTGGAGGCTCCTCTCCGGGTCCCCAGCTCACGAGCGCCCCTGCTCTGGCCCAGGAGAGGGGCAGAGTACTGAGCCATGAACCTTCAGGGCCTGGGCCCTCTGGAAACGAGGCCTGCATCTCACAGGTCAACCCCCCACAGGAGGAACAGCTACACTAAGTCCCAGGGAAGACCTGCAGAAGCCAATTCTTAGAGCAGTGCTTTGTGACCCGCCACACACACACCCTTGCAAGCCCTGCTAGCGGCCAGCCTCTGCCAGAGAAGCTAGTGAGGAACGGTTTGATTCAAGACTAAACCCAAATACTGCATCCTGGTTAGCTCTGCAGAGGTGAGCAGCAGGCTGTCTGGGTGGAGGCTGAGCCAGGTCCCATGCTTGAGCCCAGCAGTCACACAGCCTATTGGCTGGTGCCTAGCAATTTCTCTATCTCCCCACCCCCAGTTCTCACGGAGGTGCAAAGTGCTCTGTATAAGAGGACTCGGGAGGCCACACCCTGCCTCAAGTCTTCCTCTGGGTGAATTCCTGTCCCAACTCTGATACTTCACACTGCGCGTTCACAAGTGACTTTCTCAGCTGTGCTGCCCCACACAGGGAAGCTGGAAGCTAGGACTGGGAGAGTCCCCAGTCCTTTTTCTAAGGTTGAAGAATGGGCTTTACTTTCCTTCTGGAAAAGTATGTAGCATAGGCTTAAGCTACAGCCGCAGGGGATATGGGTCAGGCAGATTGCACACTGGCAAAGATGAAGAAAAGCTGGATAAAATGGGCAGGGAGTTGGCGGGGGTGGGGGGGCCCTAAGGCAGAAGAGGCTTGATCCCCACAGGCCCCCCAGGTTCTTCTCTGAGCTCCCTTGCTGCAAGGGGCCCCACAAGCCACAGAGAGGAGCCAGTCTGATAGGGTCCCCTCCCTCCCCACCCCCGCCGTTCTTCCCACTGCCTCTACACTGCCAGCTGGGTGCCACCCTTTCCTGATACCTTGGCTTTGGGCCCTGGGGCTCCCACTAGGGCTGGCTGTGCCGTGGAGAAGCCCTTGCCTGTAGGGACTGTGGGGTATCTGTGACTGGCTAACACTGATGTTACCTCTTCTTTCTGGGCCCTGCTCTGCCCTGCTGCCTGCCTGCTCGCCCTCTGCCCTGCTCTGCCCCTCTGGCATGGCTGTGAGCAGACCCTGGCTCGCCTAAGAAATGCCGTGCTCGCTTTGGCCTCAACCAGCAGACGGATTGGTGTGGTCCGTGCAGGTGGGTTTGTCCCCACCACTGTCCTCCCTTTGCTTCAAGCTGCTTCCCTTACTCTCTGCACATGTTCTGCTGGGCCTGCTGCCCTCCTTTGGCCCCTAGCCCCCAACATAGCCGCAGACTGGGGAGCCCATGCCTCCTAAGAATGGGAGTGAACACAGAACAGCTCGTGGGGAAGACCACTTGGGTCTAAGAGGAAGGAGAAGGAGAGACAACGCTCTAGGAGGAAAGGAAAGGCAGACTTAGAAGGTATTTCTGGTACCTGGTACCCAGGGTTCCCTGGTAATGTTGGTCTGGTGCTTATCAGGCCTAGCAGGTCCCCAGCAGACAAATCACACACACAGCATTTAAATGGCCTGAGCCCCTGTTCCCAGGCCTCAAAGTCATCATGGTCCACCAGCTCCCTCACTTCTTCCAGTTGGGATCCCTGCTGTACCATACGGAGCCCTTGATTCTAAGAATAACGAAGTGACTGCAGTAGAGGAAAACCTGAATAACCTAAATGCCCAGGGGCCATGTGACTTATATCATGTACCTGCTGAGACCAGCGGGCTCAGAGAGGTAGGGAGATGAACAGAGGTACCCCTGGTAGTCATACTCAGACCCTGTGGCATTAAACCTGTATGTTTCACCATACAACAGAGAAATATCTGTGTATGGGAAAAGAAAAGTATACCTACCAAATGGCTAAAGTTGCCTAGCTGAGGTTCAGGCCAGGCCTGCTAGGGCCAAGGCTCAGGCTGCTCCAGGCAGTAAGTTCACTGACTCTAGGGAATACTTGTCCAGCCCCTATGAGTGCCCACCATACTCCCTGTCTAAGGGCAAAGAGGAGTTTGGGGGAAATAAGTATGTGTGTGTATGTACACATGATGGGAGGCAACCCTGTTCTCAGAGGAGGCCCTATTCCATCCATTCTACGCTACTCGGAAACAAAGTGTTGTCCAGAGAATAAGATGGTAGGAATGGATAAGACAAGTCACTGTCCAATTCTTTCCCTTCTCTGCCCCTAACCTAGCTCTGAGCATTTGGATTGCTCAGCCCTAGAAGCCACAAGCCCATTGCAGCCCCCTGCCCCGCTTCCTTAATCAGATCTGAGCCCCACAAATGTGAAGCAGAGCCTCAACAGCCTAGACTAGGAGATAGCTGCCCTGGAAGATAGCAGGCAGCCCACAGGCCAAGCTACAAAAGGTCCCTGTGCCACCTTGTGGTTCTGCTGGGAGCTGCACCTGTCCCAGGTCTGAGCCAGGCTCGGCAGTTGTAGCGCTAAGCATGAAGGCACAGACATATCACCTAAGTCATGGGGAGCTAGGCCTATGCAAGGACAGCATTTTTTGGTTGTGGAGTATGACTATGAATTCACCCTCTGTTTACAGATAACTCTCTTCACTATTCCTAGGAGGAAAAAGAAATGCATTCGGTACTTACCCGGAGAAGGCCGCTGCCCCAGCCCCGTTCCTTCCGATGACAGTGCTCTAGGCTGCCCCGGGTCCCCAGCTCCCCAGGACTCGCCCTCGTACCTCCTGCTGCCCCACTTCCCCACAGAACTGCTTGCTAGCCCTGCGGAACCGGCGCCTACATCACCAGGTCTCTCGGCCACTCTCAGCCTCCCAGCCCCCTGGGCCCCCTCAGGCTCCTCACAGCAACCTGCAGAGTACACAGGTACAGCAACAGGAATCTCGGAGACAGGCAGCCTAGCATGCACAGGACACATGGCTTCCTCCAGGGGCCCACCCTCTGAGAGGAGACGACAGAGCCCCAAAGCACGTGGAAACCGGCCAGGGGCCCTGTTGGCTCCCTCTCAGAGTCCAGGCCCTGGGGATTTCAGAGGCTGCACATCTTCTGCCTGAACATGGGGCCATCAATTCAAACTGCTCCAAGTGGTGGGAATTAGATCTGCATTGTGTCATTTGATTAAGGGCATCCCCTCATGCCTATGGCAGACTGGATCTATTCTTTTTACCATCTATCTTGCTAGCCAGATGCCCCTCCCTGCCTCCCTTGCTTTTCTGCTATAGGTCATAGATGGACTGGACTGAGCCCAACTGCTTTCCCTACTTCCCCCACCCAACCCCACCACTGCCACACCCTCTCCCCATACAAGATACTTCATGGACCAAGAACAAGCTGGTTTACCAAACAATATGTAAGCATGGTCACAACCACAAAGCTCAAGACAACAGTGCTTCTCTCTTAAGGGCCTGGAGAAGCCCTGTTTACAGAAAACCAGCTGCTATCTGTAAGCTGGACCAAAGGAAGCTTCTTGCCACGTTCTTTGGAGCTTACAAGAAGAGGAGTGAATGGAATAGGTTAAATTTAGGCCTATCACCCTAGCCAACAGGAATAACCTGACACCACCTTAAAGGCAAGTGTGGGTGGTGAGGGTATGTGGCTCTAGTTCAAATTACTCAGAAATGTTTCCTAAGGAACTCAACCACCTAAGAAGCCCTGATACCAGATGCCTCAGTCACTAGTGGCTTCAGTCAACGGTTCAAGTAAGTCATGGCTCAAAATCCAGTGTGCATCCCTACCTGCTCTTGAGAGCCTTTTTCACAGATCCAGTTCCAGCCTATCCACATCATTCTAGCCAGCTCTCAGACAGTTGTAAGAGGGCAAACCAAACCTCAGGACAACCAGTGCCTATCTTCCAGCGTGAAAGTAGGCCAGCTTCAGTTTCCCTATGGGGCTGCAGGAAGAAAGACAACCAAAGCAAGGAGCCCAGAAAACCTCTAGTGGTGGACATCGGGTTTGCACCACAGCCTACTTTAACCCATTTCTGAGCCAAGCTTCAACCCTGAGCCTTAAAAAACAAATCTTTAATTTAACTTAGTTGGGTTTTTGCCTCCTCTTCACTGTACATAGCCTGAGTCCAAAGAGAAAGGGCTATCCCCGTACCCACACACACTCTCAACAAAAGCCTTTAGTTCCTACTTTAGCCAGTGGCTTCTCAGAATCCAAAGATCGTATGTTCTGGTGTAGTGTTGCAAGAAGTCTCGAGAGAAAAAAGGACCATTGTAGTATTCAAAATATTTTTGTATTGTTAATGCATATTACAGAAAAACTTTTCTGATATGAGAATAAAGATACTTTTTACTGGGTTTCTTTTTCAAAGCTTGACTCTGAGGAATAAGCTGTTTCAGTGACAGAGTATAACACTCTTTCC
>NW_006788200.1:2402571-2426891 GCF_000442215.2 Lipotes vexillifer
GCTGTTTCAGTGACAGAGTATAACCCTCTTTCCTTTTCTTTTCCACAGCCACAAAGTTTATTCTCTATTATGGTACACATGTTCTCAAGACCTTGAACCTACACAAGCCAGGGATTGACTCTTGTCTTCTCTCCTTAAGGGGCTTGGGCCCTGCTCCAACCCAGAGAGTGGGGCTCATGCTAGGTATAAGTTCCCATTGCAAGTCTTGATCTTAACCCCCCAGTCCTCTGAGCTCACCCCTGATGCAGAAACAGGCCAACCTACCCCACTGCTCATGAGAATGGACTGGAAACTGCCGCCACAGCCCCTAAGAAAACCCAACCAGAAATGGGCACGCATCATCACTGGGCTCCACTTTCCTCTGAAGGCAGAGAGAAAAGACACAAGTACATAGCCTATTTTGAGGAAAACATGAACCACAGGAATCGCTTATAACCTGGTATCATCATAAAATCCAAAAGATGGGTATTTTAATAGCACCCTTTCCTCCCAAAGACTAAGGTACATGAAGTATTTCTTGAGGTAGTCATATTCTTATACAAAACTGAAGACTGATAAATCTACAGTCTACTTTTTCCACAGCAGTTTCCATCATGTTTAAGTATAAACAACTTGAGACCCATCATGAATGTAAAAGGTGTCACAAAGCCACCTCAAAAGGTCAGTCAACCACTAGGTACAAATGGTGGGCAAGAAGTATTACAACAGCCAGTTGCTGGGTCACCATAATGTATTGTAATTTTCACTTAACAGAGTTAGTGTTTTGGATTTTATGTTTAAAAATATAAAGAAAGTCATCTTCCAGAGTAGTGTCTATTTAAAGTAGGCCACTGAAAGTTGTAATCCTAGACTTGCTTTTTTCTGCAAGGGTGCTAGAGGAGACCAGCCATTCTCTTGACATCTGTCCCATTTAAAGAATTCCGCTCTGGCTACTGGCCTAGTTGTTTCAAAAAACATTTTAACCAGGGCTTATGAAAGACTGGGTTGCTGCATCTGATCTGGTGTCTTATTCACAGCACGAGGGGTACATGAACAATGCACTCTTTGTGTATGTGAGGGTAAAGAGGGGGGCTTTGGCAACTTTGTTAAAATCAAACCAGCCTTTTAAAAGAAACTGACTTCAAAGAGGAAACTCAAATCTTCCTAGATCATACCAGCACATTCCTGTGAGGGCATGGGGTGACTTGAGAGTGTAGCCCCAAATTCAACTTCAAATACCACAGCAGTCCCACCTTATTTCCAGCCAAAAACACGCTGTTTTCTGAGACATAAGACAAGACAACCTCCCTTACACATTCCTAGACAACTGGCAGATTTGCTTGAAATACAGATCTTGATCCCTCCCCTGCTACGGCTGCTCCCCCTGCCCTCCTAGGCTCAGAAGACATGGTGAGGGCTCAGCCCAACAAGTTAGCAGGGCCTTCCCAGGTCTCCCTGTTTGAGGGTGTTTCCCCCTTTACAGGAAGCTCTGTGGCTAGACTCTCTTCTGAACTGTAACTACATTCTGGATGGCCCAGCTCTATTCAGTGTACCATAAGCCTGGCTAGGAAGGCCACATGTGCAGTGAAGCAGAATGGTTCTCTACTACATTGTTCCAAAGAATAAGAAAGGAATCAGTTCCTGCATGCATTTCTATGGGGGGGGGGCGGGGAAACAGCGTAGAAGGAGCAAGGGTAACAGACTTGCCAGGCCTATAAGATTTGAGACCAAAAACTAATTCATTATATTAAAAAAGGTGAGTTGGCTTTTCTGTGAGGTTAGAAAAGCTGCGTTAGCATGCCTGTTTCTCAGGTCTCTTGAGAGCTTAAGAGTTCACCAAGGGTCCTTGAAACAGAGCTGGCAACCAAAGCAGAACCTGGTTCCTAGGTTGTGTCAACTCCCCCAATCCCAACTACTGCGATCACCTTCTGTTTCAGATCTCAAATCACCGTGGGCTTCTTTTTAACTCAGGCTCCCAAAGTCTGTACTGGTCTGCTTGTCCACACTGGGCAGTGGGGGTCTGAGAGGAGCTATAACTGAATGTACTCGGGGAGTACAGCAGGGAGTTTTACAACAGAGAATATAGATGGGGATATTCCCATAGTCAATTCCCTCGAATAAAAGCCCACCTTAGATCAAGAGACATTTTGAAGTTGTTAAGAGCAGTATGGGACTGCACAAAGAGTTAACTGGAAAGGGCATAATTCTGTCCTAGGGTAGGGGTAGGAACGATCCTATCCCTAGCAGTCCCCATGAGTTAGGTCACTAGCAACCTAAAGTAAGGGATATTTCAGCAGCTATGAATTATAAGGGAGATAGTTACTAGTTCAGGCTGACACTTTTAAGTTCACCCAGGGCTCTGGACCAGATGTTCCTTTTTTATTCAGGTGTTCTCACATTCCTTTATCTGAAGTCTTGTTCTTTCAGGCATGTACAGTCAATGGTGGGGCAGGGGGGAATGGAGGAGTAGAAATTAGGTTCTAGCCACACACACACACACAGCCACTGTGAAAACTCTTGAATATATATATGTGAGTTTCTTCTGTATCCCCCCACCCTTCCTATAAGCCTCCTACGACAGAAATATCTGCAAAGCATCTGAAGCAGGTAAAAGAGGATGTGAAATGGCACATTCAGCACTCAAAGGAAAAATACCAATTTGCAACATATACAGGTGGAAGGTTCTGAAGGTGAGAGTACTTTTATGGAATAGGCTGATCCTCAGAGTGAAAGAAGAGGCCGGCATATAGCAGGTTAATAAGTTCAGCAAATGACTCCTGAACATGTCAAGTTCAGCAGTGTCAGAAGGTCATGAGAACTAGAGACATGGAAGCAGGTATTGTTGTGAGCAACTATATTCCTCCTACAAAATGCCTCTCAGTATTGGCACACAGACCTGATATAGCCAACAGTGCAAAATACTGCAAGGAAGCAAGTATGTTATCCGTAAGTTAAACTGTCACTCAAAAGAAGTCCCACACTGGAAATCGCTCAAACAAGAGCCCCTTCACCAACACCGTTATGCCACCAACAATGCTGATATCCACAGACAACTCAACAGGAAGGGTAGCATTCAGCCTACCTGCTTAGGTGTTCAAATGGCTAAATCTTGGGCTAAGGGACATGTTATAAACTTCCATCATTCTTCATCTTGTGTACACATACAGTTCTTACTCATTCTGTTTTTTGAAGGTAGTGACTTTTAACAATAGTAACCAAGAAAAAGGCATCAAGACTCTAGTTGTAAAGTCCTCAATATTCAGAATACTTTAATAATAATAAAAACATTGTGGTTCACTCAAGAACTGCACTGCCTAACATGAGTCTGATGAATACTCTTCCTACAATGTCACCAAAATTCTTTCACCAATCCAGCTTTAATACCTCTTCCCAGACTATATTCTCTAGCAGGCCTAATGACACCCAACTTCTGCTACTAGTTCCAGACTGAGCACACTGCTTTCTCCCTCACCTTGGCATCCCTCCACCCCAACCAAATCCAACTTGACCTTTGAAACCAAGTTCTTCATGGAACCTTCCAGCTCTGCAGCCCCAATTTGCTCACTAATGTTCTGTCTCAGAACATTTTTATTATTCATTTCCTCCCAGCAGTATTTATCTCTGCCTCCTAAGCTACACCAAAATCTCCTAAGAAGGCAACCATGTCTTATACTTCCTACAAAGAAGCCAGGAGCTACACTTCAGGGATTTAACCATTTCATGTGCTTACCCTTTACTTGCAATCTTCTCCCTTATTCCCTTCTGGTTTTCATACAAATCCAGACAATTGAAGATTATCACCTTTTTAAAGCACAAGCAACTCATAGGAGAACATTTATTTGGTACCTTCCCATTTCAGTGTATACTGAGCTTTATAAAAATAATCAGAAACGTCTTCAAATGGGACTGGTGGCAACCAAAATTAAGCTTTGAAAGATGAGACTCTGATGGATGTGGATAAGGTAAAGGCTGTGCTCAGATCAAAGCGTCTGCTGCTCTTTTTCCCTGGGGAAACCCCTTTGTCTCCCTGTTCAAACTGCCGTATTAAAAGCCTAGGCAGGACTTCCCCGGTGGCACAGTGGATAAGAATCCGCCTGCCAATGCAGGGGACACGGGTTCAATCCCTGGTCTGGGAATATCCCACATGCCGTGGAGCAACTAAGCCCGTGCGCCACAGCTACTGAGCCTGCGCTCTAGAGCCCACACGCCACAACTACTGAAGCCCGCGTGCCTAGAGCCCGTGCTCCGCAACAAGAGAAGCCACCACAAGAAGCCCACGCACCACAACAAGGAGTAGGCCCCGCAAGCTGCAACCAGAGAAAGCCCGCACAATGCAACGAAGACCCAACGCAGCCAAAAACAAAAAGAAAAATCACATGGTTTGGAGTATCTGCCTGCCCTGAGTCACGTGCCTATAGTGACTCACTGTTACTCTCCTCCTCCTCCAGCTAGTTCCAGACTAAGCTCAGAATTACCGTGACACCATGTTACAGAGCCGCAGTCCTAGCAGTCTACCAAATTACAATATAGATCTTGCTTAATCAATTCCAGCGGCTGATGTGTTCAAACAGTTGTAGAATAAACAAATCACAGCTATAATGCCACTTCAGGGATCTGTAACCTGAAGGGATGCCTCTGTGAATCTTTGGAAAAATATAAAAACTGTAAAGCAATATCTACTTCCTATATTAAAAGTAGATTTATGAAGGTGAGCTAATAAAATATAACAGCACCTCAAAAGAGGTTAAGAATTATTAGAAACTGTTTGAGAGCACACATCCTTAATCCGTGACAATGTTAGGGAGAAAGTAATAAGCTAACATTCAGAAGGCGGCTGGTTTACTTTCGATCACAAGTGACCCAGAGAATCAATGAAAAGCTGAGAAGCCAAAGGACTGTCACAGAGGAGTCTTCACCACCAAGAGCACCACACTGCAGGTAGCTACTATTTCCAACTTACCCAAGATGAGGTAGGCACTAAGAGGCAGAGGCAGGACTCCAGCCTCAGTTTGACTTCATGCTACAGCATTAGCTCAGAATAACTGGGAAATGAGAGGGCAGACAGGAGAGAGTGTGTCTTTGAAGACAGGTTGCTATTATGGATAATGCGAAAGGGCCACTCACTTTCCTTGGACAAGGTGAGAGCCTGGAAAACTCTTGGTAGACATATTAAATAGAATATAACAGGGAAGAGGGAAAAGGGTAGGAAAGTGTTACAGCCAGTTTGAAGGGCCTCTTAATATGCCTATGATTTATTTGGGTATATAATATCCACAAATTGCCTATTTTCTCTTGGATGAGCTGTCAGATCTCTATTAAACATGAGAGTTTAAGATTATCAGGAATTTTTGTTTGTTTAAAGGGCCAAGGTCTACAGAAAGTCAAGAAGAGAACAAAATTTTAAACTACTATATTGTCTGTGCACTCAATCTTACAGATTCAGAAAGATCCGAGTATCCTTTAAATATGGGTAGTGATGATATTTAGTCCTGTAATTGTAACAATTCTTGGGGGTTACAGATCAACAGCTAATAATAATAGGCTCCCGCTTCCTATAAGCTGATACTTCCTTTCCAAACTAGAGCATATGCTAACAATCCTGAACTTTCAGGAAAGATTTGTTTGTTATGATATTGCTAGGGATATACCTGAGGTAGTTAAACTTTTGGCAAGAGTTGACCATTGGGAAATAGCAGAAATGAGACACTCCAGCTAGGAGTGAATGCTGCTACCTTCCCCACTAAAACCAGAACAAATGGAAAAACAAGCTTACTTCCTGAGTAAAGGGAATCAGGGATTCAGAAGTAGTCGAAGGGTTTGCAATCTTTTTCTGTGAAGAGCCAGAGTAAATATTTTAGGGTTTTTGGTCAAATACAGTCTTTGTGTGTCTATTTTTTAACAATCCTTTAAAAATGTAAAAACCATTTTTAACACTCAGACTGCAAAAACAGGTTGTAGGCTAGATTTCACCCACACACAGGCTGTAGTTTGCTATCTCTGGTACAGACAACAAATGGGGATTTATGTGAGACAGCACATGGAACTTTATTATAAAGGTAGATTTGGGACAAATAAGAGTTGAAGTAAAAGCAAACTACTGTCAAATAATAATCTGAGCCAGAAGAGCTCACAGTAAACACGAAGAGAACACATTAAGACTACATGTGAATATAGTTAATTCTAACTGGGAAAGTAAGTAAAAAGGGAACACAAGGAGGAAAGAAAAAAAATTAGAAGACAATTAGAACAGAGTCTACCAGAACCTTATTGTTATGTCGCAGCCTCCAGTGAGCTAGGACATGAACTGCCTGCAAGTCTTTCCCAACTGAACAACCACACGTAAGCTTAACTTTTAATATTAAGTGAAGAGAAACATTTAAATACACAAAAAGCAAACCATTTACTACCTACTACGTAACTTACTTTTTATTGAAAGTATCTTGCATTCGTGACTGATGCTTTCTGGGTAACGCCATACATTTTAACATTAAAGGTTAAATTATTTTTTACATACAAGTAGTGTTTATGGTTTTCCCCACATAGGATTACTGATTATAAAAAGATGACACACCACATGGGTTAAGTGTCTCTTTTAATAGAAAAGCCAGCAAACTGTCTAATTCTGTTTCCTCCCAAACCACAAACTGAGGAGTAAATGAGCCTCTAGCCAACATATTCAAAGCTGAGAGGATTAAAAATGCAAAAATAAGTCCTCAGGTCTAATTAAGGGAGCCCTGCTACATACAGGTTAATCAATACCAGTGGACTCCAGGAAGCTGGAAGACATTCTGATAACCCCACCCTGATAACATTTACCTCAATTAGCCTTTTTCCGGTTTCCAACTCATGAATAAAGATAATACGTTGTTAATTCTATTTCAGAAAATTTTTTGCAAGTTGTTTTATTTACAATGCCAACTTTTAAAAGTCACTAAACTAAAGTTAACTGGACAATAAACTAGGCATAAATTGCTTTACAAAAAGAGGGAAAGCCCAAAATGCCACTTTCTATAGAGAACCCACAGTTTAATTTTATTCAGAGCAAAGAATAAAGAACTTTTGATCATACTAGAAGAAACTGAGCCATAAGTTTGGAATCTGTACTGAAACTACACATGCAATGAGGACAACATTCTGCTAATACAACTGATTTGCTGCTGCATTTGTGGACTGTTTTTCTAATATTAACAATTATAAACAAAGCAGTGCAACTAGTATTTGGAACAATCCTTACAGTGTTACAGCATCAGACACAAAATTTCACTTCTCCTCACACCACTGGTTCTCTTTGCGTACCTAGAAGAAGAGACAGATATAAGGAAGTACCTTAAGCAGTCTTTTCTAAGACTACTATCTAATGATTCATCAATAGCCTGTGAGGTGGGTCAGAAGGAAATAGATGGAAAACCGGAAAAACCCAGTTAACAGTATGCTTCCAGGTTACCATTCTTTCCCTCCCCAGTTTTTTATTGTGCCCTGCTGAAATTATCAAGAAAAGCAAAGACAATGGGCAATTACAGCTTTAGTCACCAGAGATGACCTGCATCAACAAAATCTGATCTATTCATTTCCTCCCCATTCACTAAGTTGCTCTGAAGTATCCTGGCACATAATCCATAGGGCCTGCTCTTCTAAAGTATTGATGGCTTACATGTAAGGTCCCAGGTGCCAAAACTAGTAACTAGCTGCTAAGGAACAAATATCAAACAGCACCTTTGGATGAAAACTAATTGTTCTTGTGCTTATAAAAGAACAGTATCATCTAAGTGCTTAGACTAAGAGACAGACCACAATATTTTTAGCATACAGAAGGTACCTATTTTCCCTCAAGTAAAGTCAAGACTCCTTGATATAAATACCTCTTTTCCTAGCATGCTATGGGTTTCAGTCTCTCTTGAAAAGCATGATCAAGAACAAGCTGTTAGCCACCTACCTGGGCTTCCTCTTCTTCAGTAAAATCATTTTTGATATTGAATGTCTTTCGAATCTCCTCAGGAGTTTTCCCCTTGATCATATTGGCAACAGTCTTGCAGGTAACATCAAGCAGACCTTTGATGTCTAAGTAGTTTGCTGCCTGTAAAGTAATTGTTGTTTTCATTAAAGTATACCTGATGCTTTAAATTAAATCCAAAGTCAGTGACTAACAATCCATATCTAACTTAGCTTAAAATACTAGTTAATTTTAAGAAATTAAATGAATAAATAAATCAGACAAATTCTTCTGTGAAAGATTATTGTATGTTCCATTCTTTGTTATACCTCTGTAATACTGAGTCCTTGCGCTACATTCAGCAAACTACACTACCTCAAATGTCAAAGAATGGCCACTACTGGCAGTTGTGTACGTGTGCACACACACAAACACAAGTTTGTGTTTGACAAGAATATTTAAAGAATTCAGTGATTTTCCTGGTGGTCCAGTGGTTAGGACTCTATGATCTCACTGCCAAGGGCCCAGGTTCAATCCCTGGTCGGGGAACTAAGATCCCATAAGTAGTTATAGCATTACATTTTACTGACCTTCTGATTCAACTTTTGGTTTCTTTGATTTTCTCTATTGTTTTCCTGTTTTCTATTTTACTGATTTCTACTCTTAACCTTTACTACTCCCTTTCTTCGGGATGAAATTCATCTTTCATTAGTTTCTTAAGGTAAAAGCTTAGACTGCTGGGCTTCCCTGGTGGCACAGTGGTTAGGAGTCCGCCTGCCGATGCAGGGGACACGGGTTCATGCCCCGGTCCGGGAGGATCCCACATGCCGTGGAGCAGCTGGGCCCATGATGGCGGGAGAGGCCGCAGCAGTGAGAGGCCCGCGTGCCGCAAAAAAAAAAAGCTTAGACTGCTGATTTGAAACTTTTCTTTCTTTTTTAAAAAATATATTTATTTATTTATTTTATTTTTGGCTGCATTGGGTCTTTGCTGCTACACGTGGGCTTTCTCTAGTTGCAGCGAGTGGGAGCTACTCTTCGTTGCAGTGCATGGGCTTCTCATTGTGGTGGCTTCTCCTGTTGCGGAGCACAGGCACTAGGCGCGTGGGCTTCAGTAGCTGTGGCACGAGCGCTCAGTAGTTGTGGCTCACGGGCTCCAGAGCACAGGCTCAGTAGTTGTGGTGCATGGGCTTAGCTGCTCCGCGGCATGTGGGATCTTCCAGGACCAGGGATCAAACCCATGTTCCTTGCATTGGCAGGCAGATTCTTAACCACTGTGCAACCAGGGAAGCCCCTCTCTTTTCTAATATAGGTGTTTAGGGCTATCAATTTCCCTCTAAATGCTACTTTAGCTTAATCTCACAGATTTTTGTATGCTGTGTTTCACTTCCATTCAGTTTAAAATAATAACTTTTCTTGTGATTTCTTCATTGACTCATCCTTCAGTGATCATTCTTGATTACTAAGAAATGTGTTACTTAGTTTTCAAATATTTGCAGATTTTCCAGATAGCTTTCTGTTACTAATTTCTCATTTCATTCCACTGTGATTAGAAAACATATTTTGTGTGACTTGAATCCTTTCAAATGAGACTTCTTTGTTTTGTTTTGCTTTGGCCGTGCCACGCAGCATGTGGGATCTTAGTTTCCCAACCAGATATTGGACCTGCAGCCCCTGCAATGGAAGCGCAGGAGCCTTAACCACTGGACCACCAGGGAAGTTCCCCTGTGACTTGTTTTAAGGCCCACAACACGTCTATCTTGGAAGTATACACTTGAAAAGAATATGAATTCTGCTGTCATTCATTAGTCTTCTACATCCTTATGATTCTCTGTCTACTTGTTTTATCAATTATTTAGAGACAGGTTTTGAAATCTCTAACTATGATTGTGGATTTGCCTACTTAACCTTTAGAGTTCTACTAGTTTTTGTTTCACTTTCTGGAAGTTCTGCTTTTAGAGAGAAAAACATTTAGGATTCTTATGTCCTCTTAATAATGAACAGACCACTTTATCATTATGCAATGATCCTCTTTAATCCTGATAATATTCTTCACTCTGAAATGTACTTTAATATAGTCACTCCAGTTTTCTTTTGGTTATTATTGTTAGCATAATATTATCTTATTCCACCCTTTAAACCTAATTGTGTCTTTATATTTAAAGTGAGTTTTTTGTAGACAGAATAGCTAACTCTTTTCTATCCAATGTGATGACCTCTAACCTTTAATTGTGGTGTTTAGACTGTTTACATTTAATGTGGTTATTGATACATGGATTTAAATATAGCATTGCAGAGTTTAGAGTTAAAATTCAATATCAATGAATTTAACAAATTTAACTCTATGAAAAGTGCTAAAGGTATGGACTAGAAATATCTTATACTATGCATTAAAAACATACCAGTATAAGCTCAAAAAGTGTTCCTTGGTCAACTTTCAGGAATTCTTGATCCCAAACAGGGATATCATCTGTTCACTTTTCTTTGTTCTCATCATCCTCAGGAGGAGGAGGATCATCCTTGTGGTGGGTTGTGGTGGGTGCACCACTGAATGACCTAGAACAACAAAAGTTCATTCCTATATGGCATTTTATAACAAAGTACTTCGTTCCACTGCTGGGGCAAGGTTATTCCTACATGGGGCTAAGAACTAACTGTAAGTCAACTTGAATAGTAAAGTTAGTAGCCCAGCTTGAAAAGCACAGCCCTAGAGTTCATGGAAGATCTTAGATAACAGCGAACGATGAAGACAGATTACTATACTTGACCATACTAAAAAGCTCCTGTGCAAAAAAACACATTAAGTCAGACAGGACAATGACTGGGAAATACCTGCAACATGTACATGCCAGCAATGGATTACCTTATAAAATATAAAATCTTAAAAATCTCTACACAGAAATGGGCTAAAGATATTAACAGGCAATTTACAAAATATATCTGAATATGAATAGTCTAAAAGGAGGAAATGCTCAGCCTCATTAAATGCAAAATTAACACTACAGATACTACTTTAGACTGTACCCACAAAAGATAAATAAAAATCAAGATGTCAATACTAATCATTGGCAACAGTGTGAGGATAACATGAACTTTTCTACTGTAGAGTGTAAACTGGTATAATCCCTTTGAAAAGTAACCTAGGAGTACCTAGGGAAGCTGAATATGTGCATACACTATCACCAAGCAATTCTAAACACCCTAGACACATGCACAACACTATCCAGTATAAGAACAATGCAGGAAAAGCCCAAAGTTCCCTTAGTAATGGAATGAACACATTAAAGTTTCCAGAAGCTGATTAGCTAGACTGTGCACCATCATATAGACCACAATCTACACTGAAAGTGTTAAGTTACAGAATCTAGGTGGTAGGAAAATGGGTGTTTGCTGTATAATTTAACTTTTCTGTATAATTAACTTTTTTTTATATTATAATGTTGGGGGAATAAACAATGCTGAGAGAAAATGGGAGAACTGAGAAATTATACTATAAGGATACAAAAATGGGAAAGAACTACTTCTAGAAGAAAAAGCCAAGCATAAAGGGCTTTAATTAAATAGCTTTTTAAGAAGTATTCCAGGGCTTCCCTGGTGGTGCAGTGGTTGAGAGTCCGCCTGCCGATGCAGGGGACATGGGTTCATGCCCCGGTCCGGGAAGATCCCACATGCTGCGGAGTAGATAGGCCCGTGAGCCATGGTCACTAGGCCTGCGCGTCTGGAGCCTGTGCTCCACAACGGGAGAGGCCACAACAGTGAGAGGCCCGCATACCGCAAAAAAAAGAAAAAAAAGAAACCAATTAGTAATATATGGCATTTAAAAAGTCTTAAAAGGCTATGTAGGGTTTCCCTGGTGGTGCAGTGGTTAAGAATCCACCTGCCAATGCAGGGGACATGGGCTAGAGCCCTGGTCCAGGAAGACCCCACATGTCACGGAGCAACTAAGGTGGTGCGCCACAACTACTGAGCCCGCACTCGAGAGCCCGCGTGCCACAATTACTGAAGCCCGCGTGCCTAGAGCCCGTGCTCCGCAAAAAGAGAAGCCTCCACAATGAGAAGCCTGCAAACTGCAACGAAGAGTAGCCCCTGCTCGCTGCAACTAGAGAAAGCCCACGCACAGCAACGAAGACCCAACACAGCCAAAACTAAATAAAATAATTTTTTTAAAAAAAGCTTTAAAAAAAAAAAGCTACGTAAGAAATTAATGCTGATGGGAGTTTCTGGTCAGAGGAGAGACAAGGAAGGGAAATTTTACTTTACACTTTTACAGTTTGGGGGTCATATAATCAGTAAATATACTTAAGTTTAAATTTTTTTTTTTTTTTTGCGGTACACGGGCCTCTCACTGTTGTGGCCTCTCCCGTTGCGGAGCACAGGCTCCAAAACGCACAGGCTCAGCGGCCATGGCTTATGGGCCCAGCCGCTCCGCGGCATGTGGGATCTTCCCGGACCGGGACACAAACCCGTGTCCCCTGCATCGGCAGGCGGACTCTCAACCACTGCGCCACCAGGGAAGCCCTAAGTTTAAATATTGATAAGTAATAATGCAAATAGATTCGAAAAAAATTATTCTAAGTGGCTCTGTATCACCCAATCCATTAATTCTAACCTCTACTTCCTTGCCTGTTCACTATGATCTAGCCACCACACCAGCCTCCCTGCCTTACCTCAAAAGACAGGACATGCTCTTATCTTAGGGTCACTGCACTTACTCCCACTGCCCAGAGCTTTCTTCCCCCACATATTCATGTCTCTGCTCAAAGATCCACTTCTCACAGTAAGGCATTTCCTGACCAACTTTATTTCACAAATAGCCAACTCCCCCCTACCATCCCACTTAAACTCCACAGCTTTTCCATCTGACATGTTTGTGTTGTATGCGTCCCACACACCTTCAGAACGTAAACTACCTAAGAACAGATCTTGTCTCTTTAGTTCACTGCCGTACCTCCAGCACCTAAAAACTGCCTGGAATTTGAAGGAATGCAAGTAAAAGTCATTTTAGAAGCATATTATATTAGCATAAGATAGAATGTTAATTTGCAACACAAAACCCTGAAGTCAGAAAGGAGATCTGGGCTTCCCTGGTGGCTCAGTGGTTGAGAATCCACCTGCCAATGCAGGGGACATGGGTTCGAGCCCTGGTCCGGGAGGATCCCACATGCCACAGAGCAACTAAGCCCGTGTGCCACAACTACTCAGCCTGCACTCTAGAGCCCGCAAGCCACAACTACTGAGCCCGTGTGCCACAACTACTGAAGCCTGCGAGCCACAACTACCGAAGCCTGCCTGCCTGGAGCCCGTGCTCTGCAACAAGAGAAGGCACCGCAATGAGAAGCCCGTGCACCGCAATGAAGAGTAGCCCCCGGTCGTTGCACCCAGAGAAAGCCTGCACGCAGCAACGAAGACCCAACGCAGCCAAAAATAAATAAAAAATAAGAAAAAAAAAGGAGATCTAACTAGATAAAAATATAAAGCTGTGAATTAACCTAAGACAAGCAAAGTGGTAAAAACTACATAAAGAACTCCTATAAAAAGCCTATTAAGACTACAAAATGGATGAACCTTGAAAACATTACGCTAAGTGAAATAAGCCAGACACAGAAGAATAGCCTATGATCCCATTTTTTATAAGATAGCCCAGTATAGTCAAAGTCACAGAGACGGAATACAGAATAGTGGTTACAAGGGGCTTTTTACCCAGACTAGGGATATTAAAAAGACTGGTAATAGCCAATCATGGTAAGAATATGGAAAAATATGCAGTGCAGCTGTATCT
This sequence comes from Lipotes vexillifer, assembly GCF_000442215.2. Taxonomy (NCBI): domain Eukaryota; kingdom Metazoa; phylum Chordata; class Mammalia; order Artiodactyla; family Lipotidae; genus Lipotes; species Lipotes vexillifer. The sequence goes on from NW_006788200.1 coordinate 2,416,257, forward strand.
CATGCCAGGGTCAAGAGAAAGCAAATGCAACTGCATATGGTCAATGACTGAAAATTCCTTAGGAAGGGGCCAACTAGAAATGACCATTCCCATCTCTAAGCCTAGCCAGTTTTCGCTGCGATGTGGAAACTGGCTGCTGTTTCTTCAGAAGAGCATTCAGTTAAACAGCTGGCTCTATTAAGGAGCCATATGCTCTGAAACACTAAAATCCTATTCAATGTAGAGGGCTGGGGAATTCCCAGGTGGTCCAATGGTTAGGACTCGGTGCTTTCACTGCCATGGGCCTAGGTTCAATCCCTGGTCGGGGAACTAAGATCCCCGCAAGCCGTGCACAGTGCAGCCAAAAATATAATAATATGTAGAGGACTGTTTATGCTTAGACACAGGGTAAGGTGATCAACTAAAAAAAAAAAGAAACAAACCAAAAAAAGCACATATCTTGTTCTCAAACTCCTTTTTTAAAAAATATTTTTTAATTTTTTGCTGCATTGGGTCTTCGTTGCCGTGTGTGGGCTTTCTCTACTTGCGGCGAGCAGGGGCTACTCTTTGTTGTGATGCGCGGGCTTCTCATTATGGTGGCTTCTCTTGTTGCGGAGCACAGGCTCTAGGTGTGTGAGCTCAGTAGTTGTGGCTCACGAGCTCTAGAGCACAGGCTCAGTAGTTGTGGTGCACGGGCTTAGTTGCTCCACGGCATGTAGGATCTTCCTGGACCAGGGCTCGAACCCGTGTCCCCTGCATTGGCAGGCGGATTCTTAACCACTGACCACCAGGGAAGTCCCTCAAACTCCTTTTGAGGCATACCCATTCAATAGACAAGCAATACAAAAAAATTTCCCTTTTTGCTAAGCACATACCATTATATTTCAATCATTTAAATGTGTTAATGAAAAAGACTAGACAACTTAAATATTCACAGGGCCTGGTTAAACTAAAATAAATATCTTAGTCATAATGTTACTATATAGTTGTTTTTGTTTTGTTTTTAAGGAAGCTATCTATATATCAATATAGAAATATCACCAGGATATTGTTAATGAGAAAAAGGATACATACATACATACATACATACATACATATATATATATATATATATATATATATATATAAGGGTATAGTTGCTACCTTACCTTTTTTAATATTGCTGCATTAACATTTGGCAAGGGGACTGGATCATCATCTCCTTCATCATCCATTCCCAAATCTAAGTAAACCAGAAGAGAGTTGCCATTATTTTCTAGCCCCATTGTAACAACCAGGCTGTTTCAAACAAGTAACTTGTAAGACATGTTATCTGAAAGACTATAAAAGTGCTTTACTAAGAATAGTTCTCTTGAAATTATTTAAAACTGGCGGTTCCTAGCAACAGCTCCATGAACCACCCAAAACTATATAAAAATGTGTGAGAAGACAAATACAGGATTATATAAAAAGAGTTTTCTTCATTAGGAGGAAAAGTGATTTAATAAGTGGGATTGAGACAACTGGGCAACCACCTGGGAAAAAAATTAAAGCTAGACGCTTACCCTTACTCTTTATACCAAACTCTAAATGGACTGCACTTAGGAAAATAAAACAATGTGAGGTATTGCAGAAGTAACAGAATCTCAATCTATTAAAATCTGAAGCCCAAAAATGTGTACACACACACACACACACACACACACACACACACCAGATCGTGCAGCAACTGACAAAAAAACAAGGCAGGCAGCTCCGTACATACTGGTATGATTTCAAGATTAAAGTTTTTAAAAGCCAAATATAAAAGATAAATGTTACCTGAATAAAAATGGGAATATACTTATATTTATATTTAAAATATCTTCAAAAGGATATACAAGGAATTGTTAATATTATGTCCAACGTAGTTAATGAGCACATGGGTTGAGAGACGTAGTTTCAACATATACCCTTTAGTGTTATTCATCACATACATACTACTTATAATTTTGAATATATAGGTTTCTCTAATAAAAAGTCCTAACTTTTAGACTATCAAAGTGGTTGCTGAGCTCCAAAGAGAAAATTTTAAATCCGTATGTTACTTAAAGATTCTAAATAAGAGTATTTTTCAAACCAAATGGGTCCATCCTTCAGTTTCTACAGGACTAAAAAAGAGCTGCCAAAGAAACTTATGTAACAGAAGTACCAAGATCAGAGGTCAAAAGTACTGCATTGCTATACTGGTTGTAGCACAGCACCAGTTATGCTGACATGGTTAAGTGTTGAGGCATACATTTGAGTCCCTAACATATAGCTGTGCTAGGCAGGGAAGAATCAGCAATGAATACAGGAGGATGGGAGGAACTGTTGCAACTTTAGATAGAGTTGCTCAGGATGCCTCACAGAGAAGATGACATTTTAATTAAAATCCTAAAGGAGAGAACACCTAAGCAAAGGAAATGGCAAATGCAAAGGCCTTCTGATATAGTGTCCTAAAAACACTAAGGAATCTAGTGTTACAAGAGCAGAGTTAGCCAGGTTGAAAGGAGATGACAGGGCCCTAACAGGGCCTGCTGCAATTTGGCTACTATATTGGTAAGAGACAGCAGAGAGCAGGAGGGGAAAGAGGGAAACCAATTATGAGGCTAGCAATGATGCAGGCAAGTCCAAGTGGCTTGTACAAGGTATATAGCTATGGAAGAAGAAATAGTCCAATTCTGTATGCATTTTGAAGTGAGAGGCAACAGGATTTGCCAACAGATGGAAAGCAGAATGTGAAAGGAGTTAGCGACGGCTAAGGCTTATAACATGAGGAACCAGACGGATGGAGCTGCCATTGGAGTTGCCACTAATTGATATGGGGAAGGTTGTCAGAGAACTTGTTTTAGAGGGCAGGGAATCAAGAATTCTAGTTTGGGGACTTCCTTAGTGGCACAGTGGTTAAGAATCCACCTGCCAGTGCAGGGAACACAGGTTCAAGCCCTGGTCCAGGAAGATCCCACATGCCGTGGAGCAACTAAGCCCATGCGCCACAACTACTGAGCCCGCGTGCCACAACTACTGAAGCCCACACACCTAGAGCCCGTGCTCTGCAACGAGAAGCCACCGCAATGAGAAGCCTGTGCACCACATAGAAGAGTAGCCCCCGCTCGCTGCAACTAGAGAAAGCTAGCACGCAGCAACGAAGACCCAACGCAGCCAAAAATAAATTAAAAAAAAAGAAAACAATTCTAGTTTAATAAGTTTGAGATATCTATTAGATATTCAATGGTAGACCAAGAAGTTAAATATGCAAGTCTAAAAATCAAAAGAAGAGATTAGAACTGTAGGTAAGTTTGGGAAATGATGTATAAATTATTTATAACACTATGAGTCTACCTGAGGTAACCAAGGGAATGACTGAGTATTGATACAGTGAAGAGGTACAATGATTAAGCAAACTCCCGGGAACTGAAGGCTTTAAAGATGGGAAGAAGGCTTTAAAGATGGGGAGACAGGTTGTCAGTGAGCTAAGTATTAAGTATCCTGAAAGCCAAATGTAGAAGGGACTGATCTGTCAAAGGTTATCAATAAGTCTAGATGAGAAATGAAACAATGCACTTGACAACATGGAGCTCAATGAGTTTAACAAGCTTCTCCAGTGGAGTGGTAAAGATGAGAGTATATTCAAAAAGTATTCTATTTTCCTGTATGGGTACATTCATTCATCCCCCCTCTATTCCTCCCCACCAATGCCTTTACCTGATCCCATCTCTGCTGAGAGTAAAACTATAAAATGACAATATTTCAATTTGGATCAAGCCACTTATGCTTTTCTTGAACTAGTATGAAGTATTTTTAACTCAGAGGGGAGAAAAGAAGTTATACTATGGAAAATACATGTGTTTGGGGAATGAACAGATTAGAGGAAATGAAATACAGAAGACCAGCTTGTTTAGATACAAATGTTATTTGGAAGAAGGCTTAAGTCACATTAAAAATAAGGGCCTTAGGGCTTCCCTGGTGGCGCAGTGGTTGAGAGTCCGCCTGCCGATGCAGGGGATACGGGTTCGTGCCCCGGTCTGGGAAGATCCCACATGCCGTGGAGCGGCTGGGCCCGTGAGCCATGGCCGCTGAGCCTGCTCGTCCGGATTCTGTGCTCCACAATGGGAGAGGCCACAACAGTGAGAGGCCCACATACCGCAAAAAAAAAAAAAAAAAAAAAAAAAATAAGGGCCTTAAAAAAAAAATAAAAAAAATAAGGGCCTTACAGTTGTAAAGGATCACTTCTCTAGCATTAAACCGAGGATTTGAAATGGTTTTTGCTTTTAGACTGAATGCACAAGTACCAACAGTCATTCCTTTAAGCTATTTAGTTTCAAGGACTTCTGAAAGACACCTGTATCCTGATACCACAACCTGGACCTGAAGAAATGAGTCAATCCATGTGTACACATGCCAAGATTTTCACTTCTGATTGTCCACTGATTAGAAGATTTTATTTCAATACACTCCAGTCTTCAAGAGGCTAGAATTCTATATAAACCACTGGTACTTAAGATAAAGCCATTCACCTCTGATGCCCAAAGCTATGAAAGGAAAGAAACATTTTAATTGTTGCTATCTATCATCCACTTGCTTCAGTGATCAAAGTTGGCAGAAAACCTTCAAGCAGCCCTATGTTCCTACACTGGCAAATGCTTCTTTGAAGCAGCACAGGAGAGATTAGTGTGCCAGGCACCAACTAAGATGAAATAAAGCAAGTATTCAGGCAGCAATTTTGTTATCAGTTTCTACATCTTCTAGATAAAGCCTTACTCACCTGCCTTTAGGGACACCTGGATAACTTTCACACTCTTTTATCAGTGACCATACTATAGTTCTTCATTCAACACGTACTTGATGAACAGTGACTGTGGGTTGTACCAAGGGGTTTACAACTTAATAAAAGTAATCTATGTAAGTCACCAGGGTGCAGGACTGTAAGTGCCACATAACTGGTGTCAATTACCAAAAACAACTTTATGTTCAGCTTTTATTTTCTATTAGAAACCAGGAAAAAAACTAAAAAGAAAACCGAAAAGAATATGTTCAGCTTTTATTTTCTATTAGAAAACAGAAGACAAACCTGCAGCTCAGCTTCTGCCTCTACCACACCTAATACTTGCTATTAGAAGTCTTCTAACTTATTATCCCTGAAATCCTAAGTGACCAGTCTACAGTATATGAATCTGACAATCACTCTAGTCACTTCAAAATGCCTCCCTTTTCCCTTGGCTTCCTACTCCACGTATTCTCTACTTCTGACTTCACTCTTAACAGCCCATCCTGCCCCAACATGGCCACCTGCCAAGCTCATTTACTTCCACAGATATATATATATATATTCCTATAACCCACCATACAAAGTCAGTCTATCCCCAGCAGCCTACAACTCAGGGACCAAGATTCACATACTCAACTGACTAGTAGCTTATTACAAAGATCTTCTGAGGGAATCTCTAACATACACAACATGTTCAAGCTCAAAGTCATTTTCTTTCCATTCCCCTCAAACTTGCTCCTCAGCTCTATCAACGACAAGTATCACAATCACAACCCCAACTAAAAACCTCAATTTTTTTTAAACACATACTGTCTACTTTACCTCAGAATGATCTCCCAAAACATCTTAATTTTACTAGGTTTGAAATATCACCTCACTAGTACTACACTGCACTCTCTCCACAAGCCTAAAGAATAACATCAGCCAAGGAGTTCCCATAGCACCACGTGGCACAATTTTATTAATGCACTAATTATACCATGTGACCATTAGCCTTGTTTGGTGTCTATCTCCCTGCCTAGTTTATAAATCCTTCAAGAGCAAAGACCAGTTCTCACTTACCTTCTTTTCACCAGCACCAGGACTTATTCTTTGCCTGACTTTCTGCTCTCACTGAACACTGACTACTATATCTCCCGCTAATGCTTGGCATATAACTCTTTAATTAAATATCTATAAGCTACAGATAAACAAAAACTTTTGATATTTGAATGCACTCAGCCCTCCGTATCTGCAGGTCCCACATCCTCGGATTCAAACCGTGGATAGAACGTATTAAAAAATAAAAAATTTAAAATTCCAGAAAGTTCCAAAAAGCTAAATTTGAATTTACATAGCATTTATGGTGTTATTAGGTATAAATATCTAGAGATAATTTAAAGTATAAGGGAGAATGTATGTACGTTATATGCAAATACTACACCATTTTATATAAGTGATTTGAGTATCCATGGATTTTGGTATCCGTAGGAGGTCCTGGAACCAATCCCCTGCAGATATGGAGACAAATGTACTGAAGAACATTCTTATTACTACTGTTTTTTTTCCCACCAATTCTAGAAACTGATTTGTATGTCTCCATATACTATTAATGTCTACCAACCCACTGATAATACTAATTAGAGATCCAGGGCTTCCCTGGTGGTGCAGTGGTTAAGAATCCGCCTGCCAACGCAGGGGACGTGGGTTTGAGCCCTGGTCCAGAAAGATCCCACATGCTGCAGAGCAACTAAGCCTGTGCGCCACAACTACTGAGCCTGTGCTCTAGAGCCCACGAGCCACAACTTCTGAAGCCTGTGCGCCGAGAGCCTGTGCTCTGCAACAAGAGAAGCCACCGCAATGAGAAGCCCGCGCACCACAAGGAAAAGTAGCCCCCACTCGCCGCAACTAGAGAAAGCCCGCGTGCAGCAACGAAGACCCAACTGAGCCAAAAAGTAATTAATTAATTTTAAAAAAAAAAAAGAGAGAGAGATCCATGTTAACTAGTAAAAGTTTCAAACGTTTCAGGACCTGTTTTCTTGCCTTCCTTCTTTGATGCACTGCATATATGCTTTGCAGCAGTTTCAGAGGAATGACAAAACAGACAAAAGGGAAGACTTGGTTAAAAAAAAAAAGAAGAAAGAAACAGACATCTACTCAGTTTACAATCTACTCAGCTTACTCCGGCTGTTGAAACAAGGTGTTCTATTTAGCTACCATATATAAGGTATCTCTTTTCCAAAGGCTTTACTTTTTGTCATTAGAAATTATGAACACAAATTTACTTGAAAGAGAAATGGGCCATTGTCTGAGGCTTGGAAATCATTTCAGTATTAGCTTATGGTATTATCTACCTAATAAGGGAAAAAACTCAGTAAGTCCGAAAATGCAGAAAAAACTGACCTGTACCAAAAAAAAAATGCAGTTAATACTTTAACGAAAAAAAAGTAAACTTTACCCCTTCATACCCCTGAGAGTTTTCTGACAGATTGTTACTTCTGTAGATTTGATGTTCACACAGTATATCAAGCTACGGATTTCTTTCCCTTTCCTCTGACCCACGTTTTCTAATAAACTTACCTTCCAACATGGTCTTAATAGTCACAGATTGTTTCGCAATTTCAACATCAACTTCAAATATCTCTCCATCAGAACTCTGCAACTTAATTGAAGGCATCTAAAAAAAGGTATTATATTGAATTTGAAATTTAAGAGATATTACTTCTATACAAACTACATTTCAAACTACAGTCTGTTAGACACCTTCTAACTTATAAACCGTAAAACCCTAAGGACCTATAGTATATAACCCTATAAAACACTAAGTGATTATTCACAGGCTAGCACACAAGTGTTTCTATAAAAATTTTGTCAAAGTATAACTCCTAGGAACAGAAGCTTTTAAAGCCTGCCCTACTGAATTCATTACTAGTGTAAGTTTTAGAATTAACACTTTATATTTTTGATGCAAAATGTATCTAAAATGGACTTATTCTTTGCTTGCCTTCCTGCTCTCACTGAACACTGACTACTCCACCTGCAAACCAGAGGGAGGTGAGTCCAAAATAAACAAAGCTACCAGATAAGATAGTAATTTTCCCACAGTGAGACTTACCAGTGAAAAATGAGTTCAGATCCAAAGAGTAGATCAGGATATACTTATTTATGTTTGGATCAATGCAAGACCATACACAAAAGAATAAAATATTTTAAGGATAAGCAGATGTTGTAAACCTAGTAAATTTCAGAGTCCTTTTCACCTTTCATTACTGACTGTCCAGGTGTCCAAGTTTGAGATCTCCTGCCAAAGTCCTCATAGTAATAACCTATTACTTGCGCCAAAAATGTATTTATTAACTCAGATTAATTATGAGTCATTAGGAAAAAGACACCTCTTACATAAAAGTTAATTAAGCAATTAACTTCAAAAGACTTGAGTTTTGGCAAAAAAAAAAAACAAAACATACAAACAAAAAAACACCTCTTTAAAATTATAAGTTCTAAGCTTCTAAGCCAGCAATTTCTTACCATATTCAGATTCTTGGGGGAGTGGCACAGGGGAGGGGGGAACGGCAACAATACCTGACTGTAAAAATTCAAAACCTCTTTAAATTGCAAGTATAGATTTTTTAAAGGTCCATCATAATCCTGCGATGTCGTTATAAGTTAAAAACATAGAATTTGGCATTTAAAACACTGATCGAACCTTTTTAGGTCCCAAGACTTAAGACCCATTAAATCAGCTAAAATATTCATTCCGCTTTCCCCAGCCAATTGTCTACATTTCCCAAACAACAAGCTGTTAAGGCAAGGAAGCAAAAAGGTAAAGCTGTTTTAAAACCAGCCATTGAAATATCCAGCTCTCACCCATCCATGGGTGGACAGAATCAGATTTCATTTTACAGTTCACAAATATGTCTGCTTTTCCGTGTTGCTCAGTACTTGCCAATAATGCAGTTGTCCTGCTCCATGGAGAAAGACCCAGAGCAGAGGACCTTCTCTGTGACAAGGCAATAACAAAAGGTATCCCCAAAAGAAATATTTTAACGTGAGCTCTATTTTTAATTACGAAACATTCTATGATCTTTTTATGTTTCACAGTACTGGAGTGAACATTATAGAATCAAGAGTCTGGCAACACAGTTGATAAAATTACTTTTAAGCAAGACGAACATTTCATATTTCAAATAACTTCTGATAAACAGCAAGATCTGCTTAGTCATAGTCAAATTCGTCTATTAGGTTACTCCTATGGGAGCGGAGATCTTAATAAATAGAGAAACAATCGGTTAATCTGTAATTCGATGCACTTTGTAACGCTAAACTTGGTACTCAAAGACAACTTTTTTAGTGTTATACAGCTGGAATTCAGAGCAAATTTTTCGTATAATGATGGGTGAAATTTTGTTTGACATGCTTTCAAGACCATTCCTTCAATTCCTTATGCTCCAGTACTTGTAAATCATTCTCTCTGAGTGGGTTCTATCAACACCATAAAGGGAAAAACCTGTTTTAAGTGACCCGAAATTCTGACACCTCTTTTTAGAGGGTAGAGTGAAATCTGCATTGCTCTATGACACAGAAACATTCTACTGTAACGCTCTGATGAAAAAAATCGTGACCCAAAACCTAAAACTGAAGTCTCCATTAAAAAGTAAACCGAAAAAAAAAAAAAAAAAGTAAACCGAAGCAGGTGAATGTCCTACCCCTTCAAAAACCAGGCACCTCGAGTTAGGAGTTAGAGCACCTAAAAGCCACACCACTATGACGATGGCATCTGCTATTACAACAATGGTTTCAGCAAGCCCAGGCTGTGGCAAAGTAATGGGAGAGAAATATTCCGAAGGAGCAGGCGGCTCTCTGCCAAGGTTCGGACCCAGCACAGTTAGCCAGGACCGGTGACTAGCGACGCTAGATACAGGGGCGAGAAAAGGATGGGTGCCAAGAATCCAGCGCTCCCGGACTACCACCGCCACGCTTCCTCCGGACACCAAAACAACAAACACGGACACACGCCCACGCTCACGACAGCCCCGGGAACTCAATTAAAAGCCCCGCCGCCTCCCTCGCCCTGGGTGCCAGTGGCTGGCAGGCTCAACGCCAAGCGAGGCCCCCGGCCCCAGCCTGGGCCCTCAGCCGAGCTCCGCCGCGGCTGACGGCCGCCCTGTGCAGAGAAGGCCTAATCTCGGGTTCGGCTCGCACCTTCTCCCTCCCGCCCGCCCGCGCACCCACGGGGCGCCGTGAAGACGCGAGGCTAGAGGAGGCCTCGCCGAGTCGAGGGGCGGGGTGGGAGAACAAGGCCGACAAGGGGTTCCAAAGAGCCTGAGGGAAGGCCAGGCCCAGGTGCCTCCCGCCTCCAGCAGGGCCAAAGCACCAGCGGTGCGGCCACCAGCTCGCAATCCGCGGCGCCACCGCCCCTCCCAGCTCCGTCGGCGGCAACTCACAGTGTTAGGACTCAAGGAGATGGCGGGCCAGAGGCTGATGAGAGCAGGGCGGCGTCTGCAAAAAAAAAAAAACACAGAAAAGAGGAGAACAAGGCCAACACTGCGGAGCGGCGCGGCGTCTGCCTATATATGAGCGGGCGCAGGCGCCGAGGACCCTTGCGCCCGTCACGCACAGAGCCGGCGGGGCTGGCCGCCGAGATCGCCTGACGGCCTCCGTCAAGGGAGACGCTGCAGGGCGGGGCGAGGCGAGGCGCGGCGGGCCTTGATTCTCACCCCTTCCCTCGAAAGCTAGGCTCGGTCTCCTCAAAGCGGGAACGGAGGACTGGCCGTGGTACTCCACGGCCTGCGAGGGTCCTTCAGGCGGGGGCTGTCCTAAGCTGCACTAAAGACCCCAGACCTGAAAAGCCTGGAAGCCGCGAGCGAAGGAGGAGGAGGAGGAGGAAGGGGGAGGAAGGGGGGGGGAGG
>NW_006788200.1:2426929-2431821 GCF_000442215.2 Lipotes vexillifer
GGGAGGGGGAGGTGTTCTCCGCCGTGTGTGTTGAGGGTGGTGTTTGGGAGGGGCTACGGCTCCCTTTCAGGACGGGGAAACTGGGACTGCGAGAAAGAATGGGAGTTGGCCTTTCCAGTCAGCGCTGTGAGATTCTGCTCAGGGTCTCAATATCCTCCCCTGAACCTAATAGGAGTTAGCTCACCCTCCACAATAATCCATGCGGTGAAGTATCGTTACCCTTTTTTGTTTGTAAGGGAACAGGTTCAGAACGGTTCAGTGGCAGAGCAAGGATTTTTTGATACTCTTAACCCCTATTGCCTATCGTTGACTTCTGAAGAGGCCTCCAGTCCAAAGTAACCATTGTTGCAGAGGAACCCCAAGGGTATAGAGGAGGCCTCTCTCTGCCAGTGAATATCCATTCACTCAGCAGAAGTGTATTGGGGACGGGGGTGGGGGCGTGGAGGGGAGCGGGGCGGTGAAGAGCCACCGGGCGAGATTCTGCAGCGAACCAGGCAGCCAGGATCCAGCCTGCACCGAACTCTTGTATGGGATGCTTCCTGAGGGCTGTGTGATAGTCTCCCTAGGATGAAGCCAACCATTAAGCGAAAGGGGTTAGTCTGAAAATTCCCACCCCGCCCTCCCCCGCCCCATCCTCTCCAGTCAGAGACTTTGTAGGAGACGAAGGCGCCAGGCTCAGCTAACCAACAGGCACGTGATGGTATTCCTGACGCCAAAGAAACAAAAGACACTTCCGCAGAGGGCCCCCTAAAGAAATCAGAGGCCTACAGCTCTTCTGGGAAGGGACTGGGCAGGGAGGCCAAGCAGCTCCTTGGGTTACCGGGTCTTTGTCTACTAGCTGTGGTATCCAGTGTCTGCCAGGTGCCACAGCTGATGACAGGAAGATGAAAGGACCTACAGCTCTCACTCAGACTTTGTCTCACAACACCGCCCTGCCCTCAGCAGCTCAAGCTTCAGGTCTCCCCCTCAAGACCCACTGGAGCCCCTTTGCTCCCCAGCCTATGGCATACAAGGTGGCACCTTGTAAAGTCTTGTTGAGCATCGTGCGCAGTGCCACATCACACATCTAGCCTCAGGATCTAGCACGGGGCCTGGCATAAACTAGGTGTATGTTTTTTCCACACATCTGTGGTCCCCCAATATTAGAGTCACCAAGAGATTCTTGTTTTTAAAAAGCACATTTTATTTACTCATGCAGCTATTGTACGCATAGATTATCTCAGGAAAGATACACAAGTAATTGTTGGCCTCAGGGGAGGGGAACTAGGTAACTGGAGAAGAGAGTTGGGGTGATTTTTCACTTTATACCCTTTCTGCATTTTGATCCTTACGAATGTATTACATACTCAAAAATTTCTTTACTTCAAAAAAATTGGCATCAGGTCAAGAAAAATACAGATTCCCGGGTCCACTCTTGACATAATGAGTCAGACTCCCTGGGGGCAGGTTTTTCTGCCTTTGAACACGTTCCCCCAAGTGATTCTTAAACCCAGGGTAAGTTGAGAAACCACTATAGTAGGGACTTACTGATGAAGCATTGCTAAGAAGGGGCCAGCAGTGTCTGTCAAGGGTGACTCATTTAGATTCACACTTTCTGAATCCACCATACCCTCCACTCAGGAGACACAAGACAGTTGCAAGACTGCAGGGTGCGGGCTGGGGAACACGCATCCCCACTCATTTATCCGTAATCACCAGCCCAGGTCAAAAAGGACTGGCCCCGACAGAGTCCCCTTGGTATGTGGGTGTGGGTGTGTTTTTTGAGGGGGTGGGGAGGCGGTGGTTCTACTGGTCCTGGAGCTAGCCCTAAGAAGGCTGAGGTCTCATCGTTACTTCAGTCACTCCACACACCATGTGATCAAACTCCTTGTGCTATAGAGGAAGAAAATAAAACCAAAGAGAAGGGACTTTTCCAGTGTCACAAAGCCATTGCAGAGCAGGGCTTAGGTTCCAGCCCCAGCTATGCTTCTGCAACCACAGCCCAGATACTGAATTTTAGCCCCATCCCTCAAATGCCAGGAATATTCTCTGATTAACTATTCCCAGCATACTACCTCCAGGGAAGCTAAAGTCCTGGGATTCAAGCAGTCCAGGTGGGAAAATCTGGTTTTTATAGTGAATTCATTTCCAGAGATGATCTCCCTTTGTAAATAGAGTTTCACTGATGTAAAGGGCTCACAGGAGCATTCCTATGAGGACCGGCCCTCTCGGTGGATCTGAAATCAAACTTTGCTGCCCAGAATTCAGTCACACTCCGTTTGTCAGGCGCTTACCCATGGAAAAGACCTCAGGCTCTGGATGTGTGTTCCAGCCCATAGGACAGCATGTAAGCTAAGAAGTAATCCAGTCTACATGGTCAGAGATCTCCTGGCTGTACTCTCCTGCTGTGTCAACTTTCTCAGTCTTTCTCCCCTGATACAGTGGTAAGCACCGTGACTGTTATATGATCTTGGGCAACTTATTTCACCTCTCTGAGCCTCACGTTCCCTTTTGTCAAACTCTAAGCCTTCCATCTAAAATCAGACTACCTATTACTCCAGAGGAGAGAGTGCTGAATGCAAAGAATAAAGAGTGAAATTCTTGGACCTTGATTAGCAAAATGGACTCTTGAAACCCAAAGCTTTTTTTTTTTAAATAAATTTATTTATTTTATTTATCTTTGGCTGTATTGGGTCTTCATTGCTGCACGCGGACTTTCTCTAGCTGCGGTGAGAGGGGACTACTCTTCGTTGCGGTGCGCGGGCTTCTCATTGTGGTGGCTTCTCTTGTTGGGGAGCACAGGCTCTAGGTGCGCGGGCTTCAGTAGTTGTGGCACACGGGCTCAGTAGTTGTGGCACACGGGCTTTGTTGCTCCGTGGCATGTGGGCTCTTCCCAGACCAGGGATCGAACCCGTGTCCACTGCATTGGCAGGCAGATTCTTAACCACTGCGCCACCAGGAAAGTCCCCCAAAGATTTTTAATGCAATAAGTTTTTTTGAGCAATGAAAGTCCAAGAGGCTGAAGGACTCATATCTTAAATTTTACATCAGCAACAGCATAGTCAGGAAGAAGGTATGATGACACCAGAGCTAGTTTTCTAAAACACTGGGGGTGGGGGAAAAAATCAAGGCAAAGTGAGCGTTGCAGTTAGCTACTGCGGTGGGCCTCTTAGAAGGGACTCTCTCTCACTCCCTCCCCCGATCCCCTCTACCCAGGAATAGGGAGAGATTAGGACCTCCAGAAAGGTTTGGGAGCTCTGAGAGTGAAGAGAGTCTGTGCCTTGGTCTGTGAGTAAGGTCTAAAGTCTTCCATGATGAGAAAGTATGGCAGCAGTGAAGTAGAAATGGCACCTGGGTGTGCCTATGCAAGTGGGCCTGGGAGCATCTCAGGCTGGTGAGGAGCACTGAAGTATGACCTGAGACCCTAAAACAGCATGGAAGTTGCTCAAAGAGGGGCTAGATAAGCAGCAAGGGGCTTGTGGGATGTAATAAACGGAATCAAATGAACCTAGAAGAATCTGGACAGTCCAAGCCAGAGACTAGGGCACAAACACGGACATCCGTGGGCACAGCAGAAATCAAGGATGACAGTTCACAACTGGCAGGGGTCAAGTCTACCTGCCTTCCTGAGCAGTAGAGGAAAATGGATGATGACCAAGGACCAGACAATCTCCAGCCCCCTCAACTCCCACTCCATGCCATGATCATATAAGCTCAGACTGTAGTTTTGACCCTGGATAGCAGAAGAGGGACAAAACCCTCAACTTGACTGAGTATAACCCCTGAAATGACAGCGATCATACAACCACTTGATTGAAGTAAACAGATTATATTTTTGCTATCATCTGGAAATAGGTACTATAGAAAGTAAAAGAGCTATAATTTTGGCACACCCAAATTTTCTGACTTTAAAATTTCATACAGCCATGGTGCAAAGGAATCATATAGATCTGCTGCTGCCCACTTGCTGCTCACATCCGTGTGATCTGGGTGGGATGTGTGGCTTCCCCTCTCTAGCCCCAGTCTCTTTGTCTGTAGAATGGGGCTTATAGCAATACCTACCTCACAGGATTTTTGTGAAAATTATTTCAATCACTAGAATGGCTAAACTTAAGAGTGACAATACCAAGTGTTGACATGGATGTGGAACAACTGAAACTCTCACATGTTGCTGGTGGGAGTACAAATTGGTATATTTCAGAAAATTGACAGTATCTACTAAAACTAAACATGCATATACTCAGTGGCTCAGTAATCCCAATTCTGGACTAATCCCCAACAGGGATAAGTCCTCATGTCCATAAAATATGTTTAAGAATGTTCCCAGGAACTTTATTCATAAGAGAAAAAAACTAGAAATAACAAATCCATCAAATGTAAAATGAAAAAATAAATTGTCATATATTCATACAATGGCATACTAAACAGCAATGAAAAGGAAACTATGGATATAACCATGGATGTATCTCACAATGTTGAGTGAAAGAAGGCAGACACAAGAGTACTTATGAGTCCATTGAAATTAAGACCAAAAACTAGTGTAGGTTAGAGAAGATAGAATAATAGTTCCCTTTGCCAGGGAGGCAGGTATCAAAGAGGGAAGCTCTGGGATGCTGGCGATTCCCTATCTTGATCCAGGTGGTAGTTTCATGGGTGTATGCACATATAAAAATTCACTGAGCTATAATCATATTTGTGTCATAACTCAGTTTAAAAAGCAGGGAGTGTAGGGCTTCCCTGGTGGCGCAGTGGTTGAGAGTCCGCCTGCCGATGCAGGGGACGCGGGTTCGTGCCTCGGTCTGGGAGGATCCCACATGCCGTGGAGCGACTGGTCCCGTGAGCCATGGCTGCTGAGCCTGCGCGTCCGGAGCCTGTGCTCCGCAATGAGAGAGGCCACAACAGTGAGAGGCCCG
>NW_006788200.1:2431889-2448148 GCF_000442215.2 Lipotes vexillifer
AAAAAAAAAAAAAAAAAAAAAAAGCAGGGAGTGTAAAAATGGATGTTACATAATTAGCATGGTTCCAGGGTCAATTCCAGAAGGAATTGAGCCCCTGTAGCCTCTCCTTCACATGGCTGCCCAACCCTCCACAGCCAAGGTTGCAGGAGTAAAGAAAGACATTGGGAGGGAAGGTGGGGGATTGTTGCAAGGCCCCTGAGCCTTATCTGCTCAGGGAAGAAGAGTCTAACTGAGGCCTTAGACAACACTGCAGAAAGGACCCCTCATCAGCTTCCTTGCTCCTATCACAGCGCACTGCACACCCCTCCCCTGGTGGGCTATGGACCCACCCTCTGAAAGCTGCCATGGAAGCTCTAGGTAGAAGGGGCATCCAACCTAAACGGTGCAAGAGAAAACTTCCTGACCCATATCTGTACCCAGCACCATCAGATAGCTGTGGGCCCAGGCTAGATTGGAGGGTTGTCAAGCCAGAGTGACCTGCCCATGAGATGGAGATGGGTTATGCAACCTGCCCCAGCCACATAGCAGGGAAGTGGGGAGGTGGGATTTGAACCTAGATCTGACGGACTCAAGTCACCGACAGAAGAATCAAAGCTTCCCAGTAGAACATGGGCTATTCTCTGTTCCACCTCCTCTCCCAGAGGGAAAGTCTATGGAGATACATGGGTGCCCCCTGTGGGCTCAGAGTGGCCAGGATGGACCCAGCAAAGGCAGGCACAGGTATGGGGTTGCCCTGCAGGCTGGTCCTGGCCAATCCCCAAGAACTACCAACACTGATTGGGTTCAGCCAGCAGATGGTGCCAGAGGGCCAGATGGCTGTCCAAGGAGGCCTTCCCCCTCCCAGGTTTGCCCTCTTTGCCCTGCCCTCTCACTGAGATGCCTCCAGAAGCTGCCCTCTCTCCTCTCCAGGACCCAGAATCCTGTCCAGATCTCTGGTCTGGCCATCAGAGAATGAATGCCAGTGCAGATTTTTCACACACACCGTGGTTGCAGACTCCAACCCTGTGGGCCACAGCGTCCTTTTGTGAAATCGAATTCATACACAGGAAGTCCTGGAAGCAGGAGTCAAGTAGGCTCAGTGGGGAGCAGGGCAGTGCAGTGCATAGAGGGCTCTTTTGCAGACGACAAAACCATGACAGGTATGACCTATAATCTCCAGCTGTGTCTTCCCACTGTCTGCCTCTGTAGGAGATCAGAAGACCCCAGTACCAACGTGGCACATCTGGAGCCAGCACACCGGGGCAGAGACCACCAGGCAGGGTAATCTGTCCGAAAGGTGTGCAGCCTAGCCTGCCAGCTGTCTGCCCGTGGAGCTCCAGGCCAGGCCCTGAGATGCTGAACATTCCAGGAGCCAGACTCAGGGAGACATCAGTGAGGTGAAGCCAAGTGCAGCTTGATTATGTCCTGCAAGGCAAGTGTCAGTTTGTGACTACTGAATGCCCAGGCAGGAAGGCCAGTCAGCCAAGGCGCCACTGAGTAGCAAGGATTTCCCCAGGAGAATCTCTGACTCAGTCAATGACCCACTCACTAACTGGCCCAGGAAACTGCCAGTGTGTGGACTGTGTCAGTCAATTAATCAATGAGTATTTATCTAGTACCCTCTGGCTTCAACCACCGCCCCCCACCCCCATGTCATCAGCAGGCAGTGGTAAACAAGAAAGATAAAGGATTTCTGCCCTCAGGGAGTTTCTCTTCTAATGGGTTAGATGTGACCAGCACAATTAAGGGAATGTTAAATAGATAAGTACTGTGAAGAAAATAAGAGTTGAAGTTGGGGGGGGGGGCAGCAATACATTTAAGCAGAAACCCGCTGAAGAAAGTACCAGCCATGGAAAGAAGTGGGAGAAGTGTTCAAGTAGAGCATGCGCAAAGGCTCTAAGGTAAGACTGAGTTTGGCATATTCCAGGAACAACAAGGCCAGCGTCCTTAGAGCTTAATGAATGGGGGGAGAGTGCAAAGAGATGAAGGCAGAGAAGGGCCACAACATGAAGAGCTTTGTAGGGAAGACATTATAAGAAAGCTGGATTTTCTTCTATTTCATTTAGCAGCCTCAGGGGAGGGAGGGTAAGCAGCAAGTGGCATGATGAGATCTACAGTTTACAAAGATCACTTTTTTTTTTTTGGCTGTATTGGGTCTTCGTTGCTGTGCGCGGGCTTTCTCCAGCTGCAGGGAGCAGGGGCTACTCTTCGTTGCAGTGCACAGGCTTCTCATTGCAGTGGCTTCTCTTGTTGCAGAGCACGGGCTCTAGGCGCGTGGGCTCAGTAGTTGTGGCACGTGGGCTCAGTAGTTGTGGCTCACGGGCTCTAGAGCGCAGGCTCAGTAGTTGGTGGCGCACGGGCCCAGTTGCTCCGCGGCACGTGGGATCTTCCCAGACCAGCGATCCAACCCGTGTCCCCGGCATTGGCAGGCGGATTCTTAACCACTGGGCCACCAGAGAAGCCCCCAAAAGATCACTCTTGTGACTATATGGAGAATGGATTGTAGTGTGGGAAAGAAGGGAAGTAGTAAGATTTTTTAGCAGGCTTGAACTAGCGCAGGGGCAGTGGAGTTGAGGAGAAAGATGTATTTGCAGGTATAGCTAATGAAGTATAGCTGTGAGGGATAGCTGCATGAATGGTGGTACTATTTACTGAGGTAAGGGAACACCAGGAGTTGGTGTGGGAGGAGACAAGGAATTCAGCTTGAGATGTATGTTAGAGATTGAGTCACATCAAGGAGGCAATTGGAAATGTAACTCTGGAGCTCAGGGGAGAAGTTGGGCTAAGGATATAAATTTAGGGCTCTTCCACATATAGATGGGACTAGATAAGATCACCTAGGTAGAGGAGAAACAGAGACCTAAGCATTTAATCATCCTAACGTTTAGAGCACAGGAAGAAATCGCAAAGGAACCTGGGAAGGAGCAAAAAGATAGGAGGAAAACAAGCAAATCACTAGATTTTCCCTACGCTAGTAATGGTGGAAGAATAAATTATTTCCAGGAAATTGTTTTGGTCAATTGCTTCAAATGCTAGAAACTGGAATTTAATATTCAGAAAAATATCTGCTATACTTGGCAATATGAAAATGATTTCAGTGGAATGGTGTGCTGAGAAGAGAATGTAATATGAAAAGGTGGACAGAATAGAGAACAGTTCTTTTAAGGAGCTTTGCTAAGAAGAGTATAGAAAAGGGGGAGACACTTAAGGGGGCTATGAGGTCAAAGAAGTTTGTTTTTAGGATTGAAGATACTGTAGCCGTTTGTTTATGCTCCTGGGAATAATCCAATTGAGGAGATCAACATGAGAGACAGAGAGGTTGACGGAGGTGGTAGCAGGAGGAAGAGAGAGATCTTGTCTGACTGGACTCTGCAGTGTTAATAGGCAAGGTCATCAGAGTTCTGGAAGGGAGATGCTGGCAATCTGCATGAGTCCTTTTGATGGCTGAGAACAAAATCTCAGGAAGCGAAGGGGATTGTCTGGTGGCAACTATGGTCCCTACCAGTATAGTTGTGTCAATTTCTCTAGCCATGTCCTGCTGCTCAGGTGCAGACCCAGGCTCTGGTCAGAAAATCCCTGGCTAGACTACAACAGGTTCCCATCCAGCAGCTTCCCTCCTGCTGCCCCCGACCTCCCCGCCCCAGCAGGTGAAGAGAGAAATTTCTGGGGATGTTGTCAGGTCATGGGCAGTGCTGCCCTACAAACCACACTGCAGTTTTCTTATTTAAAATGTGTTATCTTGAGATAGTGTCTAATACAGACTGGTAAGAAGGGATAGCTCCTGCCATCCTTTAGGTCTCAGCTCAAAGTCACCTCCTCAGAAACCACCAGCCTCATTACTAGCCCAATCAGTGCAGTTAAATTTAATGAAAATTTATCTACATCAAAAAATTTAAAGCCACTACATCAAAATGCCTTAATACAAGGGAAACTGTCATAATTCATAAACTTGAGTTGTGCAACAGACAACCTGCACAAAAGTATATGCAGGCTCTGGCTAAAAGGGCACCTGTTTTTACCCTCCTGTCCCCTTTATTTCTCTTCATAGCACATGCTTCCTGACTTTGATATTTGTCTATCATTAAGTGTAAGCTTCCAAGGACAGACACTTGGTGTTGTGCACCACTGTATTTATTCCCAGTGCCTAATAACACCTGGCATGTAAGCACTACTGAACTCATTACTGAATGTTTAAATCTCTTTCCTTCTGCTTGCCCTTTCAAAGGTTGTTCCATTTTAAAAGGCTCCTAACACTGAGAAGTATCTAATGAAGAAACTTCAAAGCTGCAGTTACCCAAGACAACACACCTAGCATCGGGGTCCTCACTATACCCTTCCACTTCCTTCACCATGCAGTTATGAGGATAGGACACAGCCCTGTGCTGCAACAAAGTCAAAATGGCTCCCAAGCCCGCCCAGGCCATCCTGTCACTTGTCTGACCCAAGGTACCTGAGATACACCACCTGAACCAGCCACTAGCCACACTCTACCAGACCACTCAGTTCAGCTAGTGTTTGGCAGTGGCTTACCTACCCCGTGAGCTTTACTCAAACACTATGGCAACATCTCTTTTTTTTCCACTCCCCATCGCTATGCTCCCCCAAATGGCAGCAACCCCTTACTACACTCTGAGAGAACGAAACCCTCTTGCTAGAATCAATATACCTTACTCCACCCCACAGCACACTCATCCTTGCTTTCCCCTTCTTCCCATTTTTGTCGATTTATTCCTACCTCTGATCTCCCCCTTAGACAAATATCTCTGTCCTTTGCCTCAAGACTTGGAAAGCCTTGAAATTCTCTTATAAAACAAGAACATCAATAAAGCACAAGGCTTGGAATGTTGGGGAGTCAGCAAGCCCTAGAGTCACAGGCCTTTTTTTCCCCCCACTTCATTGAAGTATAAATGCTTTACAATGTTGTTAGTTTCTGCTGTACAACAAAGTGAATCAGCAATATGCATACATATATCCCCATATCCCCTCCGTCTTGCATCTCCATCCCACCCTCCCTATCCCACCCCTCTAGGTGGTCACAAAGCACCGAGCTGATCTCCCTGTGCTATGTGGCTGCTTCCCACTATCTATTTTACATTTGGTAGTGTATATATGTCCATGCCACTCTGTCACTTCGTCCCAGCTTCCCCTTCCCCGCACTGTGCCCTCAAGTCCGTTCTCTACGTCTGCGTCTTTATCCCTCTGCCCTGCCACTAGGTTCATCAGTATCGTTTTTTTAGATTCCATATACATGTGTTAGCATACAGTATTTGTTTTTCTTTCTTACTTCACTCTGTACGACAGATCCTACGTCCAAACACCTCACTACAAATAACAGTCATAAGCTTTTTAAAAATATATATATTTATTTATTTTTGGCTGCGTTGGGTCTTCGTTGCTGCACGCAGGCTTTCTCTAGTTGTGGCGAGCGGGGACCACTCTTCGTTGCAGTGCGCGGGCTTCTCTGCGGTGGCTTCTCTTGTTGCAGAGCACGGGCTCTAGGTACGCGGGCTTCAGTAGTTGTGGCTCACGGGCTCTAGAGCACAGGCTCAGTAGTTGTGGCGCATGGGCTTAGTTGCTCCGCGGCATATGGGATCTTCCCGGACCAGGTATCGAACCCATGACCCCTGCATTGGCAGGCGGATTCTTAACCACTGCGCCACTAGGGAAGTCCTGAGTCATAGGCTTTTCAATGCAGACTGGTTCCTGCTAACCAGTCCAAGCAACAGGACTTAGGACTCAGGTGTGAATCGATTCGTTCAGCTACCACCTCCAGCACTCGTCCACCAAAAACTCAGATGAGGGCCAAAGCAGAGCCTCGATTCTGCCAAGTTGGTGAGGGTGGGAAAGGCTTTCTGTACCTACAAGAGGAAGGCACAGAACCCCATACTGGGGGAACCAACTGTCCCAGTTTGAGAATTGAAAGCTCTGCTTCCTGGGAAACCCTTTAAGTACTTGGTGAGCCGAGACGATCGTCACCCCATGTTGGAGCTGTGCACAACTACGACCACACTCAAACAACCTTGTGAATTAACTTCGTTTTACCTCCCTGTTTAAAATTTAGCTACTTTAGGGGCCCAGCATACTTTCGCCAACTCACTGCTGTTATTTGTAAAATAATTAAAAGCTCATACTGGTTGGCACGGTATCCAAGATGCTTGGATACCGTGCCAACCATGTACAGAACAGTGTCGACTATCATTTGTTGTAAAGGGGCCAGGAGTAACACACACACAGAGTACCTATGTGCTGACACATGTAAAATTAACCTAGGTTGCTCCCAGGCAATTTATTTTCATAATCATCATGAGGTAAGTATGATAGAGCATGACCACCATACCAAAGGCATGCTTTATGTGCTGGTATGTATGACTATGAAGGTATCCACAAATCATTAACAGAATTTCACAGGCATAAGGTGGGGGAGATCATTTTTTTGTATACATCTCTATTGCTTGACTTTACTACAAGTATTATTTTATAATAAAAGATCAACTAAAAAAAAAAAAAAGCTGGAGCACCCATACAGATCAGAGGTGGGCAGCATTTGTAGAGCCAGGTCTTCCCTATCAGAATTTGTGGGTGGTTAACTGGCACCAGGAGACCAGACAAGAAAGTAATTTGCTCTTGGCTTCTGGCTCCTCCCAAAGATGACAAATTAATGGTCTTCAGAAAGGTGGGGAGATTGTCAGGTGATGAAAAGCTAGCAGAAGCTTCCATTTACTCTCATTGTTAAAGCCTAAACAACTGACTAGTTTCCAACAGTCTTATACAAAATACCAGATGTTTAATCAAAGAGTAAAATACCAGGGGCATCTCTCACATACAGAAATACTCAAAAATCATTTCCGGCTATCAGGGAGAAAAGGAGAAATTATTCCACTCAGATGCAACAGACTGGGGTGGGGTGAGGGAGTGGTGAATAGGTGGAGCAGAGGATTTTTTGGGCAGTGAGAATGCTCTGTATACAATGGTGGATACATGTCATTATACATGTCCAAAACCATAGAATGGACAGCAAGAGTGAACCCTAATGTAGACTGCAGATGATTATGTCAATGTAGGTTCATCAGTTTTAACACATGTACCACTCTGGTAGGGCATGCTAACAATGGGGAAGGTTATGCATATTTGGGGGTAGGGGACCATATAGGAAACCTCTGTACTTTCTCAATGTTGCTGTGAACCCCCAAATTTGTTTTTTAAATCTTAAAAAAAAAACATTGGATGGGATATCCCACTGCATATATACCTCCTTAAAATAAACCATAGGTTTTCCTTTTCATTTTTTTTTTAAAGATTTTTAATTTTAATTTTATTTTTATTTATTTATTTGTGCTGTGTTGGGTCTTCGTTTCTGTGCGAGGGCTTTCTCTAGTTGTGGCAAGTGGGGGCCACTCTTCATCGCGGTGCGCGGGCCTCTCACTATCGCGGCCTCTCCCGTTGCGGGGCACAGGCTCCAGACGCGCAGGCTCAGCAGTTGTGGCTCACGGGCCTAGCTGCTCCGTGGCATGTGGGATCTTCCCAGACCAGGGCTCGAACCCATGTCCCCTGCATTGGCAGGCGGACTCTCAACCACTGCGCCACCAGGGAAGCCCCCTTCCTTTTCATTTTTAATATATTTGTCAAGCTAAGTCCACTGTGAAAGTTCCTTTATCCTCAGGAACAATTAGGTTGTGGTGGCAGGTGGTGAGTCGAAAATAATTTTCTTGATCAGACTCAGCTCTTTCATAATCTAGTCCATATAAGTGTCTTTGAGACACACAGTCAAGTCATTCCATAAGCTTCAGGAGCGCAGTGACCAGGATACTTGACTTGGGCCAACACTCAAGAGAGCCAAACCTCCTTGACTATGCTTCCCAAAAGGCCTGCCACATATTTGGCTTACCTGAAGCAGGGTCAGGCACACACACAAGTAGTCACTTTCTCTAGACCCAAAAGCTGTGTAGGCTCTTACCCACATTTCAAAGGCCACTAAACACAAATTTCAGCAAAGGAAAGCGAACTCTAATGCTTTTGATGCCGAGCAGGGCCCTGTGGGGCTCCTGGGCATGGAGGATTTTTGCCCATTTCTTGTAGGCAAGAGTCCAGCCTCCAAAGGACCTTCCCTGAGTTCCAAAGGGCAGATCTGAACAGTTGCTAATCAAGGGAGGAACAGCCAGAAACCACCTGATGCAAGATTAAAGGGTCCACCAGAGACCCTGCACACACCCTAATCTTGTCAGCAACCCACCCTTCTGACACTTAGCAGAAGGAGAATCCAAGACTGTTACTGCCTATTCCTTTATTACATACCTCTAACCACAGTCCTGACTGTATAACCTCTCCCTATTCTCCAGGGAGTGGGGCACAGTTCCAGCTAGCCTACTAGTGGAGCGCTGGCCTACTGTGTTCCCTCTCTGCCTGGCAAAGAAATAAAGCCACTTTTTATTTTTTCTCCATAACTGTCCCCTTCTTTATGTTTGGCATTGCTGCACAGCCAAGATTTTGGCAACACTTTCTGAAAGTCAAGGACTCTGGGGCTAACACTGCCTGAATAGCTTTACCTTTCCACCCCTCCTAAACTGTTGAGACAACTCAATAAAATAATCCATGTAAAATGTCTGACACATGGGAAATGCTGTGTTAGACATTATTCACTATTAGCTATTTCTGCCATTTTAAGGCCTGAAGGTCCAATGCCTAATGCTCTCCTGACCACTCTGAATTCAACTAACCCCTTTACAGTAATGGTCATTTCAGCACTCTATTCTCCTTATTCACAGAGGACACCAGAACCCTTACTTAGTTCAGAACATCAGCTACTGCTCTGAGGACTGCAGCATCAAAATTATGTATTATTTCAGAAGCCACAGACCACTTACTCTGCACTCTTCAAACATGCCTAATGATGTAGGCCATCTGCTATTTCAGGTTGAAAGCAGAAATGTCAAAGTGCTTCCAAGAGATGGCTTAAACAGATACTCTCACCCAAGTCATCTATCCAGGTTCCCAGCCCTACTTTTAAAATCCTGCCTCCTGATTACTGCAGTAGGGTATTTTCCCTAGGATCTGAGGTGAAGTTGGAAATACCCACAGGCCTACAGTGCAATCATTAAGATTCTGCTTTGAAGAAATCCAACACCTGAAACTAATGCAATATTGTAAATCAATTAAAAAAAAAAAAGGAATCCAGAGCAAAGGACAAAATATGCAGCAGTGGCACCAGAAGAGGCAGGCCATAACCAGATCCCTTATCACCTTGAGCTTTTCAGAGGACATGAGAGCTACTGCACTACCACCCCAAAGATCTTGGTCCATATTTGATCATCCTCTCTCTCCATCCCTTCCCTCCCCTCCCCTCCCCTCCCCTCCCCGGCAGTGTAGCCCCTCCTCTCCCCTCCCTTCCCCAGTGCTTCCCTTCCCCCTCCCCCTTCCCTTTCCTTCCTTGCCTGCATTGGGTCTGCGTTGCTGCACACGGGCTTCTCATTGCAGTGACTTCTCTTGTTGTGGAGCACAGGATCTAGGGATGCGGGCTTCAGTAGTTCCTGCATTCGGGTCCTGGAGTGTGCGGGATACTGTAGCTGTGGCGCACGGGCTTAGTTGCTCCACAGCATGTGGGATCTTCGCAGACCAGGGCTCGAACCCACGTCCCCTGCATTGGCAGGCAGATTCTTAACCACTGCGCCACCAGGGAAGTCCCTCCAGCCCTTTTCTCTACAACCAGCTCTGGTGTAGCTATGGGGAGGGAGTAGTGAGCTAGGGCTTATTGTCTTTGTGGTCTTTTAATCACAGGTCATCGAAAGGATTAAAATTAAAGAGGTAGTTTTATTTGAACCAATGTAGAGATCACTCTTCTTTTGCACGTGATTATGGGAAACAAAGACTGCTCAAGACCAGAGACATCATACAGCTTCTCCTCCCATTCCTCTTGCTTGCTACATTCAACACACACTCAGATCCTCACTGCTGCTGGCAAGGGACTTACCTTGAAAGGAAAGCTGGACCTAACAGCAAGGGTAATTCTACACACATTTTTACATCTGGCATATTTCACCACACCTTGTAAACTGGCTCTTTCCTGAAACATTCTTGGACATACCTGACCTTAGAGTCATGAGGCCCACCCTTGACCAGGCTTTACAAAACCTAACTACTAGTTCTTGCCCCCGCCCTGGAGGTAACACTGCTGTTTGATCTACTGCAAAAACCTTAACCATAATAGACCATGGAATCTCCTTACAGCTCAGAAGACATGCTAAGCCTTGAAGCAGAAGTGCTCAACAGACTCTGGCATTTCCAAAAGCTTTAATTAGACCTTTCACTTTGGTCTTCCTAGCGTCTGCAGAGCAAGCACTCTTAACTTCCTTTTCTATCACATAATTCTGGTCTTTCACTTCCACCAATGGGCAACAGACTGAATGGTGGCCACAACCTACTACTACACTAATAAGTCAGCTAAGAACTTCCCTGGCGGACCAGTGGTTAAGACTTCTGCAGTTTCAATGCAGGCGGCGCAGATTCAATCCCTGGTTAGGGAACTAAGATTCCACATGCCGCTCAGCGCAGCCAAAAAAGAAGAAAAAAAAAAAGGTCTGCTAAATCATCTCTTGGAAGAACGTACCTGGTATTGTCCATTAAAGCCTAAATGGACTTTCCCAATGACAATATCTGGATGGCTGAGGCTATCTGAAGCTACTCCTAAGGTGGCTAAGTATTCATATGAAGTGGTCTGCTCCATTAGCAGCACTTTAGACAGAGAAAACTTAACAGCCCACCCACTTATCCCAAACCTGCTGAGGATACAAACTACTTACAATTAAATTTCAGCCATGAAAATCTGTGTTTTGCCTAAAGAAAAAATAAACAAATGAAAAAATGACAAAAATAACCAAAACACAACCACAGCCTTTTTTTCAGCATTTAATCACTAGCTATAACGTTCTCCCTTATTAATTCCTGGGAGAGGAATTCTCATCCAGGTATGACAGGAACCTTGAATCTGGGGTTTGTCATCCAGTCCACTTACTCTTAGTTATCATCTTTGTATGTTCAACTTTCAAACAAATTTGTACATTATAAATATCCATAATCCATTTTCCTTCCCTCAAATTTATATACCAGCTGATAAGTGAACACTGTAACCTATTTACTGGATAGCACTAGGACTTCAAGCCAATACTACTGTTTCTGCAACATTCTACTTCTGTCTACATGGCAGTAACCTGTGCAATTAATTAAAAATATATTATAAGAAACAGAAGTATAATGTACTTATAGCCCTAAGACATAAGGCTTAAACTATAATTGAAACAAACATGGAGAACATTAGGTGTGTCTGTCCTAAATAATACATCTACGACCTGCGTAACGTTATTCAACAGAATATTTAACTGTGAAGGGGAAAAAACCTAACTTAAAAAAGTTCATATTCCTTGGCGGTCCGGAGGTTAGGACTCCGGTTCAATCCTTGGTCGGGAACTAAGATCCCACAAGCTACAAGGTGCTCCCCCCATCTCCTCCCCCCCACAAAAAGTTCATAAAAGCTAGAAATATGTCAAAGAACATGTGAGAACAGATTAAGGCTTTAATGAAAAAAAGTTTTAGCTCATGGGAACAGAATCTACCTCATAACAAACAAGCCTATTATTAAACTTTAAGGTCCATTTCTAGTGACACATTACAGTTGAAAGTAAGGGACTACTTATTATACAGGACAGGTAAAAGTCACTACTGAAAGAAAATAATCACGTGGTATATTTTAATTGTTCACTAAAACCCACAACCATCAATTAGCACAAAAGCCAATATTCTTAAATTTGTAGTTGGGAAACTGAGCAGCGGTTCTTAAATCTATATGTAAATTAAAACCACTTGGGAAACTTAAAAATACTTATGCCTGGGCCTTCCGCCAAATAATTTAAATCATAACCGCTGTGGGCATCAACATTAAGAACCACAGTTAAAAAAAATATCCTTTCCCTATTAAGCTAAAGCTAGGTCTTTCTGAAAAATTATCCAATACTGACACGCTACACTTCTATTTAAAACACACCTACTGCAACCAAGAAAAGGAAGAGTCACCTATGTTTGCTTGGGATATTCAACCTAAGAAATGAGCACATCATTTTATCCATTCATTTTATCCTTATAAAATTAAGTTCCAAAGCAAATTTCTCCAAGTCCTCAGTCTAGAACACTCAAAAACATTCATTTTTTTGAACAAGCTTTGTAAAACTGAAAATTCTATTTTAATCTGTTACTAATTGAGAAATCAGCAACAGCAATTATATATTTTTAAAAGAAATTACTATACTTACCAATGCACTTTCTTTCTTTTTTAAAAAATTTATTTTTTATTGAAGTATAGTTGATTTACAATGTTACACCAATGCATTTTCTTTACCCATTTCATAATCAGGTAGGTTACTAACACTTTCTAGCTTAAATGGCCAAAGTCCAATCATTCTCTACAATTAGCCAATTCATTTAATCCCTGGTAATCATTCTAAACCCAAGCCAGTCTGGCCACAAGCCCCACCCCACCCCCTTTTTTTTTGGCCATGCCGCATGGCATGCATTATCTTACTTCCCCAACCAGGGACTGAACCCCTACCTCCTGCAGTGGAAGTTCAGAGCCTTATAACCACTGGACCACCAGGGAAGTCCCCACAAGCCCTTTTCTGTTAACCACAAGGTCTACTTTAGAGAGGTTGTACCTGGATGACAATAACACATCAATTACAAGATACTCGTTCTTTTGGAGTCAATTTTGATCACAGGACCTGAAAAATCACTGCTTGGTATCTATCAATAGATCAGTTGGAAACTGGATTATGTACTGCACATTAATAAACTATGTGTTCAGTTAGAAAACGCATAAACTGACAAAACAAAAAAGAGACAGAGGGATGTATTTCTTATGAAAGCATAAAAGAGTAAAACTGAAAGGGAGAAATGCGGAAAAACTAAGGGCTTTTGGACAATCAACTCCACGAGCTACCAAAAAAATAGAAAGTGGACCACTTAAAAAATATATATATTGTGTATGTATTTTCTTCAAGCATCTTAGAAAGAGAAATGCAAAAATTTCCTCATCAGTTCCAAGTTCAACACAGTACAAAGCAAAGAAACTTTTATTACTATACCCACACAATTAATGATTAAGTGTCTTGAAGTGTACCCTGGTAGCTTAAGACAATGAAATATTAGTTTCCATAGAAAACCTGTTTTAACTTTCTAATCCTATTCAAAGAATAAAAGGGAAGGGAAAAACTCAGTATGTGCTTATCACCGCCACTTCATTTCAAATGCCATTTTTGTCCTTGGGTGAATGTACATAACACTAAGCCATGATCCAGCAACAGTTTTCTATTTGGTTTAACTAGTATCATTTAAAGAGCATAATACAGGATAATGCTTTAACAGCTATATCTTATCTGAGACAAACTTAACTTTAAGATCACGTGACAAGTAATGTACAAATATTCGTTAAGAACTTACCACTCTGTCAATCACCTTACAGTGTCCACATTACATAGCAATATTTATAACCAGAAACTGCAGTGACTGATAAGTAGATACATTATTTAGTTTGTTAACCTCTACCTGAAAACATGCTTTTTTCATTAAAAAACAAAACCCGAAAAACATAAATCTTGATTTATATGGTTTTACAATCAGGTCTCACTGAAGCAGCAGAGACTTCATTTCCTTTCTGCAGACAATATGCAGGAAGAAGAACCCACAAAGAGCATGCTGGCAATCTGACATATTGTACTATCTGGACTACAAATAAGTCCTGAAATTCATTTGAAGAATGTCAAGGAGTTACGAGAGAGATTATGTAGTGGCCTTGATTTTTATTTTTCTTTACCTAGAATTCTACAAATTCTAAAATTTATCAATTGACGTATCTTTTAAATAAACAGCACCAGTCTTGCCCATTGATACAATTAAAATTTGACTTTCTCAGTTCTTAGTTCACAAGTTTATTATGAAAAACACTGCAGTGCTCTTGTGCAGTAACATCGTCTTACAGGAGGGAGGGAAAAAAAACAGTTCTGTTCAAAACAACTCACCAGGATCTGACAGTAACAAAGAACAACATGAGGCTGAGATTTGAGAAGGGGAAATAAACTGAGTGCAGACAAATCAAACAATTAAATTAAACAGTATCCCTGAAAATAAACAAAACGATTTCAAAACTCACAAGTAGAGGGGAGGCCTTGGTACTTAATTTTAAAAATGTTCATTAAGCTCCAATGATTGTTTGCTGCTATTCTTATCTACAGTCATGCTGAGTAAAGCTATAGCTAAATGGAAGTTAAATTGTATTCACGAGGTGTTAATGTTTACATCTTATTATCTGCAGTCTCTCAGAGAAAGCAAAGTAACTACAAATAGCGCTATGCCAGAAACTGGTTTCTTGACCAACAATGTCGCTTCAGCATGCAATGAACTGGTTCATTCTAAAGTGGTCATGGCTGTTGATGACAAGAGGCTTTGTATTTTTATATGGCACATCTTTTTGGTCCGTGTGAAAACAAGTTTTTTGAATGTTAACTATTCTCTGACACTTTGTGGAGTTACTGTTGCTCTTCCCATTTCCGTTAGGTCAATATACGGTTCATGGCAATACTGTACAAGTTTAAAATTTCGTTACAGGAAGTAGTCTGGGGTACGACGAGTAACATGTGGCTCGCCTCTGCGAGGTGCTGGGTCAAACTGCAAGCTGAAAAACAAGACATATTTGTTGTTCATACTCCAAGACATCCATGTACTGACAATTAAAATCAAGAATATTAGTCTTCGACTCTACACATTTTTTTAATAGTTTGTTTTTTTAAAAACTGAAGTATAATTGACTTACAGCACTGTTTTAGTTCCAAATGTACAACAGTGTTTTGAAATTTCTGTACATTAATTATAATATGATCTAGATAAGTCTAGTTACCACCTGTCACCATACAGTTATTACAACATTACTATATTCCCCGTGTTGTACATTTCATCCCCGTGCAGATTTTTACACATTTTCCCCCCATCCAATAACTTAATGTATTAAGAGAACCCTAATCATGCATTTAACAAGGGTCTTCTGGCTGCACGCCTCCTCAAAGGAACCAAGGCAACTTCAGCTAGAGGATATGCTTCTGTATATCTGTAGTTCCTTCTAAGACCATTTGAAAGAAGGATTCTACTAAATAAATAAAGTTTAAAGAGCCTAAGGTACTGTTATCTATTATCTCATCCTCAGGATATATTTTATTAACTCTACAATAAAAACATGGATTTAAAAGTTAAATCCCTAATAATTCATATTAGGATCTAGGTTTCTGTTGATGTGTTTCAAAGGAAACTTAAAAAATCCAGGTGGCATCTGGATTTAGCATAAGCTCTTGAACTGTTAAACTTCCCATTAAAACTAATATATTCAAGTAATGGTAACCAACGACTCAAGTGTATATACTTACAAAGAGTATTTTAGAGTATCATCAAGTTCCATGATTGCAGCTTGGTTACCGCAACGATAACAATAGTTTGGAGCACTGAAAATCGTTACTACATTTCGGTCATGGCACCAGTTATATCCCTACAAGGAAAAGAACAGAAAAAAATCCCCTATTTTACTCCCTTATTTACACAACTAAATGTGACTTCTCTCAAGAGGGAAAAAAAAGATCTCCCCTTCTGCCCAAAAGGCTTTTTAAAAAGTATTGCTTTGTTTCTGGATGATTCAATAATTTTCTGTACTCCACACAACTTTTTTTTTTCTTTTCGCTGTGCCGTGTAGCTTGTGGGATCTCAGATCTCAGTTCCCCGAGCAGGAAATGAACCCAGGCCATGGCAGTGAAAGCACCGACTCCTAACCACTAGACCACCAGGGAACTCCTTCTGCCCAACTTAAAAAAAAACCAAACATGTATTTATTTTTTCCCAAAAGTACAAAAGTTGTCTACTATAAAAAGAAAATCCCTAAAAAAAAAATCACCGATCAGAAAAGGATAAGCTACTTCTTACATATCCGACTTTCGGTAAATAACAGCATTTCTTCAGCCTCTCTTATTGCAGTAGCCCTAAACATGATACAAGAATGAGTATATGGCCATTCCTTGTAGAGGCAGACACATACTCCTGGAGACCAGAACCTTATTAATTCTGTCCTCAGTCAGTACAGGCATTACCTGTACTGCCCAAGGTATAAAGGAGAGGTGCCTCTAGGAACTCCAGCTTCATTCTCTCAAAGCCCATCTGAATGCATGAGTTACTTTTCAAGTATTGTTCACAAATTTCTTTCCCTA
>NW_006788200.1:2448158-2470957 GCF_000442215.2 Lipotes vexillifer
ATCTCTAGCATCAGACTTTATTGATAATCACAATACAGTTGTATTAGTATTAATCTAAATAGGACCCTAGTTTTATAAGTATGCTAATCAATGTTCTATGCTAAGAATTTAGCCCATCTCCCTTTAGTTTCTTCTTTCAAATCACCTGTAATCCTATCATCCAAAGGACCACTTAAACATTTTGGTGTATTTCTTCCCAAACTCTCTTCCATACATATACATGTTAAATACATGAAATAAAACTGAGACCATAAAATATTATTTTTCACTCTCCCCCATCTTACTTTCCCAGCCTTAAATCCCAAGCACTACTCAGTCATTAAGAATTCTCTGAAAACATTTTACCTATGAATTTCATTTGGATCAAAAGTTTGAGATTTTAATTCTAGTGTGCATCTACTGAAAAGGCTCAGGCTATAATGGCAAATTCATCAGAAGAATACATGGCATGTTCTCACTATATCATATAATTTAAAATTTCCTAAGATCTTCCTTCATTAAGTTTACTTAAAAATCAAATCAAAGAACAGAACATACCTCCATCACCAGCTGATGAGCTCTAGACACCAACGTGAGGCCATTGGCATGATTAAATGTCTCAGAAATATCTTGCCCAAAAGTGTAACCAGCTCCTCGAGGAGATATACCCCAACCTCCGCGGTCATCTGGATCTGACCATAGCAAGTCACACATTGGACCCTAAAAAGCAAGTTATATTTTAGATTGCCTTTTGCAAAATTGGTTAATATGTGATCTGAGTAATTCACCAGAAGCAGCACCTACTAAGTCACTTTTTGAATGGTGTTTGCTGAAAATGGTAAAAGGTTTTGCAGACAGAGTCAAATAAATAAGAAATTATTTCCAGATGTCTTTAAGAGGCAGAGCCTACATCAATGAGTCCCAATAGCAACAAGCCCTAACTAATTAATCTGCCTAGTGTATGCAAATTTCAATGTTAGGCAGTAGAATTTAGTAACTAAGGCAGAAGCTCTTAAGACAACCAACACCTAGGTCCTAAACCCAGTCCCAGAACTGTTGTGATCTTAGTAGGTTTCTTAACGTTAGCTTCTGAAGAATGGGGTCAACAAGAGTGCTCATACCACATGATCATTTTTGAGAATTAAACAAGAAAATACATACAATGAACTAAGTTACATTTAAATATTTCCCCTCTCTAAAAAGTTTTTTGAAAAGATTTTATTACCAAAAATAAGGTCAATACCTCATGGGGAACTTCTTGTAGGCGATCAAGTGCTCTGATGTGATCCAGTGTATCTATGGATGGTGAGAGGCCACCATGTAGACAGAAGATCTGAAAAGAGTGGTTTACAACATTACCCTCATTTAAAATAAACTACAAACATTCTGGACTAAGCTGCAGGCTGTAGCCCACCCACATCACTCGGCCCTGTTGGTGTTTCTGTGTTCTGCCAGAACCAGGCTTGTTTCTGCAGATCTTTCTTTCTTGCCTCCCACTCTAAACTATGGAACACACTCCCTTTCTTCCTGATAAACCATCCCTACTGCACCCAAACCCCAATCAGCTCTTCTAAGAAAACATTTCTCTGACCTTACCCTCCATCATAGACAATTATCTTCCTTCTCACAGAATTTTCTTGCAGTGTCTTCTGTGCACTGCTGCTCTACTGGGACCAGTAAATAGCTAATTACATCTCCCTGACATGTCCAGAAACAGCCCAAGAGGATGGACGGGCTACATCTTCCATCCCCCTGTGGTCCCAACATATAGTTCAGTGCCCCTCACAAAGACTGCACTTCAAAGAAAAACCCCAAAGGGATGTGAGGATGGAAAAACAAGTTACTGGCACCTAAATGTAAGAAAGCAGATTCTTGAAAATAATCAGCAATGTAAGTTTCAAGAAGACCTACATACCTGCCCATCCACCAAGGCAGTGAGAGGAAGATAGTCAAAAAGATCTGTAAAATATTTCCAAACATTTGCATTTCCATACTTCCGTAAACACTCATCATAGAAACCATATACTTGTGTGATCTGTCTGCTCTCATGATTTCCTCGAAGAATGGTGATGCGTTCACGGTAACGAACCTGAAACAACAAGTTGAAAACAACATGAACAGCTGGCTCCTTCAAAAACCAAATAAAAATCCAGCAAACATTCTACAGGGAAATACAGAATTCCAACTTTGCTGGAAAAGACATCCCACACCCCCACATCACACAAAAGTGAAATCACACCTACAGATCATTTATCCCATGGGGTATCTGCCAACACCATTTCAACTAAAATCAAACTCTCACTACCACTAACTTTATCCCAAACATAATCACCAGCTGCAAAACTCCATCCATGAGTTTTTTTAATTACATTATACAACAACCACTGCAATCCAGTTTTAGAACCGTTCCATTAACCCAAAAAGATCCCTCGTGCCTGTCTGCAATCACTCCCGACTCCCACTCTCAGCAACTACCGATACTTTGTCTCTTGAGATTTGCTTTCTCTAGAAATTTCATATAAATGGAATCAATACAATATGTAGTTTTTTTTGTGTGTCTGGCTTCTTTCACTTAGCAGAATATTTTTTAGACTCATCTGTGAATGGATCAGTGGTTTGTCTCATTTTACCGCTCTGCACAGTATTCCGTTGTATGGCTAAACCATATTTTGGTTTTTTATTCACCAGTAGACTGAACATTTGGATTGTCTGCAGTTTTGGGCTATTATGAATAATGTTTTTATGATCATACCACATATAAGAAGTTTCTGTACGCATACATGCTTTCATTTCTCTAGGAGAGATTCCTAAGTTTCTAATCTCTCCAACAAACTCACTAACATACGGTATTACTAGCCTTATTGATGAAAGCCATTCTAATGGGCCTGATTCTGACTTTAATTTGCATTTCCCTGATGACTAAGATTTGAGCATCTATTCATGTGCTTAATGACCATTCATATTATCTTCTTGGGTGAAACATCTATTCAAATATTTTGTCCACTTAAAAATTATGTCTTCTTATAGGTTTTAAATATATATATATGAATACAAGTACTTTTCTCTTAGTGATGTCTTTTGAAGAACAAAAAATCAATTTTTATGAAGTCTAATTTATCAGTTTTTTAATGGCTTGTGTTTTTGGTATCATATCTAAGACAGCTTTGCCAAACCCAAGGTTACAAAGATTTTCTGTTTTATTTTAGAAGTTTCAGTTTTAGCACTCATATTTAGATCTATGATTGACATTGATCCATTTGTAAGGTATGAGGTAGCTAAGTTCATTTTTTGCATATGGATGCCCAACTGTTCCAGCACTATTTGCTTAAGTTTCCTTTCCCCTGTATTAAGTCTGCTAGGGCTACCATACGAGGTACCACAGAATGGAAGGCTTAAACAACAGAAATTTATTTCCTCACAGTTCTAGATGCTAGAAGTCCAAGATCAAGATCAAGGTGTCAGCAGGGTTGGTTCCTTCTGAAGGCCTCTCTTCTTTGGCTAGATAACGGCCATTTTCTCCATGTGTCTTCTCATCTTCCCTCTGTATGTGTCCTAATCTCTTCTTATAAGGACACCAGTCATACTGGATTAGGGGTCACCTGTATGACCTCATTTTACCTTAATTACCTCTTTAAAGGCCCTACCTCCAATACAGTCACATTCTGAGGTACTGGGAGTTAGGACTGCAACATATGAATTTGGGGAAGGGGTGGTGGTGGCACAATTCAGCGCATAACACAAACATGAACTCTTAAAGGTAGCATATTTATTCCTCCTCTGAGCACTGGGATTCATCCTGGGCTTTAAGTGCAGGTTAGCTTGCAAGGCTACTTTCATGGCATCTAGAGTCACTGCAGAAACTTTCCATCATTTAATTCAACTCCTTCAATTTACAGATGCAGAACATAATGACCTCCATAAATGTTTTGTAGCACTTTACATGATTCAGACCTGTAGCTTCATGAACACTTACACTTTGTTAATTGCCTAAACTTCGGCTCTTGCCAAAACCACATCTCATTGCTTCTCCAGTACTAGAAGATGCTGGCAGCCATCTTACCATTCTACATATTCTTTAAAATAAAATCATCTCCCCAAAAGTAAAGTCAAATAATTTCTTTTAAGGGGGAAAGGTCATCTCAAAAAAGCTCTTTACCGTTTTGTGTTTCACCTTCAGATCTTTGTATATTTCCCAAAGCTACAACTGGTATAAAACAACATGCTTTCTTTAATTATCATTTCTATTGTTCTAGATTATGTCATGTTTAATGGCTGCAAACTATTGCACTGAGGTAAGCCATAATTTAGAAATTCACTTACCATTAGATATTTATATCAATTCTTTCTGACATTTAAGATGCTACAATTTATGTTTTCATGTAAGTAAAGCTCTTTTCCTCTTAAACTTCTTCCTCTGTACAATTTTAATTATATGACTATTGTGTCAAAGGATATAAACATGCCAATATTTGAAATATTTTGCTCCTTTAAAATACTTCAAAAATATCTAGAAAGGTAATTATATTACCTCTCATATCCCAAATTACTGAACTAAAATTTCTATTTAATCAGCCTTCTAGCATTTTTACATCATGAGGCATTTTCTTCCTTAGAAAATAACCTTCTTGTTATTATTCTGTACCATTCCCTCATTCAGAATGAAGATAGACCTATGATTTATTAAGTCCCAAACCTGAATATCTAAATTCCTAACTGTGGGGATTTATTCTAAAAGCTAACACACAGATGGAGAAAGCCACAAATCACTGGGTAAAAAAGGACATTCAAGAGGACTGCCATACCCAGTTCAAAATGCTCAAACATAAAATTGAAATTACCTTAAGAGCTACAAGCAGAGTAACTGTTTCAACTGAGTAATATCCTCTGTCAACATAATCTCCCATAAACAAGTAATTTGTATCTGGTGATTTGCCACCAATTCTAAACAGTTCCATGAGATCATGAAATTGCCCATGCACATCTCCACAGACAGTGACTGGACATCGAACTTCTTGCACATTGGATTCTTTTGTCAGAATTTCTTTAGCCTACAGATAGAGAAAAATAAACCAAGACATTTCACATTAAAAAACATTAACAAAGATATGTTTAATTACACATAAGATATGTTTAAGTTACCCTTAATATAGCTTTAAAGGGCAGACTCAGCATAAGATGAAACTGCAGACAATTACGATCCCATTAAAATAAGGGGGTTAAGACATGCCTGGAACCTATCCACCAGCTATCTCACCTCTGATACCTAGGGAAAAAAACATGTATCAAGATACACAGTCCCATTCCTCTCCTCAGTATCATGAGTTTTAGATCTATCAGTTGCCATCTAAGGGCTAAAGAGATCATGATTAGCAGCCATATACTGATCAGTGAAAATGGAGCAAGACACTCAGGTACCTAGTTCCTTAGCTTTAGAGTTCTAACTACAATGCACTCTAGGATTCCAGGCTACAAGGAGAGGTTTCTTAGTCCTACTTTAAAAAAAAGATTTTTGGAAGACATTCAAATTTTGTCTGTACTGTGGGTTTTTTACCCTCTTTATATCAAAACATAAACTTATTTTACAACTGTGACTATTCAATATACATGGTTTTATGCTGCTTTCAGAAAACCATTTGGCATCCTATGCATTCCCCCCATGTAACCACAAATTCAAACATCACTTTTAAGAGCAACATAATATTCCACTCAGTAGAAACTCTTTTATTCATTTCAACACACATTTATTGATCATTTATTGTATGCCAAAAACTGTGAAGAGAACTGGGAGATAATCATTCATTTGCTCAACCATGAGTGATACTTTGTGCCAGGCCCTGTGCTAGCCCTTGGAGGTATAGTGAACAAGATAAAGATAGATCATTCCCACACCAGGGCTGGGGAGGGGGTATAGGGGAACGACCACAAACAAGTAATCAAGTAACAAAGTACAGACTGTATTAAGTGCCATGGAAGAAAGGGAGAGAGTAAGTGGTGGAGGCCACTTTTTAAGATACCACAACAAACAAGACAGCCCATAAACGCACACAGTGGAGCAGGAGAGGCAGACAATAAAAGATCATTACAAAAGAAAGGGCCAAGTGCTAAGACATGGTAGAGTAAGCAGCAGTGTTCCGGGCTCACAAAAACTGAGAGCTATGAAAACTGCCTGAGGTGCAAATAATGGGCGGGAGCTACAGAAATGGGATGGGAATAGGAAACTGGAGGACATCCAACACCGGCAGATGCAATCATGTGTATAACGTCCAAGGAGTTAAGCAGAAAAGGTTAACATGGCTAAAGCATAGCATGCAAGAGTAGAGAAGAGAGCAGACTGGGGTGGGGGCAGGTTGACAAACTACCCTGGTTTTTAGCACTGACAGTCCTGCATCCCAGGAAATGCCTCAGTTGTACCCAGGCAAACCATGATGACAGTTGGTCACCCAGCTAGGAAATGTAGGAGGAGAATGGAGCATGGATATGGACTGAAAACAAGTCTAATCAAAGCAGTATTAAAACAAAGATCCACTGGCAGAAAACTAAGGATTTCAGAGGTAGGGCTGTGGATATGGATATCTGAGGTGTAGCAGAGCTTAAAGGCCACCCACCAGTATTCAGGGACCAACCCACCGACAAGTCTTGCCTAGTCTCCTTCCAAAACATCTCAATCCATATGCTTCTATCTTTTTTGCCAATATCCTGGTCCAAGACACCATCAACTAACCTGGATTACTGTGCTAGCCTCCACAAAAAACTCCCTGTTTCTAGTCTTCCTGCCTCCAATTTAATTTCCATGCAACAATCAAAGTGATAGTTTAAAAAATTATCACCAGATTCATTTTATCCACCACTGTCTACACAGCACCTCGCTAGAACAATGCCCCACGCGCTTAATATATATTTTGAGGGAATCAAGAACTTAAACTGAGACAGGTCATCTTTAGGGAGAGCCATGAATGTCTGCCAGGACAACAGCATAAGTACAAACCTGGAAAGTGGTACTAAGTTCTCTGGAGAATGAAGAAATAGCAGGTAATAACAGTAAGGAAAAACGTCCAGGTATCTAGGTAGACAACAGAAGCCTGAAAAACACAGGGAATTTTATCCTCAAATAGAAGGATGCAGAACCCATCCACCTGGGAGGGCTACTAGAGAAGGTACAAGACTTCCTCAGGGAGAGTCAGTTAAGCCAAGAAGGTAAAAGTAATTTGTTCTGAATATGGGTTTAAAGTGTTTTACTTCATATATCCAATCAACATTTATTGTGCATCTTCTATGTGGGATCAGCAGTATGGAATGGTGTCCCAGAATGTACAGTGGGAGGCTGGGTCAAGGGAAGGCAACACACTGCAATATGTGGGTGAAACTATCATAAGAGAATTGTCGCTAATGAACCATTGCTCATTACATTTTGAGTGACAACCAAGGATGTCAAGGACTGGTTTTAAGGTAGTGGTATGCAACCTTAGCGGCACATTAAAAAATGACCTGGGAAGCTCTTTAAAAATATCCAGATGCCCAAACTACTCCTCTCCCAATTAAGTCAGAATCTTTGTCTGTGGGATCCAAGCGTCAATAATTTTTTTAAGTCTCCCCTCCCCACCCTACACTAGTGCTTTCTTAGGTGCTGCCAAGTTTAAGAACCACTATTTTCAAGTCTCCAAACATTTTGGGAAGCCTATTTCAGGACATTTACCAACCACTGACATCACAATGTTAGTTATTAATTTCATCTAACATTTTTAAATTTAGAAAAAATTTCCACTGTGTTTCAAAAAGAGATATTTCTTAAGAAATACATATAATCCATCTCTCTACAGTAATTCCAACTTCCCAATTTATTATTACTAAAAAGCAGAAGTTCACTAGGCATATTCCATTACTAAACTTGTTTGGAATTAATACCAGGCCTGATGTTTTCAGCACCTAGTACATACTAATGAAAACAGCTATGAATGAAATGATAGGTCCTACTTAAAAGGAATTTGCAGGACTCCCCTGGTGGCTCAGTGGTTAAGAATCCACCTGCCAATACAGGGGACACGGGTTCGAGCTCTGGTCCAGGAAGATCCCACATGTCATGGGGCAACTAAGCCCGTGCCCCACAACAACTGAGCCTGTGCTCTAGAACCCGCGAGCCACAACTACTGAAGCCCACGTGCCTAGAGCCCGTGCTCCACAAGAGAAGCCACCGCAATGAGAAGCCCACGCACCGCAACCAAGAGTAGCCCCCGCTCGCCACAACTAGAGAGCCCGCACGCAGCAATGAAGACCCAACACAGCCAAAAGTAAAAATAAATAAGTTTATTTAAAAATTTTTTTTGTAAAAAACGTACTTTTTGGGGTTTTGTCTCAACTTATCAGCTCTCAGATGATCACTACACAAAATACACTAGTCCCAGAACACCACAACAAAAAAGACTGTAGACGTCCTTATTTAAAGATTATTCTAGTCAGGAAAACTAATCATAGCATAGCTTCTCTCAGACATCTCTTTTTCTATCACAGGAGTCAGGCCTTATAAATCCCAGAAGCACCTAATAGAACCCCCCCCCATAGGTCACCCAATGGGACCTCTAATGAGTCACCTTTAGTGCCTCCAGGCCTTCACCAACCATCAGTTTCAAAGATAGCTATACAACTTCAACTCTCTGGTTTAATACTCAAAAACTCAAAGTAAATGGTACAACCAGACTCTCAAGGTAACTTAGTTAACATTAGAGACTAAAAAAATTTTAATAACTATCTTTTCACTCTCTGGTATTCTGACTCCCATAATTTAAAGCCTCATGTCACCTGAACCATGCAGCGAAGCAAAAGTAACACACACACCTCAAACTTTTGTTTCCCCTAAAACATTTTTCAGGGACTTCAAATGTCTCAGCTAATATAATTCATATTTGAAGAAAGAATTAAGATCAAGTTTTAAGAAACAGTGTAACTAGCACCATACTGATTTATTTATTGGAACGCTACTGAAATTCAAATGATACAGACTGAAATGAATGAATTCAAGGGAAGAACCTTCTTAGAACAAGGTTAAAACTGGAACAAGCAAGCTATTCCATTAATAAGAGCTTATCACAAGTAACTGTGGAAAGTTAAAAATTTTTACACCTTCCTGAAATTTAAAAATTTAGATTCACCCAGAGACCAGCAACCTTCAGGAGCATTAATTTATTATAAACATCCTCTCAGCATTCTGAGTTCGGATTCAGAAATCTCACTCTGTTTTCAACCTCCTATAAAGACATCAGGTAATAAGGCCAATGACCTATAGACTTAAGTAAGTCTTAGATATGTACCATACCTAACCACCATAATAACATGAAATTACCAACAAATCAGATTTAAAACAGACCAAAAGACCAACAGATCATCCAATCCAAGATTTTTCAAGGAAGACAAGTAAAAGAAAAAAACATGAACCAACAACAGTCTTACCAACCACTTATATATCTATTAATTTCCTTAAAGATATACATTGATATTATTCCTACATAACTTACACAGGAGAAAAAGCCACGCAATGCATTTATGCATTTTTAATTATTAAAAGAAAAACAAAATGTATTTATGCATTTTTATTAAATCAAGGAACCATTTTAAAATACAAAATGATTACAAGGTAAAAATTCTTTGTGTAAAATGACTGGAAAACAATAAACTCTTAACAGATTGTTTATTTCAGCGGTGAGACTGTAAGAATGCTTTCTCAATTCTGTCACATCAGCAGAAACTATTCTCATTTCTTTGTATTCCCTTCCAGTTTACAACTGGTCAACGTCTCATTCTGTGTCCTAAATTTTCATATTCACTGACCCAATTTCCTATAGCATTACAGTGATCATTGTAAACCACTATATAATATGCTCCTGAACAGATCTACATATGTATTACTGTTTATTTGAATTATTTTCTTTCAGGAAAATTTCAATTGTGGGATTACAGAGCAAAACAATATTAACAATTTTTGTTCCCTATGTACCACTGGACCTATGTCTAACTTGTGCAGTAATAAATGTAAGACTGTACCCATTCTCAGCTATTTCAGATATAAAGTGTTATCTTCTAATTTAACTGGCACTTTTAATTTCAGGGTTTGAACTTTTTATTCCATGTTTATACATACCAGTTATTTCTCCTCTTGTACAACGTGTCCACACATATTCTTTGGGTATTCATAGGGAGCCAAATGTTCTTAGATATTTTTCTATTAAAAATCTGATTATTAATTATAATGTTCATTAGAACTCTAGTTAAGTAAATTTAACATTTCACACTCTAATCCCAGTTGAATACATCTTCTACCAATAGAGCCATAAAGACATAAGAGAAGCGAAACAAAAAACAAAAAAAAGCAATAATTAATCTTTGAATTTTACTTCTCAGTTCAAGTAAAAACTGTAGACATTTGAAAACTCTTTTAAAAAGCAAACTAATTGGGACTTCCCTGGCAGTCCAGGAGTTAAGACTCCGTGCTTCCACTTCAGGGGGCACAGGTTCGATCCCTGTGCCCCCTGGGAACTAAGATCCCACATGCCGCATGGCACAGCCAAAAAATATAAAATACCTGTAGGGTCAGGCAACCATGACACACATCCTGATAAGGCATGGAAAAATATTTTTTTTTAATAAAATAAAAAGCAAAATAATTAAATTTGCAAGCAAGAATCAAGCTTTTCAATATCCTAAGAGAATTTCATTTTGCTTCATACTGCTTTTATGAATCAACGGTAGGTTTCTTTGATTTTCATAACTGTGGAAAAAAATTTAAGGTTCATGATAAATTAGTGTATGTGGCTAGATTTTTATTTTGGTGTGATACAAAGGGTAGGACATATTACTAGCCCTGGAAGCAAATGAATCTTTAGTTAATTGTCTTCAACTATTAAATCTTTCTTCATACCACTTGTCTTTCACTAATTATACTGATCAGATGCCTCTAATATTTTATGAAATATTTGTCTTCTTTGATTAAAATCTCTATGATTATAATACTTTCAAAGTATCATAACCCTCCACATAATGTTCTGCAAACAAGTATCTGCTATTTGGTTTAGAGCCTAATGGAAAGAAAAGGTCAGGGATGAGAGATAATTCTAAATTTGTATTAAGAGAAAATATGTAAGGTGATGTTTTCCCATCTGTTTCTGTAAAACAACCATCTTCACCTCCGACCAAAATGAATGACTGCTTTCTTTAAAGTTGTGTGTCTCACGTGCAA
This sequence comes from Lipotes vexillifer, assembly GCF_000442215.2. Lineage (NCBI taxonomy): Eukaryota > Metazoa > Chordata > Mammalia > Artiodactyla > Lipotidae > Lipotes > Lipotes vexillifer. Next base: position 2,459,362 of record NW_006788200.1, read on the forward strand.
CAGACTGGCCTCCATCTTTACCAACGAACATACCCATGTGCATGAATTAAACAGTCCCAATCATTCCTGCATAGGGAAAAAATGTTAATCTACTGAACTGAGAAATGTTGCTATATACACAGTTGTTTAAAAATTTTCACCATAACAATCCATGTTGAATGAGATTCAACCACTCTGGGTCTCAGTCTCCTCCCTCATCTGTGAAAGGTGACTTGGTCTCGAGGATCTTTGAGGTTTTTTTCATTACTAAAATTCTACACATCCTAAAGCACTTCACTTCTTAAGCCTTTTTAATGAAAATCAAAGCCACCCAACAGAGATAGCAGGCATTACTGCTAGTTTACAGACAATGGGCACCAGAGAAAGACAATTAACTTGATCACCACTAGCACAAAAATTCTAACATCTTTCCTATCTGGAGTTTACTACAAGTTCAACCTCCTGACTAATCCAAAACTCTGCTATTAGAGCAAAACAACTAACAGATCCCTACAATGATACTATTTAGACAAAGCTAAACAAATAGTGATAATAGTACATATAAAGGAGGCATAATAAATTTTGCTTGAATGGACTTCCCTGGTGGCGCAGTGATTAAGAACCTGCCTGCCAAGGCAGTGGACAGGGGGTCGAGCCCTGGTCCGGGAAGATCCCACATGCTACGAAGCAACTAAGCCCATGCGCCACAACTACCGAGCCTGTGCTCTAGAGCCCGCGAGCCACAACTACTGAAGCCCATGTGCCTAGAGCCCATGCTCCACGACAAGAGAAGCCACCGCAATGAGAAGCCCGTGATCCGCAACGAGAAGCCCGCACACCGCAACGAAGAGTAGCCCCCGCTCGCCGCAACTAGAGAAAGCCCGTGCGCAGCAACAAAGACCCAACACAGCCAAAGAGAAATAAATAAAAAATAAACTTAGGGTTTCCCGGGTGACGCAGTGGTTGAGAGTCCGCCTGCTGATGCAGGGGACATGGGTTCGTGCCCCGGTCCGGGAAGATCCCACATGCCGCGGTGCGGCTGGGCCCGTGAGCCATGGCCGCTGAGCCTGCGCGTCCGGAACCTGTGCTCCGCAACGGGAGAGGCCACGACAGTGAGAGGCCCGCGAACCACAAAAATAAATAAATTTATATATATACAAAAATTTTGGTTGAATGTACTCCAAAAACAAATGCACACTGTCACAATTAATAATAATACTGACACTCCATAACCTGTGTGAACTACACTTTGCATGACTATCTAGGTAATCTAATGTTTGTCTTCCAGGTGCACTCTAGAACAAAGGTTCTCAACCTTCTTTCAGGCCCCTCAAAAACAGAAAGGTAAAAATTCCCATTGGTGGTAGTAACTAAATGACTAAGGCAGAGGTGGGGACAGGGTGTGCCAGAGTGACTGGCCAGCTGGTCACGTACAGTTTAGAAAACACCCAGATGCAGATACATACGTCTCTGTCACTGCTTTGTCTATCCATTCCAAACCACAATACCAGTATATCAGTGGCAATAGCAACCTTGTATTGCGAAGAAATTAAGCTGTTAATCCCAGACTGCTCTTCACAGTTTTTTCAGATCCCACCCCCACCCCCAGCCATTTACTGGCAACCAGACCTCTCTCTGTCAGCCTCTTCTACAACTTCTGCTCCAGAAGCTGAAAGAAAACCTATTTTAAACAACAAACAAAATCTTTCCCCTTCCCAGTTCTAGTCCATTTCAGATCTCACTTGTGTAGGAGAGGGCAGGTTGAGGGTTTTTTCAGAAAAAGATGGTAATGTGAAATGGGTAAGGAAAAAGGTGAAAATAAGAGAAACAGGTCAAAGTATAAAGAAAACGGTAAGGAGTGGGGGGTAGTTCTATGCCTCACATAACTTTTCCTACCTCTCCTCAGCGCCCTCAAAAAAGACCCCTCCCTGGGACTTCTCTGGTGGCGCAGTGGTTAAGAATTCACCTGCCATTGCAGGGGACACGAGTTCGAGCCCTGGTCTGGGAAGATCCCACATGCCGTGGAGTAACTAAGCCCGGGAGTGCGCCACAACTACTGAAGCCCGTGTGGCCAAAGCCCGTGCTCTGCAACAAGAGAAGCCACCGCAATGAGAAGCCCGCGCACCACAACAAAGAGTAGCCCCCACTCGCCGCAACTAGAGAAAGCCCACGTGTAGCAGCAAAGACCCAACACAGCCAAAAATAAATAAATAAATTTACAAAAACAAAGAAACAAAAAACACCAACCCTCTCTACCATGCGTCAACCCAAACCCAATGTCTCCTGGTTTTCCTAGCTTATCTCCTCCAAAGTAATACTCCACAAGTAATACTCCACAGGTAACTGACAAACCTGACTTACAATGAGATGGGGGAAAAAAGAACACCAGACTACTGTTAACTCAAATGCTGTCCCAGTGCCCATCATTCTTTCTATAGCATGAGTTTCACCTTAGTCCTATTGCCCATATTTGCAGACACAGAACTCCTGGCTCTGATAGAGAAAACAAAGGCAGAATGGGGCAGGGGGTGGGGGGAACTTCTGTGTCTGAAGAGAAGAACTGTTCACCTTTTTGGTGTTTCCTCATTAAGTCAACTCAAAACCAACTGCACTACCGCTTCATGCCTGGGAGGTCACAGAATACACACAGGCAAACAGCCTTGACTGTGGAAGCTATGAGGATAAAAAGAAAGGCATTTTAACAAGCTTAATGAACAATTTAAATGTCAGTTACACTTTATTAGAATATTTTAGAGCTTGGTCTCTGGATCATGATTTACACTATCTGAGAATACATAGAAAATTAACTGGGGTTTTCATCTCACTAATCTTATCTGTGAGGCAAATGCAGTTAGCCACATCCAAATTGAAAAATAATTAGTTTCCTCCTCCAGGAGAGAGTGGGACAACAGTATGTGACATGAATAGGAAGCTTTAAAGAACAAAAATTATGCTTTCTTTTACAGAGCTGTTGATTCTACAGTTCAGTCTGGCCCCAGTTCATCTGTGTCTTCATTAACACTACCTCAGAAAAGAGAAGGGGGCTGTGAAGCAAGACTAAAACACTGGGCTTACAAACCATAAACCTAGGCAATCTCAATTTAGCCCCTGTAGTCAAGTCACTTTATCTTTCTGAGCTGTGGTTTCCATCTCTAACTGAGGATAACTGTCTCATAAACCTGTTAAGAGAACTGTGTATGTTAAAGTATGATGACAACAATATTCTGTATCATGCTCCCCCCACAACTGCTTGTTCTCAATATTCAAATTACCTTTATGGAAATAAGCCAAACCACCTTTTAAATTAAACACACATACAGACTCACAAAAACATATTACCCATTTCATATAGGAATTTAACCTTGGCCAAGTACTTGCAGGTCATCCAACTAGCAGGAAGACTCATGCTGCATTTTATTTATAGTGCTTGTACAGCAATGGAAAACAGCATACCTAGGTAAAGAACTCCTTTGGAAAAAAAATCTGGCTATCAAACAACATTCTCCACAAGTTTGGTAAGACAAGAAAGCACAAAGCCAAAAATCATACCTAAATGAAACCACTGCTGAACATAACAAAAGACTGTTTACTATAGTTAAAGCAAAAGCAAGCTGATACTATTTACTTCTTCCAGTAGGTATATGGAAACATACCCGTCCAGTTATACAGGTGTAGTAAATGACTACAGACCTGTGACTATAGGCAAAACTTCTTCACTCACAACGAATTTTTAAACCAACAAATTATGATCCCCAAAATGACAAGGTATATCGCACACACAACAACCCTGTCTTTGATATAGACTTTAATCACATCTTGGGGGAAAAAAGCTTAACTAATTAATAACATAAAAACCATATTCACCCTTGTCTATAAACACACTTTCCTTCTTATAATCAAAAAAATAATCAACTATTATCAAATAGCTATTTCCACCAAGTATCATTTCTTTAAAAGGAACAAAAGAAAGAAAAAAAAACTATTATACTAATGAGAACTTTTGTTTCACTAAAAAGATTTGTACAAAAGATGTTTCAAGTCATGCACCCTAACTTATCCCATAAACCTAAAAAGCTGCCTTCAAATTAACTTAGTTTGGAAGGTTAATAATGCTCCAAAAGTTAGAATACTTACAAGTTAAAAACAGTTTGAAGGCTGTGTGATAGCCCCCCAAAAGGATTCATGTTTTAGAAATCTAGCTTCAAATATTTTCTCCCTTTTTTTGGCTCTAAGAATTAAAATCTTGACACAGTAGACGAGCAATGGAGATTTAAGCATAAACTGATTAACCTCACTACATCTTAGTTTTACAAACAGGTGGCAAACAATGACCATTTGATGGATCAAGCTTCAGCCACCCCACTGTAACTCCAGTATTATCTTCTATTGTCTCCAACACAAACCCTCTACTTCTGTGTTCCATCTACTACTGACTTCCAACTAGATTCAGGCTCCTTGAGAATAAGCATGATTATTTTTCATTGCTTTTCATTCATCTCATAAAAGTAAGCAATCTTGGATATCCAGTAAGTATTCAATATTTAAACACAGAGTACTAATTTAAAATGGAACTGTATAATCTAAGATTAGAAGGAACCTTGGAACATCTATTTTAATTCTAGTTTATAGACAGGAAAATGTGGACCAAGTGAAGTGGTTGCCTCAAGGTCAATCGCAATTAGTTAGTGGCAGAAAGAGGACTAGTGCCCAGTTCTAACTCACAGTCCAGTGGTCTTCCTATTACACCACTGCTCTCTTGCGATGTTTTCTACACAAATGACTAGTCATCTAGCCAACTACTGACTCAAAGTCTTATACAGAGTAAAAACTCAACCTTAGAAGTCATTAAAATCATCACTTATAGTACCTAGAAACTAAGACCTAACACTATACATTAAATGGTTTTTAAAAGCCTATTTCTAAACCTTTAAAACAAATATCCTCATTTGATGGAAGCAAATTAAGGATCAAGAAGCAACAAAAGACTACAATGCTACCATTAAAATTCAGCTCCAAGAGATGATGTGCCACCTCATCAACTAATAGAGTTTTGTCGAAGCATGGGATAAATAAATCTGAGTTAGACTCACTTAAATTGCAATTATTCACAGAATAGTTTCTGAAAAAGCCGGTTTTAGGGGCATATACATCAAACTCATGAACATAATTTTCACATCAAGCCACAAACAAGTCAGCATAATTGCTTTCTAATAACTCTTCACTAATACAAAATGCTAATATGCTATTCCACAGTTCTGTGGAACTAAAAAGAAATGCTGCAAAGTTAATTTTGAAAAGGTAAACTGAAACATTCATGGTGGAGCTCATCATTTTCTCTACTTAGGAAACTGAATTATAAGACAAACCCAACAGGCTATCTGTTTCCCCAACTCCTTGGAAAACACAAATCAGAATTAGGTAATTTAAAACAGACGTACTAAAATAGACTACAACATTCCATTTTCAACACCTGTAAGATAAATTATTTAAACACTAAGCACAATATCTGGGATACTGTAAAAGCTCAATCGACAGCTATTCTTATCATTACTACCACTATTTAAAGTCACAAATATACAAACAACTTTTCCAAGGAAGAGCCAGGATACAAAATTTGCTTACAGTTTGCTGCTCGTTTTAAAAAGAAATGGCAAAATGCCAAGTACGTTAGACTTAGAGAAGCGTTTCACACTACCCAATTTGAGTCGGCATATAAATCATAAACTGACACTTGATTTCCAATCCCAAAGCTCCTTATGTAGTATGACTCACCAAATTCTCCATTCTTCCAACTATGAAAAATAAGTTATACTCCTCCCTATGACTACCACCATGACATTCGTAGAAACTAGGTTAGAAATTCATTTTAACATTCTTTAAAAACACGCTTCAAGTAAGTCTCTGGAAAAGATATCTCGGTGAGTTTAACACAAACCACCGAAGATAGTGCTAAAGCTGTGTGACCTTTAGGGAGGTCCCAGGACCTGGTCTACAAGGTTGCCGTTCGGGGAGCTTCTGGACAGCTTTGGACCTAAGAATTAGGTCTGAGTACAAGTAAAAAGGCTCTTACTCACCTGAGTCCCAGGCCCCACTCCCAGGCCATACAACTCAAGTCCTCTTACCTACATCTCAAAACCGTCCCCATCCCTGACCCACAGGGTATCTGCTCCCCAGAGCCACCTCGCCCCGCGCCAAGACCGCGAAGCTCTGAAGCCCCGGAGTTGGGCGAACGGCGCCATTTTAGGCGGCGGTGGCAACGACAACCAATCGCTGCGCGAGAGGCAGAGGGCGCCGGGTCGCCCGGGAGCCGCCGCCGGGCCGCGCCGAGCGCCGGTCTGGGAAGCTCGGGGGGCCGGGGCCTCCGCCATGTTGCACCCTCCCCATGGCCGCCTCCTTCTTTGCGGGCTCGGCCCGCCGCGGCTCCCGCATCCGAGGTGCAGCTCACCTTCTCGCAGAGGCTCTTGACCTGGGACTCGGAGAGCTGCTTGCACTCGTTCAGCTGCTCGACCCACTGGTCCAGCTCCTTGGTGAACACCTTCTCGTCCATGATGACACCCGCCCGAACCGGCTGCCGCTCCGCGCTCCTCCCGCGCCGCCGCCCGCACACGGGCCACACGCACACGCCGCCGCCGGTTCCCGGGGTACTTGTGCGGGTACTGGCGGTTGCTCGGCGCTAGCGCTGGCCCGCTGGCTCGCCCCTCCGTGCTCGGCCACCGGCCGCGGCCGTCCTCCGCTCACTCTAGCCCCGGAGCTCTGCTCTCTGTAATGGCGGCCACCGGCGTGGTGACGTCACGCCCGGCGTCAGGAGGCTGCGGGGTAGAAGGGCCGGGACCAGAGCTGCGCAACTGTAGCGCCAGCCCGGATCAGCAGCCAGACTGGAGTGCTAGGGACCGAGGCGCAGGCGCAACGTAGCAGGCTGGTAACAGACACCTTAGCCTTCAGGGCGTTGTCCTCCAGAAGGGAGAGTCCGAGGGGGAAGGGAAGACCGAGACCGAGCAGGGGCCAGGCTTGCAGCTGGGAAGTAGGCCAATCCCAGAGCAGTACGTCCTGCGCGGCTGAGGCGCGGACGTGGCGCAGGCGCAGTCGGGGTGGGAGTGTGGCTCCTTGCTGCTGGAGACTTTTTCTCTAAGGCGATACGCTTCGGCTCTTCACCTGGCGACTGAAATCAAATCACGGAAATTAGAAATGCGACCCCATGGCTCCTCCGTGATACAACACTGGAATTGCGTGGGATTCCTGCATCTTGGGGGCAAGAACGGGCGCCGGGTGGTAGCCTGGTTGGAGTGGCCATCTTCGCCTCCGGGCGCGGCCGGCACCTTGTAATTAGGTCACTCGTAGGCGGAGGAGGGTGTGCCTGTCGGGGGAGGGCCGCGCAGTGCACCTGACTACCCCGGCACACACCTGTCCCCGGGCCTAGATGTCTCTTCCGGCGCGATGGCTGGGGCCTCGTAGCTCTCCTGGCTTCCGCACGCCCTGCGCAGCCTCACCCCTTGTACCCAAGGTGTGCGCCTTCCTCCTACTCCGGTTCCTCCTGGGGAGAAACGCTCTCCTCCCCCAACCCCTGCCCACTCGGGCCTGCTTTCTCAAGGGAAGGCCGCAAGGAGATAGATGCACCCGTCCTGCCCAGGACCCGGTGGTGTTAGAAGCGGCAGTGGTCCGCGCTTTAAATAAAGCTCGGATACCCTAGGATCGGACCTCTGTCTGGCTGTGAATCTCTTTGAGATTTGTGAAATGTTTTCACATTTCGTCGTCCTTCCCTTCACAGAAATATTTGGCTCCGTAGAGTGCCAACTATGTGGTAGATCCATGACTAGGAGACAGAAGGGTCATCCAAACGGACACGGTACCCTACCCTGGGGGAGCTTGTATTCTCCCAACAGTACTTCCTAGGATGGTCTGCGGATATGTAGGCAGAAGAGCGATTACGATGTCCACAGGACCTGAGAGATAGAAGCTTTCCAAAAGACATTAAACCTTAAAGGGCAAGGCAAGAGGTGAACCTGGTCCCCGTCTTCTAGACTCCTTACCCCCAGCAGCAGCTCAGCAGTGTGCTGGAGGAGAGTTCTCACTCTGCAGCCTTGACCACGTCATCCTGACCAACAGGCTGAAGAAGGCCCTGGAGGCCAGAATAAGACAATGGTGGGACTGAAAATTCTCCTTCATCCAAGACAACCTGCTTGACGAGGCTGACTGGCGTGGTCTGCCCGGGCTGGAAATTGCAATTCCACTTTATCAATTTCTGACTATGTTTTGCAGTTAACGTCCCCAAACACAGAGGAATAAGAGTTAAGACTATGTGGAATGAATGAGGAAGAAAATCGTCACTTGGTGCCCATGATTATAAAGCTATGCCCAGGGCTTCCCTGGTGGCGCAGTGGTTGAGAGTCCGCCTGCCGATACAGGGGACACGGGTTCGTGCCCCGGTCCGGGAGGATCCCACGTGCCACAGAGCGGCTGGGCCCGTGAGCCATGGCCGCCAGGCCTGCGCGGCCGGAGCCTGTGCTCCGCAACGGGAGAGGCCACGGCAGTGAGAGGCCCGCGTACCGCAAAAAAACAAACAAATAAAGCTATGCCCAGTGTGCTATCTTATTCACCATTGCCCTGTACCTGTGAGAAGTGGTCCTTTCTCATCAGTCAAGAAGCAGACAGGCACTCAGAAAAGAGAAGGGAGTTGCCCAAGGTAGCAGTCAGGATTTAAAACTTCATACTCCCAAGTGCAAGGTCTCAGCCACACTCACACAACTGACCTCAAAGGACTGAAATATGGAGCAGGCTCAGTATAATTTCCCTTTGCCTGAGTTCTCTTATCTAAAAAGGTGGGGGTGATGTTAGTTTGGCAGATTAAAAAGTATTGAGTACTCAGTATACGCCTAGATTATAATGAGTGGGTTTTTCCAAAATGCTGTGAGATCCTAGCTGGTAGCATTAATGCAGGTATTATTTTCTCTTGATGCAGATGACTTGGCTCTCCACCACCACAAAAATGGAAGATATAATTATATATACTTAAAACATCCTGCCAAATAATTAGATGCCATGACTTAACTTCTTAAGGAATGAATTCTAGGAAGCTCTTATTAGCATTCAAGCCGTGAAGTAAAGCATATATGATTATAAACAGTACAGAACTAAATCAGAATATCGTTTCCTTTAGAAGAAATCTAGAATTTTTTTTTTTTTACTCTCTAGAACCCAAAATAACCAACGGATCTGAAAATTCAGTTTGATTTATCTGGTCTTGGCTGATTAGACCTGACTGTCTCAATTCTAGAGCTGAGGAATACCTGGAACAAAAAGTTAAAAGCGGGACTTCCCTGGTGGCGCAGGTGGTTGGGAGTTTGCCTGCCGATGCGGGGGACAGGCCTGTGCGCCGCAGCTGCTGAGCCTGTGCTTTGGGGCCCGTGGGCCTCAACTGCTGAAGCCTGTGTGCCCGGAGCCTGTGCTCCACAGCAGGAGAGGCCACCGCAGTGAGAGGCCCACGCATCACGGCGGAGAGTGGCCCCTGCTAGCCGCAACTGGAGAGGGCCTGCGCGCAGTGGTGAACACTCAATGCAGCCAAAAAGATAGATAAATTAAAAAAAAAAAAAAAGTTAAAAGCAAGCCAAAAAGAATTATTCTTTTTTGGGCTTCCCTGGTGGCGCAGTGGTTAAGAATCCACCTGCCAATGCAGGAGACACAGGTTCGAGCCCTGGTCCAGGAAGATCCCCATGGCGCGGAGCAACTAAGCCCGTGTGCCACAACTACTGAGCCTGCTCTCTAGAGCCCATGAGCCACAACTACTGAGCCCGCATGCCACAACTACTGAAACCTGCACGCCTAGAGCCTGTGCTCTGCAATAAGACAAGCCACTGCAATGAGAAGCCCGTGCACCGCAACGAAAAGTAGCCCCGGCTCACCACAACTAGAGAAAGCCTGTGTACAGCAACAAAGACCCAATGCAGCCAAAAATAAATAAATAAATTTATTAAAAAAAAAAAAAAAGAATTGTCCTTTTTATTTCTTGGCAAAAGCCAGAGAATGAATAAAGCAAATATGCTTCGAAAAAGAATCTTTGCTCAGGTGGCAAATTCAGTATACAGTGAGTCTGAGGGTTGCCTATGATGTTTAAACATAGGTAAAAATAAAAATCATCTGATGATGGGGGCGGGGTACGAGGAAGATAATCTTGAGCAAATAGCTTTATAAAGGGCACTCTTAGCCAAGGTATAAAAATTGACATTAAACATGGAGAAGGAATGAGATGTATTTTATTTGTCAGCAATTCTCTTTGCCTTATGTTAGGTATATTTTGTTGTTTCTTCTAGTTCCCTGACTTCTATACTTACTGAGACAGAAAGTAGGGCTGTGTAGGTAAGAAATGGCATCTGGAGTCAGATGGACCAGCTTTGAATTCCAGTTCTGCAACTGCCTAGATGTGTGAGGTTTGGCAAGTTACCTAATTTTTCTGAGTTTTCTCATCTATAAAGTGAGGATCATTATAATAGTCAATAAAAGGGCTCTTCTGAGAATTAAATGAAATTATAAATGTAACACACCAAAGAGTATATCATAAATGTCCAGTAAGTATTATTATTATTATTATTATTATTATTATTTCTAAGTGGTCTCTGATTCTAAATATCCTTTAATGCCAGTTGGAGCCCCTCAGTGTCTGCCATGAAATACATAGTGGTCTTTGGAAACAAAACATAACTATCAGAAACATTATATAGGGAATTCCCTGGCGGTCCAATGGTTAGGACTCTGCACTTTCATGGCAGGGGGCCCAGGTTCGATCTCTGGTTGGGGAACTAAGATTTCCACCCCCACCAAAAAAAACATCATGTAGACATAAAGCCATTGGATCAAGCGGGGAAGGGGGAGGATATTCAAGGAAAGAGAGTAGAGATGGAACAAAAAGAACACCCTCTCTCTTCCTTTGCCATCAAGCAAACATTCAGAAAGTTTGCTGTACAGAGAGTAAGTCACTTAGCAATAAATCCAAAAATTAATTCAGTTGGTCAGTCTTACACTCCTGTCTCCTCTCTGAAAAAGGTGCCATATCTGATAACACACTCTTTGCGGCAAGGCCGTATATGCCCCAGAAACCCAAAAACAGACCTGAGCAGTCAACATCTTAGTGGCTCTGCCCATGAGAAGCCTGCCATGCTCTGATCAACTGGGCCTGCCCAACACCCAGAAGATTTTTGCACTCACGATACGCAATGATGCTTGCAACTCATTGGTATCTATCCCTGTTCCTTTCCTTTGTGGTTTTCAGAAAAATTAAACTTATACTGCCCTTTCACCTGAAATTAGAATTTTATAGATATGGTCAAAATTTTGTGACCAGGAGCTTTGCCACAGATATAAATCAGCCCTTTCCCTTAGCTCTGTAGTTTGGCTAAAGAAAATATGACCATGTCCCCTAGTAATGTCCATGACATTATCAGTTACAGAGGGCATATATTTTTCTGTTAAAGGAAAAAAAAATCTGAAATGGAAAGCAAAGTTCATCACTCGGGAAGGCTGGGTAAACCTTAAGAATACTGTCACCAACTTTGCAGCTATTAAAAATCTTATCACAGAAATATGTTTATGACATAGAACATTATTTGCTATATATATATATATATAT
>NW_006788200.1:2470967-2472349 GCF_000442215.2 Lipotes vexillifer
TTTGCGGTATGCGGGCCTCTCACCGCTGTGGCCTCTCCCGTTGCGGAGCACAGGCTCCGGACGCGCAGGCTCAGCGGCCATGGCTCACGGGCCCAGCCGGTCTGCCGCATGTGGGATCTTCCCGGACCGGGGCACGAACCCGTGTCCCCTGCATCGGCAGGCGGACTCTCAACCACTGCGCCACCAGGGAAGCCCTACTTGCAATATATTTTAAGTGAAAAAAATACCTCTATAAAACAGCATGTATGAAGTAGTACTAAAAACTGAGAGCAGGTGTTTATAGAAATTAGGTATTGGAATCACTCAGTTATGTACCACAGTTAAAGAGATAAGGACAAAAGTTCCCAAACTTTAACCACAGTTTTAATTCGATTTAAATGCTGGCATCATCTAAGAGTGGTTTTATAACTTCAGAAAATTGGCTCTTTTACCCCATCCAAACTTCACTGGGTCAGATTATTCCAATTTAGATATGACTTTAACATAATAAACTTGTACCATGTGGCAGCAAGCTCATGCATACATCACCTAACTGTACACTCTCCAAATGAGGCCTCTTAGTGAATATAAATATTCCATTAATCCCAGTGTAATTCAAACTATGAATGTACAGTGGTTAGGCTGGAGATACTCCTAGTTTATGGGGCAGAGGACACAGGAAAGTTGGGAGCCAATAGTAGTGGCTGGGGTATGGAGCAGTGATGGGGAACACAGACAGAAACTCTACCTTCAGTTTTAAAGATATTATGTATATCGAGATATAAATTTATTGCAGCAGAATCTTATTATAACATGGGGTTTAAAAAAATCATTTGCACTGGGGTTGGCAAACTTGTGTAAAGGGACAGAGAGTAAATAGTTTAGATTTGCCATATGATCTCTGTTGTATCTACTCAGCTCAGTCATTGTAGCCAAAAAATAGCCACAGTAAAATGTAAATAAAGGAGTACAACTGTGTTTCAATAAAGCATTATTTATAGACAAGGAAAAAAAATCATTTGCATTGTAAGGGGAGTCCTACGTTCCAACAATAAAAACACCTGGACAAACAAAACACCTGGAATTTTCTGTTCTTCTTGTCTTCCTGGGCTTGTGCTAGGCTCAACGCAGTGCCACCAATGGGAAGTTCTCTGTGGAACTATATAGGAAGTTTTAAACATGTATGAGCTAACATCTATATTAAGTAGTTGGGCAAAAATTCCTTCGGTGATCTTGTATTAACTGAAATTTGGAATGTTATCATTTATGCGATAAAGTTATTGTAAAAATTACCACAGGCCTTAAAAAACAGCATGTATGATGCCGCGGAGCGGCTGGGCCCGTGAGCCATGGCCGCTGAGCCTGCGCTTCCAGAGCCTGTGCTCCGCAACGGGAGAGGCCAC
>NW_006788200.1:2472613-2477414 GCF_000442215.2 Lipotes vexillifer
AAAAAAAAAAAAAAAAAAAAAAAAAAAACCCAGCATGTATGATATAACCCTAATTTTATTAAATATATATTATAAAATATATGTTTATAAGAGACTTTAGAAAGATACACAGTGAGGTGTTGACAGCAGTTGCTTCTGGTGAGTGGGATTGTTTTTTATTTTCTTTTTCCTTCTGTAACAAAACATATTGCTTTTATAATTGACTGCTTTTATTATTGGGAAAAAAAATCTTCAGAATACCTGAGTAAATATGACATGGCACATTTTAGGGGAGTCACAGGCCCAAAGAACATGTAGCCAACAGTTCTAGTAAATATTCCACCATGCCCTGGAATATTACTCAAGGGCCCTCACTTTCTTGAGAAAAGAAGTCTCACCTCTCCTGTGGTCTTCTCAAACGGTCTCCTCACAAAGCATTTCAATATGGCCTTTTCTCCTGCCTTACCTCTCACTAAAAGCTCTTCCACTCAGCTCAGTGGGCCCCTAAAGCTATCCTCATGCGTTCCATTCCTACTTTCACCTCTTTGCTCAGCCTGTCCCTGCTTCCCGGATAGCCCCTTGTATCTACATGAACCCTACTTGTCATTCAAGCCCCACACCCTCTGAACAGTCTTCCCTGATGACTCTAGGTCTCTCTTGATTGGGAGCGCCTAGCCCCAGAATCTAGTGGAACCTCAGAGAGACCTGGCACTTGTCAGAGCAGAGAGCTATGAATGGAGGACTTATTGGTGAACCCATGGGAGGTGTTCCCTAAAGACTCCCAGAAACACTGCCGAGGAGGGGGACATTTTGCCGGAGGTGGGAGTGAAAAATCTGTTCGTATTTTGTTCTTTATTGTCCAGATTAATCAGTTCACCACCACTCTAACTTGATGCTAGGAAAGATTTAAAAACCAGATCCCCCAAAGAAGGTGAATTTGCAAGCACAGAGGCATCTAAACAGTGCTTTGAAGTTCATTTGTAAAAATAGAAAGATAGGACCATACTGCACTCCTGTCAGATGGAAAGAAACAAACTTTCCCCTCACCAGAGTGTTTGTTCCCTAAGCCATTAGAGGGAACTCTAGACAGGGAGACCCCTTGATTACCAGGTACTTATGTGCTCCTCTTTAAGTTCCCATTGTGGTGGATGGTAGTGGAATTGGGCCCACAAACAGAAGAAGGAACAGTGTGTGCAGAAAAGAGAAAACCGGTGGATAATTTAGTGCCTACATGTTGATGGTTGTTTCTTAGAGGAAAGATGCTAATCACTGTCTCTGTCTTTGGAGGAACAAGCAAGAGGAAATGAGCCTCTGTCAAGTAGTAACAATTATAAGGCCAGCATTAATTAAGTACTTACTATGTGTCAGGTACTCTTCTAAATGCTTTACATTTTTATATAATTTATTCCTCACCACTCATGAGGTAGGTACCATTATTATCCTCCTTTTACAGATGATGAAACTGAGGCACAAAGGGATTAAGTAACTTGTAAAATAACTAGTACAGAGTACCTAAACTCTTAACTACTGGAGAGCCTTTAGCATCAGATCACAAGCGATTTTCATAAAAGGAATATCTTGACCACTCGACCATGTGACACTTTCAATGCCTAGCAATCTCCAAGAATAGAACAATAACTGGTGTCCTTAAAGGCTGCAGCTTAGTGAGTGGCCTGTGGTCCAACCCACCCCATCAATCCTACTCCCTAAATACACCTATCCCATCCCCTCCTCCACTGTCTTCTCCTCCTACCATGCCTTTCTGCTCTCTTTCCTCCTGATGTCCCCTCTTTTTCTCTCTCCTACTCCTCCATTTCTACCCTATTGGGATAACCCATAGGCACAGTTTGGCTCCCTTTATGGCCCTCAGAATCAAAAAGGCTGCTGGTCCCTAAGCCACACCTTTCCAAGCCACCTTCTTTGGGAATGAGGTCCTTCCCATCCATAGGCTGAGTACAGGCAGCCTGAAAAGTAATGAGAAGAAAAAAAAGACCAAATAGTTCTGCAAACTAATTACCCAGCTTGCCCCCATGTCAGGGAATATCAGTTGCCCTGATTGGTTTGTCTTGCCTTTAAGTCAAGAAAATAGCACAATGTGGACAGCACTCTCTTCCTGCCAGGAGCCAGCTGTAGTGTAAGGGAAAGAAAGCTGGGCTCATTTCCTCTTCTGCTACCAACAATCTGTATGACTTTGAGCACATCCTTTCCCATCAGTTTCCCCTCCAACGATGTAGTAATAGATTAGACTATATTGGGGAGCTCTCAAATTAGGAACCATAGGTGAATTCAAGGGGATATATCCATTCCTAAAGGATAATGTACAGGATTTTTCTTTTATATTGAAAATTTTATTGAGATAATTTTAGATTCATATGCAGTTGTAAGAAATAATAGAGATCCCAATTTCCCAGTGGTAACATCTTGCACTATAGCAGTACACAACTGGGATACTGATATTGGTAAAATCCACCTATTTTATTCAGATTTCCCCAGTTTTACATGCACTCATTTGTGTATTTGTTGGTGTGTGTGTATTTACTGCTATACAATTGGGAATTTTCTTTTGCATGTGTTTTCTGGGGAAGGGTTCTTAGCCTTCATCAGATTCTCTCCAGTATCAGAGATGCAAAAAGGGGATTGGATCCCAGCTCTGAGAATTCTAGAAGACCACACCACAAACCTCTACAGCTCTCTGTTCCAACAGCAATATTTAATTAGCACTTACCAGGGACTTCCCTGGCCGTCCAGTGGTTAAGACTCTGAGCTCCCAATGCAAGGGGCACAGGTTCGATCCCTGGTGGGGAACTAAGATCCCGCATGCTGCATGGTGCAGCCTAAAAAAAAAAAAAAAATTCCAAAAAAATAATTGCTAATTAGCAATTACCACATGGCATGCACAGGGATGCTTGGGGGGGAGAGTTGATGGAAAGAGATACAGGGAAAGCAGGGAAAACCTAGAGGTGTATAACACAGTCCACTGAGCTATGCCACAGCAGGGGAAGACAGACAGTCCGACAGGTAAACAAGTCATTTATTAAACATTTATAGAAGAGGGATGGCCTTGTTGCTTCGGGCAGCTTGGGAAGTATTTCCACAGAAGCCGATGCTTGAGCTACATCTTGAAAGATAGTCCAGAATTCTTCAGCTGAGAAGAGAAGAACTAACTGTTAAAATCCATTCCTCTTAAATCATATCTGTTCTAGCTGTTTTGAAGAAAACATGCCTACATTTGTTTATTCTACAATGTTAAGGTGTCAAATTCTTCAACTCCCGTGTGTTGGTGTTGAGACCAAGGGATTTTTTCCCCCTGAGTCTACTTTCCACTGTCTTGTCCAAATTGGATACCATATCCTGCTGACTGAGCTTGAGAAAGGCATTTTATCTCTGACGCCTTGATCACATCAGAGCTTATATTTAAAGCATGAGTGATGAGAAGAGACCGCAGCCAAGTCCCTGGCTCTGTCCCATGCCTACAGCACCCTCTTCTCTCTACCGAAGGCTCCGGACACCAATCCTAGTGCAATGGCTGGTGGGAGTCAGAGCTGGCCAGAACCATGAGTAAAAACATCTCTGCTCTCCAGTCAATTCTTCAATAAATGGGATCTCCTTTTCCACAAGGGCTCATCAGAAATCCTCAGGGCTGGGTGCCCTGGTTCCCCCATGTCTGCCCTCCCCACGTTCAATGTTTGGCTCCCTTGTATGGGCTCTGGCTCAGGCATCCCTTGGGGTCTCTTCCTCTGTGTGGATTTCAGGTCCACATCAGGCTGTTTAGTTCCCAGTGCTGTTTTCAGAAGATCATTCTCTCTGGTGGAGCCATCCCTCAGCCAGGGAGACCAAGACCCTTCCATCAGGCCCACTCTTTGAAGAGCCCCCTAGAAGCCTGATTCAAGGCACCATTTCTTAGGACTTCTGTGTCCTCATGCAAGTTATTTAAGCCCCTAAACTTCAGTATCTTCATCTGTAAGATAGGGATCATAATAGTACCATCCTCACTGGGTTATTTTAAGTATTAAATAAATTAACCCAAGTAAAGCTCTTAGCACATGACAAATACTCCATCTACATTAGCTACTACTATTAACATCAATTTTTATAATAAATTATTTCTGATTGTAAAAGAATTAATGATCACTGTAGAAAATTTGTGAACTACTGAAGAGTTTAAGGAAAAAATAATCATAACATCTAGGCAAGAGTGATATAATCATTCTGATGTACAGTCTTCCCAGTTATTCTGTGTGTGTGTATATATATACTTACAGGAAATAAAAAAACTGGGTTCATATTGTGTACGTCTGTTCTGTAACCCATTTTATTCAACTGATATATAGTATTTTCCATACACTGGTACTTAAATACTCTTAGAATATTTTAAAAAGACTACCTTTTTTTCAAGCATATCAATGTAACCCAACTTAGGTAACTAATCCCTTAGTTTGGTAGTTAGATTGTTTCCTATTTTTATATTTGTAAATACCATGATAAATGTCCTTGTTCATAAATTTTTGTGTGCATCTCTGTTTATTCCTTAAGATAAATGTTTAGAAATAGAATAACTGTGCCAAGTATCAATAACTTCAGTGACATTTCTGGGACTGTTTTTATGTTATTTTGTTTTGTTTTAATGTCAGGTTCTCAGAATTGAATTAACCACAATCTTTGGTTCATGACATTATAATAATTGTTACTGGATGGCCTGATTTTGTTAATTTAGGTGGTAAATTCATTTCAATAATGTAATCAGGGGCTTCCCTGGTGGCGCAGTGGTTGAGAGTCCGCCTGCCGATGCAGGGGACACGGGTTCATGCCCCGGTCTGGGAGG
>NW_006788200.1:2477558-2497020 GCF_000442215.2 Lipotes vexillifer
AAAAAAAAAAAAAAAAAAAAAAAAAAAAAAATGTAATCAGTACCTGTGAATCCACAACCTCAAACAAAAGCTAGGACTTCAACAATAACCAATATTTAACCCATAAGGGCTTCCCCCTCATTTCCCTGCGCTCCCCAACCAAGGGAACCTGCATCAGATGTTCATTTCTGTGCTTTTCCTTTTATATGGTTTTACTGTATTTGTATATATTCCTAAAGAGTAATTTTTAAAAATTGTTCTTAGCTTTATAAAAAGGATATCATGTTGCATGTAATCTTTCAGGATTTTTTTTTCACATAATATTACTTTGCTAAAAATTCATCCATATCATTACATTTTACTGTAGTTCATTTTGACTGGTGTAAAATACCCCAGTGCGTAAATACACAACAGTTTACCATCCACTCTTCCACTAATGGGCAAGTGCATTGTTTCTAGGATTTAGCTCTTGTTCACATTGCTGCTATGAACATTACTGTAAATGTCCCCTGTTGTACTTGCACAAGAGTTTGTCTGTGGAGCCGGTTTATACTTCCACCAGCTGTAGGTGAGAAAGCCTCTGGGTCTATATTCTCTGCTACACTATGAATCCATCTTGTCAGGTTGCTTTCCAGACGGGTGGATCAATCTACCTCCTTCCAGCAATGTATGAGAATGCCAATTTCCCCAAACTCTTTCCGACCCTAGGGATCATTTAAAATGTTTGACCATTTGACAAGAAAACATATCTCCCTGCTGTTTAACTCTGTGGCAAGGTACTGACCCCACTAAAAGCTGAGAGAGAAGGGGTTTGGCTCAGAGAACTGTTTCCAGTCTGATAACTTCAGTGACATTTCTGGGACTGAATCCCCAGTGGCTCAGCTGCTTTCCCATGTCCTAAAAGAGGTGACACAGTTGCAAAGAGTGAGGGGGGCCAGGATGGGAAACAAGCCCAACTCACCACAGTGTATGCTTGTCTCCTGGTCCCAGCCTCTGCCAGTGTCAGATCACTCTTTCTCCTTGATGAAGCAGGCATTCTCTCTCCCCACCCCCACCCAAGAAAAGCCAGTATAATGCTGCCCTTTGTTATTTGAATTGATAAATTTAAACCTCTTTCCCCTTTCTATTTTGGGCTTAGTGACATAGCCAAAACCAAGCAGAGAGCAGCAGGCTGCAGCATGAGTTAATAGTCTTTCTTCAAGAAGAGAACTCACATGCAAACAGAAGGACCTTCCAAGATATGTCATCTGTATAGCAACATGCAGCCTTGTTGCCTGCTTTTCTGCTGACGTATATTTCAAGGTTCAAAATTGAACACTACCTAACCTTTGGAGTAAGCTGATGGATTAAGCCTGAACAATCAGGTTTCTTAATTAAAATCAATTTGATAGGATCCCCTCTGTGTACCTAGTGCTGCGCTGGGTATCGTCAGGGAAGAGAATTCTGTCTTGAAGGGGAATTCTAGCCACCAAAAATTACATTAATTTGAGGAGAGCCTAAACATTTACCTAAGAATATGCTTTCCTCTGCTAGTCCGTTTCTCTGCCTGAAACCTCCCCATTAGTGTAGGGTCCTGGGTCTCAAGAGGCCCCCAGAAGTACACAGAGATCATGTTTATAAGAGGAGCAATCTATTTAAACCATTGGCACCTGTTAGCACAAAACCACGGCCTGGAAGAATAGGACAGAGGGCCTACCATCCTCTCTTTTGTCAAACTTTTTCTTATGGGAGTTTTCAAATATGTACAAAACTAGAGATAATAATGTAATAAACCCCCATGTACCTATCACCTGGCTTCAACAATTATCAACATATGGCGATCTCATTTCATCTGTACCTCCCATCTCTATTTTAAAACCAATTTAAAGCAAATCACAGATATTTTCATATTTAAATACTTCTGTATTTATCTGTAATAAATAAGACTTTTTTTCAATAACCACTGTATCACATTTTAAAAATTATCAATAATTCCTTCTTTTATTAAAAAATCAATAATTCCTTCATACATCTAGTATCCAGTCAAAAGTCAAACTGCCCTGATTTTCCCAAGTATCTTTCTGTAATACTTTATTCTAATCAGGAGCCAAGCAATGTCATTTGTCTTTGTTGATATGTCTCTTCTGTCTCTTTTAGTTGATAATTTTTTAATATTTAATTTATAACAGTTTCCCTTCCTCTTTTACTGCTCTACATTTTGGTGTTGTTGAAAATAATGGATATTTTAGTTACTAATGCTGTGTAACAAACCACCCCAGACTTAGTGGCATAGAACACCACCAATTTATTGTGCTCACGGATTCTATGTGTCAGGAATTCAGAAAGGGCACGGTGGGGATGGCTTCTCTCTGCTCTTAGCTGTCTGGGGCCTCAGCTGGAAGGATTAAAAGTCTGATGATGACTTCACAGCTGGGAGCTAGAAGCATCGAAGGATTGTTTTCTCACATGTCTGATGTCAGAGCCTGGAGCACTCAAAAACTAGGACTGCTGACCAGGGCACCCACACGTGGCCTCTCCATATGGCATGGCTTCCTACAGTTGTGTGGATTGTGCCCTGAACAGCAGAGGGGGTGAGTGGGGCTGCAACCCAGCTCCACTTGCCACACCTGTACCTGACTATGGGGTTTTGTCTTCAGGAAGAAGAGGCACATTTCTAATACACATAAGACTCCATATGGGGAAGAGGTGTCCCTGAATGGATGGTAAAAGATCACTCAACCTGGGAATTCCCTGGCAGTCCAGTGGTTAGGACTCTGCCCTTTCATTGCAGAGGGCGCAGGTTTGAAAGATCACTCAATCTAACTTATGCTTATTGGGTACCTATTGATTGAACACATGCTAACTTGGAGAATATTAGGTCTTCTTTTGGTTTAAGTTGCACACACACTTGGCCAAGAAATATCTCAAAAATAAAAATTATATTTTTTAAATGGTGAAAGTTTTTAGCACTAGATAGTTTATGACTGCATTGGTCTAGAATGACCTAGACCTATTTTTGAAGAAGCCAAGACACTGTATTCCAATGACTGAGGGCCCAGTCTGACCCATCAGCTGCCAGCCTTCGCTGGATGCAAAAAGTGGAAGCAGGATTTATAAGGAACCAGGCCAAAAAGAACTGAGGATTTTCTTTTCTTCTTTGCAGCCCCTATTCTTCATTCATATAGTTTTTATAGTTTGATTAAATCCCCAGGGAAGTAAATGCTTTCATTTCTGTTTATGGCTAACAGGAAAATAAAATAATATAGGTAAGAAAAGGAATTTCCAAGGACTTGAAGGACCAGGACAGTATCAGACACCTCTAAGTTTGACAAAGGCCGGTGTGTTATAAGGCAGCTCACACACGTCCAAATATAAATCTTTGTAAATGAGATAATTAAAAAGCTGTGATCATGCTGATCAAGCCATGCTGGTGGTCCACAGAAAGCCTCAAACTGCAAGGCTCAGGGCACTTAATTTACTTTTATTTATTTATTTTTTACTTATTAGGCCTCAGGTGCAGAGTGTTAAATTAATCACTTTTCAGTTCATGGGACATTATAATCTAACTGGTCCATACAAAGCTGCGCTTTTATGTATGTACGCATGTATTTCCTCTTATGCCCACTCCTCACTCCTGTCCTTTCCACAAGCAACCATTTTATTTGTTTGTTTGTTTATTTATTTATTTACTGCACTGTGTGGCATGCAGGATCCCAACCAGGGATCAAACCCGAGCCCCCTGCAGTAGAAGCATGAAGTCTTAACCACTGGACCCCCAGGGAAATCCCAGGTAACTGTTTTAATCTTTAATTCCATTTTTTGGCTTGCATGTGTTCAAGGGAGTGTGTGTTGTTGTCTGGTTTGCATGCATTTTAATTTACATCCATAGCTTTGTGATATAGATCTCACTGTGTCTTACTTTTTTCAGTGTGCACTTTGTTTTTAAGACCTATCCACACTGCCATGTGCACTCCAGTCCACCATTCCTGACGGCTGCAGAGGACTCCACCATGTACACACGGCACGTGGCCTCTCTGCTCCCCAGCAATGGGCACTCCCGGTGCCACCCAAAACAATGCTGACATGAGCAGCCTCATGTGTGTCCAATTTTGGATCCACATGGCAATCTTTTTAGACAATTTCTCATCCATGTGGTGTCTTTTCATGCATCAGAAAAGGCACCTCTTCCTCCTGGAGGACACAGCCCGTGCACAAGGCTTGGCAAGGTGGAGCTCAGGCTTGGTTTCAGCCCCTACTGGCCCCCTCAGTAGGAGCATTGCTCAGGACACAATCTGCACAACTGTAGGAGGTGGCTCTGACAAAAATCATTTCCCCCATCCTCACTTCCACCAGGTTGCCACTCTTTTGAACATCACTCCTGATTGCTGCAGGAAGGGGAGGGTGTTAACAGACTGCAGAAATCTCATCATAGGATACGTGTATACTTAATGTGACCAAGTAGTGCCATATTGCTCTACCACTGTATACTTGGGCTGAACACAGTTATCCTTCTCAAATGGTTCCAGCATGCTTCATCCCCTTCCATACCTCAAACTTGTGACACACTGCTACCTCAGTACCCTGGAGCCTGCCTGTTGCCTCAGTGTCTCTTGGTTAGCTCGCCAACCTTACGTTCTAGGAGTTACTAACTCATATCTTTGGCTTATTGATGTTCCCTTTAAAGAGGTCTGGATCAGGGCTTCCCTGGTGGCACAGTGGTTAAGAATCCGCCTGCCAATGTAGGGGACATGGGTTCGAGCCCTGGTCTGGGAAGATACCACATGCTGCGGAGCAACTAAGCCTATGCACCACAACTACTGAGCCTGCGCTCTAGAGCCTGTGAGCCACAACTACTGATGCCCGCATGCTTAGAGCCTGTGCTCTGCAACAAGAGAAGCCACCACAATGAGAAGCCCACACACCGCATCGAAGGGTAGCCCCTGCTCGCCACAACTAGAGAAAGCCCACGCACAGCAACGAAGACCCAACACACCCAAAAATTAATTAATTAGGAAAAAAAAAGCCAATCAAAAACTGGGCAGAAGACCTAAATAGACATTTTTCCAAGGAAGACACACAGATGGCCAATAGACACATGAAAAGATGTTCATCATCACTAATTATTAGAAAAATGCAAATCAAAACTACAACGAGGTACCACCTCACATAGATCAGGATGGCCATCATTAAAAAGTCTACAAATAACAATTGCTGAAGAGGGTATAGAGAAAAGGGAATCCTCCTACACTGTTGGTGGGAAGGTAAATTGGTCCAACCACTATGGAAAACTGTATGGAGGTTCCTCAAAAAACTAAAAATAGAGTTGCCATATGATCCAGCAATCCTACTCCTGGACATATATCCAGACAAAACTATAATTTGGAAAGATACATGCATCCCTATGTTCATGGCAGCACTATTCACAATAGCCAAGACATGGTAGCAACCTAAATGTCCATCGACAGATGAATAGATAAAGATGTGGTACATATAAACAATGGAATACTACTCAGCCACAAAAAAGAATGAAACAATGCCATTTGCAGCAACATCGATGGACCTAGAGAGTATCATACTAAATGAAGTCAGAAAGAGAAAGACAGATATTATACATATATGATATCACTTATATGTGGAATCTAAAATATGACATAAATGAACTTCCATGGAACAGAAACAGACTCAGACATAGAGAACAGATTTATGGTTGGCAAGGGGGAGGGGGATAGGGGAGGAATGACTTGGGAGTTTGAAATTAGCAGATGCAAATTATTATATATAGAAAGGATAAACAACAAGGTCCTACTGTGTAGCACAGGGAACTATATTCAATATCCTGTGATAAACCATAATGGAAAAGAATATGAAAATATATACATATGTATAACTGAATCACTTTGCTGTACAGCAGAAACTACACAACACTGTAAGTCAACTATACTTCAATAAAATAAATTTTTTTAAAAAAAGAAGTTATTGTGTCATCTCAGATGACTAATCAAGAAGAAATGGGCTGGGGACTTCCCTGGTAGCACAGTGATTAAGAATCTGCCTGCCATTGCAGGGGTCACGGGTTTGAGCCCTGGTCCGGGAGGATCCCACATACCACAGAGCAAATAAGCCCACACACCACAACTACTGAGCCTGTGCTCTATAGCCCGAGAGCCACAACTACTGAAGCCCACGTGCCTAGAGCCCGTGCTCCATAACAAGAGAAGCCACCACAATGAGAAGCCCACACACTGCATCGAAGAGTAGCCCCTGCTCACCACAACTAGAGAAAGCCTGCGCACAGCAACGAAGACCCAATGCAGCCAAAAAATTAATTAATTTTTTTAAAAAAGAAGAAATGGGCTCAAATTAAGGCAAGGGAGATTTAATTTGGCTCCTGATGAAGTATTTCACAAAAGAGGAAACACAGGCTGGACTAGGCCATTGGCAGGAAGATGGGAAGGTCATCTCATGCCAGAGCCCTTCAAGGAAAAGAAAGAGCAGGAGACCTTGCCTAGTCTAGACTCAAGGCATGCCTGTCTGCAAGCAGGGGAAGGCCAAGGTGCCTTTCAGATCTGTTAACACTTCTGCAGAGTGGCTAGATACTCTAGCAAGCTGGATTTTTCATTCTTAACAACTGACCAAGAACCTATTCCTAGAGGATAAAGGAGGGCTGAGAGCCTGGCTAGGATTCCAAGAGCTCAGACTACCTGCTCTGTCTGCTCTCTGGAACCCCTGGAGCGTGGGCCTAGTCACTATTCATTTTCTTAACCACTTTTATGGGGCCAAGGGAAGGGGAATCTTAAAAGTTAATGTCCATTTAGTGGAAGAAACTTTCAAATAATCAAATCTTACCTGTTGTATCACAGCCATATTTACCAATTATCCAAGTAGAGCTGCTATAAAAGGTTTCTCCTAAAGAAAACTTCCTGGAGGTATTGAACAATGTCATACACAGAAAAAACGAGATCACAGCAGTTCCTAATGAGTTCCTTGGAGAACACATATGAGCAGGTCCATCCTAAGAGCCAGCAGCTCCCCAGCCCTTCTCAGCTGGGGCCCAGCAAGTGTATGAAAATGTTTCCCCCTGTTGCTTCAGCCAACAGCTAGGAAATCCTACCTGCACATACCAGACTCCTTAAGCAATGATGAATCTGCTTCACTTCCTCCTTTACTTCCTAACCAAGAGTAGCAGTTTCAGTGTGGAAGCCAGAAAGGGCTGACGACATCACCACTTCCCCACAGCAGTTCACTCCGTCATCTTAGCACACTGCTTAAGAGGTAAGTCACCCTCCTCAAACTTCCTTTTGAAAGCCAGAACTAGAGATTATACTTCTTAAATGGGGCACTCAATCTATCCCTTGAATCCTATCAGACTAAAATTTTCAAAACAAACCTCCAAGGTAGATCTCTAGGACCTAGGTGGAGGTGGGAAGTTGGCCAGTAGAACTGAGACTCGGCTTCTGGTATCAGCCGTGCTGTATATACCTGGCACAAGACCCTGCACATTCAGGGTCTTTGGATAACCTTAAAAATAATGCTATGGCCTTTCACAGCAGTAAAATTTTCTAGAACTCTATGCTAAAGAGGAAAAGAGGCTGCAGTTGCTGCAGAAGATTTCTGGAAGCAATTTCACCTACTCAGAAGAGTTAAAGCTGTGTTGGAGACACACCAATAAGAAACAAGACCCAGGGTTGTGGGCACAGCCACCCGGGGACAGGTCCATTGTCCCTACCATTTAGGAATGAATTTTGGAACAACCACTGGGTGACTGAAGAACATTGCTGCCATTCTCACCCCTGTTTCCCTCCTTTTCCCCTCCTCTCCCTTCCCCATTCTGAGACTAGATTATTTCTGTTTTACAGGAAGAAAAAGTATAATGTATTCCCCTTAGCTTCAAAGAGAATCACTGTTGGTGACTAAGTGAGCTCAGCTGTTTCTGACACATAAACCAACATTTAGATAATCACCCTCCCTTTGCAAGTCTTTTGAAAAATATTGGCTTACACTGTTTGATCTCCTATTTTATCCTTTTAAATTTTATCATTCTTGGAAAGTCATAGTACTCGGCGCTATGGAGTGAAGGGCTGATTACATGGAATGTCCTGACATGATGAGATTACTAATCTAATGCAAGAGACAAGGCAAAGGTGAAAAAACTCTAGGAATACAGATAAAAGGCAGGCAAATGCATAGGACATTAATCATAGTTCTACAGAGTTAGTGTAGCCTTGGAGGCAGGTGATGGACAGAATAGTGTATAATGCATTACAAAGAGAAATTACTGGACTTCCACATTTTTCTAGAACCAATTCATCAGCATTTCTCCTTTTTCACTACAATACTCAACCCAAAATCTAAACATTGCTAATTCTGCCCTCTACCTAAAGAGTGCTCATTTTAAAATTAGGTATAATTTAAAATATATAAAAAGTAGACCTTTTATAAAGCTAATAATTATTCACTAACATATAGTGAATAGTATGATTCCCCATGCACCCAGTATCCAGCTTCGACAATCATCAACTCATGGCCATTATTATTTTATCTACACCCCCCCCACTGACTTCCCCCATCCTGTGCCATTTTGAAGCAAATTCTAGGCATCATACAGTTTCATCAATAAATATTCATTATGTATCTCTAAAAGACAAAAACTCATTTTAACATAATTGTTCCCACATTTGAAATTAATAATTCCATACTATACAGGTGATTATCTTTTAGGGAGCAAGTAAAAAATGTTGACCAGTGGAGAGAGGTGAAATATCCCCATAGCCGTAGAGATGTGAAATAATCATTGCCACAGGCTCTGTGGTTAAATAGGACATACTTGTAGCTTTGCTGATAAGACCCAGAAAGTGGGTTAAGAGGTCTCACAGTCAACCTAATTGTTGTTATTTGTTTACTCTGCACTTCTGGGTGGGGAATCATGGGATGAAATCCTCCTGAAAGGAAGATGAGAGAGCCTGCCTTCTCATGCGTGATTCCCTTTGGACAAGTGGAGACTGTGTAATTAGCCCATGTCACTGTGTCACACATTGCCTCAGAACCACACATACAGCTCAGGAATGTGAGCAAGCATCTTAAGCCACAGAATTACTTGTAGATCCAGAGCACAGCCCAGAAGCAACAGTCCGAGAGTTTTCCAATGCCTAATTCTACTGGTTTCTATTTCTTTGGAAATATTTCAGGAATTTATTGGAGATATAATAACATTTAGTGGCATTCATAAGGGTTAGAAGAGAAAGCAGAGTCCTGTAAAAAAGGGGGGTTTGTTTTAAGAGATATATACATATTCCCTATATTCCTTTGTAATGATTGATTGACAAATGTTCCTTTAAGAATGTTACATTAATACAGGTTGGTTTACACATTCACAGAAAGACACACAAAATGAAAAGTCAGAGGACTTTGTAGCAGATGAAGGAACAAGATAGAAGCCCAGAAAAACAACTAAATGAAGTGGAGATAGGCAACCTTCCAAAAAAAGACTTCAGAATAATGATAGTGAAGATGATCCAGGACCTCAGAAAAAGAATGGAGGCAAAGATCGAGAAGATGCAAGAAATGTTTAGCAAAGACCTAGAAGAATTAAAGAACAAACAAACAGAGATGAACAATACAATAACTGAAATGAAAAATACACTAGAAGGAATCAATAGCAGAATAACTGAGGCAGAAGAACGAATAAGTGACCTGGCAGACAGAATGGTGGAATTCACTGCCGCAGAACAGAATAATGAGAAGAGAATGAAAAGAAATGAAGACAGCCTAAGAGACCTCTGGGACGACATTAAACATAACAACATTCACATTACAGGGGTCCCAGAAGGAGAAGAGAGAGCGAGAACCCAAGAAAATATTGGAAGAGATTATAGTCAAAAACTTCCCTAACATGGGAAAGGAAATAGCCACCCAAGTCCAGGAAGCACAGAGAGTCCCAACAGGATAAACACCGAGACACATAGTAACCAAACTGACAAAAATTAAAGACAAAGAAAAATTATTGAAAGCAACAAGGGAAAAACAACAAATCACATACAAGGGAACTCCCATAAGATTAACAGCTGATTTCTCAGCAGAAACTCTATAGGCCAGAAGGGAGTGGCACAATATATTTTAAGTGATGAAAAGGAAGAACCTACAATGAAGATTACTCTACCTGGCAAGGATCTCATTCAGATTTGATGGAGAAATCAAAAGCTTTACAGAGAAGCAAAAGCTAAGAGAATTCAGCACCACCAAACCAGCTCTACAACAAATGCTAAAGGAACTTCTCTAAGTGGGAAACGCAAGAGAAGAAATGGACCTACAAAAACAAACCCATAACAATTAAGATAATGGTAATAGGAACATACATATCGATAATTAACTTAAACGTTAATGGATTAAATGCTCCAACCAAAAGACACAGGCTCGCTGAATGGATACAAAAACAAGAGCCATATATATGATGTCTACAAGAGACCCACTTCAGACCTAGGGACACATACAGACTGAAAGTGGGGGGATGGAGAAAGATATTCCATGCAAATGGAAATCAAAAGAAAGCTGGAGTAGCAATACTCATATCAGATAAAATGACTTTAAAATAAAGAATGTTACAAGAGACAAGAAGGACACTACATGATGATCAAGGGATCAATCCAAGAAGAAGATATAAAAATTATAAATATATATGCACCCAACATAAGAGCACCTCAATACATAAGGCAACTGCTAACAGCTGTACAAGAGGAAATCAACAGTAACACAATAATAGTGGGGGAATTTAACACCTCACTTACACCAATGGACAGATCCTCCAGACAGAAAATTAATAAGGAAACACAAGCTTTAAATGACATAATAGACCAGATAGATTTAAGTGATATTTATAGGACATTCCATCTAAAAATAGAAGATTACACTGTTTCCTCAAGTGCACACGGAACATTCTCCAGGATAGATCACATCTTGGGTCACAAATCAAGCCTCAGTATATTAAGAAAATTGAAATCATATCAAGCATCTTTTCCAACCACAACACTATGAGATTATACATCCATTACAGGGAAAAAAACGTAAAAAAACCCAAACACATGGAGGCTAAACAATACGTTACTAAATAACCAAGAGATCACTGAAGGAATCAAAGAGGAAATCAAAAAATCCCTAGAGACAAATTAGAATGAAAACACAACAATCCAAAACCTATGGGATGCAGCAAAAGCAGTTCTAAGAGGGAAGTTTATAGCAATACAAGCCTACCTCAAGAAACAAGAAACATCTCAAATAAACAACCTAAACTTACACCTAAAGCAATTAGAGAAAGAAAAAAAATCCCCAAAGTTAGCAGAAGGAAAGAAATCAGAAAGATCAGATCAGAAATAAATGAAAAAGAAATGAAGGAAACAATAGCAAAGATCAATAAAACTAAAAGCTGGCTCTTTGAGAAGATAAACAAAATGGATAAACTATTAGCCAGACTTATCAGAAAAACAGGGAGAAGACTCAAATCAATAGAACTAGAAATGAAAATGCAGGAGTAACAACTGACACTGCAGAAATAAAAAGGATCATGAGAGATTACTACAAGCAACTATATGCCAATAAAATGGACAACGTGGAAGAAATGGACAAATTCTTAGAAAAGCACAACCTTCAGAGACTGAACCAGGACGAAATAGAAAATATAAACAGACTAATCACAAGCACTGAAATTCAGACTGTGATTAAAAATCTTCTAACAAACAAAAGCCCAGGACCAGATGGCTTCACAGGTGAATTCTATCAAACATTTAGAGAAGAGCTAACACCTATCCTTCTCAAACTCTTCCAAAATATAGCAGAGGGAGGAACACTTCCAAACTCATTCTACAAGGCTAACATCACCCTGATACAAAACCCAGACAAAGATGTCACAAAGAGAGAACACTACAGGCCAATATCACTGATGAACACAGATGGAAAAATCCTCAACCAAATACTAGCAAACAGACTCCAACAGCACATTAAAAGGATCATACACCATGATCAAGTGGGGTTTATCCCAGGAATGCAAGGATTCTTCAATATACGCAAATCAATCAATGTGATACACCATATTAACAAATTGAAGGAGAAAAACCATATGATCATCCCAACAGATGCAGAAAAAGCTTTTGACAAAATTCAACACCCACTAATGATAAAAACCCTCCAGAAAGTAGGCATAGAGGGAACTTACCTCAACATAATAAAGGCCATATATGACAAACCCACAGCCAACATCATTCTCAATGTTGAAAAACTGAAACCATTTCCTCTAAGATCAGGAACAAGACAAGGTTGTCCACTGTCACCACTATTATTCAACATAGTTTTGGAAGTTTTACCCACAGCAATCAGAGAAGAAAAAGAAATAAAAAGGAATACAAATTGGAAAAGGAGAAGTAAAGCTGTCACTGTTGGCAGATGATGACATGATACTTTACATAGAGAACCCTAAAGACTCGACCAGAAGACAACTTGAGCTATTCAATCAATTTGGTAAAGAAGCAGGATACAAAATTAATGCACAGAAATCTCTTGCATTCCTATACACTAACAACAAAAGATCAGAAAGAGAAATTAAGGAAACAATCCCATCCGTCATTGCAACAAAAAGACTAAAATACCTGAGAATAAACCTTCCTAAGGAGGTAAAAGACCTGTACTCAGAAAACTATAGGACACTGATGAAAGAAATCAAAGATGACACAAACAGATGGAGAGATATACCATGTTCTTGGATTGGAAGAATAAATATTGTGAAAATGACTATACTACCTAAAGCAATCTACAGATTCAGTGCAATCCCTATCAAACTACCAATGGCATTTTTCACAGAACTAGAACAAAAAATTTCACAATTTGTATGGAGACACAAAAAACCCCGAATAGCCAAAGCAATCTTGAGAAAGAAAAATGGAGCTGGAGGAGCAGGCTCCCTGACTTCAGACTATACGACAAAGCTACAGTAATCAAGACAATATGGTACTGGCACAAAAACAGAAATATAGATCAATGGAATAGGATAGAAAGCCCAGAGATAAACCCACGCACCTATGGTCAACTAATCTATGACAAAGGAGGCAAGGATATACAATGGAGAAAAGATGGTCCCTTCAATGAGGGGTGCTGGGAAAACTGGACAGCTACATGTAAAAGATTGATATAAGAACACTGCCTAACACCGTACACAAAAATAAACTCAAAATGGATTAAAGACCTAAATGTAACACCAGACAGTATAAAACTCTTAGAGGAAAACATAGGAAGAACACTCTTTGACATAAATCACAGCAAGATCTTTTTTGATCCATCTTCTAGAGTAACGGAAATAAAAACAAAAATAAACAAATGGGACCTAATGAAACTTAAAAGCTTTTGCAAAGCAAAGGAAACTACAAACAAGACGAAAAGACAACCCTCAGAATGGGAGAAAATATTTGCAAATGAAGTAACGGACAAAGAATTAATCTCCAAAATATATAAACAGCTCATGCAGCTCAATATTAAAAAAAACAAACAACCCAATCAAAAAATGGGCAGAAGACCTAAATAGACATTTCTCCAAAGAAGATATACAGATGGCCAAGAAGCACATGAAAAGCTGCTCAACATTACTAATTATTAGAGAAATGCAAATCAAAACTTCAGTGAGGTATCACCTCACACCAGTTAGAACGGGCATCATCAGAAAATCTACAAACAAGAAATACTCGAGAGGATGTGGAGAAAAGGGAACCCTCTTGCACTGTTTGTGGGAATGTAAATTGATATCCACCACTATGGAGATAAGTATGGAGGTTCCTTAAAAAACTAAAAATAGAATTACCATATGACCCAGCAATCCCACTACTGGGCATATACCCAGAGAAAACCATAATTCAAAAAGACACATGCACCCCAATGTTCATTGCAGCACAATTTACAATAGCCAGGTCATGGAAGCAACCTAAATGCCCATTGACAGACAAATGTATAAAGAAGATGTGGTACATATATATAATGGAATATTACTGAGCCATAAAAGGGGAAAAAACTGGGTCATTTGTAGAGACGTGGATGGATCTAGAGACTGTCATACAGAGTGAAGTAAGTCAGAAAGAGAAAAACAAATGTAGTATAATAATATGTATAAAATGGATAACTAAAAGGACCTGCTGTATAAAAAAAATAAATTAAAAAAATATCATATATTAATGCATATATGTGGAATCTAGAAAAATGGTACAGATGAACCGGTTTGCAGGGCATAAATAGAGACACAGATGTATGAAACAAACATATGGACACCAAGGGGGGAAAGTGGCAGGGTGGGTGGTGGTGGTGTGATGAACTGGGAGATTGGGATTGACATGTATACACTAATATGTATAAAATAGATAACTAATAAGAACCTGCTGGATAAAAAATAAATAAAATTCAGAAATTCAAAAAAAAATACAGGTTGGTTTACATAGCTCCCCAAGATATGCAAAAAATTCTGTAAACCAAATCCTATTTTTTTTTTTTGCAGTACGCGGGCCTCTCACTGTTGTGGCCTCTCCTGTTGCGGAGCACAGGCTCCGGATGCGCAGGCTCAGCAGCCATGGCACACGGGCCTAGCCGCTCCGCAGCATGTGGGATCTTCCCGGACCGGGGCACGAACCCGTGTCCCCTGCATCGGCAGGCAGACTCTCAACCACTGCGCCACCAGGGAAGCCACCAAATCCTATTTTAAAAGTTCTCAAAGGGAACACATTTTGTAAAGCTAAAAATTATTTCCTAAATTATGTTCTTTTTTTAAGGGCTTTTTATTTTTTATTATTATTATTTTTTAAATATTTATTTATTTTTATTTATGTATTTATTTGGTTGTGCTGGGTCTTAGTTACAGCAGGCGTGCTCCTTAGTTGTGGCTCAGGGGCTCTTTTAGTTGCGGCACATGGGTTCCTTAGTTGTGGCAGGCGAACTCTTGGTTGTGGCATGCATGTGGGATGTAGTTGCCTGACCAGGGATCGAACCCCGGCCCCCTGCATTGGCAGCGTGAGTCCTAACCGCTGTGCCACCAGGGAAGTCCCTATGTTCTTTTTGAGTCTAGATTTTTAAACATGTTTTTGTTTTTCTTAAAATGAAACAATCTCAACTAGGCTTGCAAGAGGAAATCACATATTCTTGGGGCTCTGCATGCCTTTTCACTCCTGTACCACTACTACAAGAGCCACCTAACTGGTTTTTCTGCTTCTCATCCTGCCCCTTCACATCGAGTTGTCTTCCTAAAGCACATATCTAATCGTGCCACTTCAATCATAGGCATTTAATGCTTCCATCACCTTCCAAAAATCCCTGATTCCTTAGGATAGCATTCCAAGTTCTCTGAGATGTGTCCCTGACTTATTGGAACAACCTTATCTCCCACTGTTCTCCAATCTCCACATATTCTATTCTCCAGCCACATCAACTAGTAATATTAGAACATGGTCCATGTTTTTCCAAACCCTAAACGACTTATTTCACTTCCTAGGAAAAGGAACAGTCACAGCCAAAAATAAATAATTAAAAATTTTTTTAATTAAAAAAAAAAACGGTATAGCCCAGTGTTTAAGAGCATACCCATCATGTCAGACTAGATCCAATCCTGACTCTGTCACCTTCCAGCTGTGTGGCTTTGATGAAATCACTTAATCTGCCTGAGCCACAATTTCTTCAGCTCTAAAATGGGGATAATAGTAGTGCTTTTCTCATAGAGTTGCTTGAAGGATTCTGTTGGATTACGCAAGCAAAATGCTTAGCACAGTGCCCAGCACATAATAAACATCCAATATATGATAGCCCTTATTTCAGTCTATTAAGGTCCATCTATCTGTCAAGAAACACTACGCCTTGAAGCATTTTTAGTTCCCCCAGTCTCATCTCTCTTTCTAGGATCCCACAGATCATTCATACCTCTTTCTCCACACTAACTACTTTCTGCCTTACATAATTATTATTATTTAGATACATATCTTCTCTGCTTTACTTTACTGAATCCCTGCCATGTACTAAGTGCCATAGGGAAGAAAAGATGAAGAAAACTTGGTTCTTTGCCATACAAGTGTTCACAATCTAGTTAGTAAACAGACATTGGCAACTCAATACAATTCACTCAAATACAATGATTGTTGAATAAAGCTGTGGCTCATTATCATTACTGTGATATTCTGTTTCCCTGAGGTCCTCTTGTACAGAATAATCTCAAAGTATAAGCTAGATTTTAACCCAAGGACCATGACCATTTCCCCTACTACCAAGCAGAATTTACCTCTTGGGAGCAAATACAGTGAAATACAATTGAACACAGCTGAGTTTAGGGGACTATCAAGGGAAAAGTTGTATCAGTGATGTTGTCAGATTCAAACGATATGATCAAACTATGACTTCCTCTGCCCCCAAAGCTTTTTCCAAAATAAATGCACAAAGTGTTTGACTTAAATATGGTACAGGGCTAGAAGCACTTTTAGCCTCCTTTTCCTGATGATGCAGTTGTGATGTGTATTCGTGGTGTGTTTGTAATTCGAGAGCAGAATAGATGGTGAAGGCTGCATATCCATGCTGCATCCTCTAACCCTATAGATTGTCAAGACCATGAGGTCAGTGACTACCATTGAGTTTTAGGTACAGAAAGAGTCCTCTGCCTTGTACTAAATGATGCTTTATGTCAGTGCCAGGTTCTCAGTGTCAACATGACTTGAAGTGAGACTCGCTCAGGTCCCTGCCTCACCCAAATACCAGAAGATGACTCCTACAGCGCCTACTACAGCAGGAAACAATGCAGTTGGATAGCATATTGGGGGCATGTAAACTGGGCACATGTCATCACGATGGCATCTCATGAAGTAATTGCTCTGGATTGCCAGCAAAAGAGGAGTGGCTTCTTGTCCCAGGTAGAGCTCACCTCCCCCTTCTCCTAGACTGCCTGAGTCCTACGACCAGGAGCAGAGCTAGGCTGGTTTTCTCCCTCTATCTCCAGAGTTCTAGCTCTGTGGGTAACTGTGGGAAAGGAAGCCTATTCAACTACAGGCAGTTTCGTGTTTCTGAAAACATATTCAAAAGTCAGGTGTATGGTCAAACATACATTTTGTTTAAATGTTTTAAGGACAGTTCATTCCCAGAAAGCTAAAAACATTATAAAATCCCTAATTATGTCTCACATTTTAATCACAGTGTCAAACAATATATTTCCAGCACTTACAGATATTCTTTCTTTTTTTCCTTTCCTTCACAACTGAATACATGTCATCTGACATGTGACATCTGGCATGTAAGAGTCCAGATGAGGCTTAAGATTAATTGGCACCCTCTTAGCACCCCTAAGGAGCTCATCTTTGTCTTAATACGATCACATTCATGAGAGTGAGGCTTCTT
This sequence comes from Lipotes vexillifer, assembly GCF_000442215.2. Lineage (NCBI taxonomy): Eukaryota > Metazoa > Chordata > Mammalia > Artiodactyla > Lipotidae > Lipotes > Lipotes vexillifer. The sequence continues at coordinate 2,494,902 of NW_006788200.1, forward strand.
TTGTGTGTGTGTGTGAGGAGTGAGGCTTCTAATCACTAGCATCAGCAATCTCATTTTTCCACTGCAAATAATTTTCATTTTTACCCCCAAAAAAGTAAAATATTCAAATTGTCACATGAGCACCACTATGCCAACAATGAGAGCAGCACTTTCAAGACTGCACCATGGACCTGGCAGAGGATACTAGACTGCAGTAGCCCAAATGATGGATGAGAGCCCGAATATAAGACAGGTGAACTAAGGCGAAGCTGGGATTACAGTGAGTACGAAAGTAAAATGTTTGAGAGAGGAGGCTGCTTGTTCTGTTAAAACAACCTGTGGGGCTTCCCTGGTGACGCAGCGGTTGGGAATCCGTCTGCCAATGCAGCGGATGGGGGTTCAATCCCTGGTCCGGGAAGATCCCACATGCCGCAGAGCAACTGAGCCCGTGAGCCACAACTACCGAGCCTGTGCTCTAGAGCCCGTAAGCCACAACTACTGAGCCCACGTGCTGCAACTACTGAAGCCCACATGCCTAGAGCCCGTGCTCCACAACGAGAGAGGCCACTGCAATGAGAAGCCCGCGCACTGCAACGAAGAGTAGCCCCTGCTCACCACAAGGAGAGAAAGCCCACTCCCAGCAACGAAGACCCAACACAACCAAAAATAGATAAATAAAAATAAAAAATAAATTTATAAAAATTAAAAGAAAACAAACAAAAAAACCCCACAACATGTGTACAGATAGCACCTGATGGGTTACAATCTACTTCCAGGTACATTATCTCATTTGGCCATGACCTCACTCTTTCATCTCATCCCACACCCTTCCTTCAGTTTCAAGGAAGAACAAGGATGGTAGGATGATGGAAGTAAGTATTTGTTTAGCATGGATTATTAGTAAACAGAAAAGTATTATTTATATCTTTCCTTGATATGGTAAATATTGAGTAACTGCATAACCATCTAATAGGGTGCTAAGAAGAAAGATATGTTACAGGAGTTCTTTACCCAGGGTCTATAAAAAGGACAAAAACAACATTATCACAGAGTTAAAAAAATTAAAAGAGAGCCTTGATTCAAACAAAATGTAAAAACAGGAGAAATATGGAATGTGAACACTGATTGGATATTGATAACATTAAGAAACTTAATAGGGCTTCCCTGGTGGCACAGTGATTAACAGTCCGCCTGCCAGTGCAGGGGACACGGATTCAAGCCCTAGTCCGGGAAGATCCCACATGCTGCGGAGCAACTAGGCCCGTGAGCCACAACTACTGAGCCTGCGCTCTAGAGCCCACGAGCCACAACTACTGAAGCCCCTGCGCCTATAGCCCGTGCTCCGCAACAAGAGAAGCCACTGCAATGAGAAGCCCGCGCACCACAATGAAGAGTTGCCCCTGCTCACCACAACTAGAGAAAGCCCACACAGCAATGAAGACCCAACACAGCCACAAATAAAATAAATTTATATATTAAAAAAAAAAACCTGGGCTTCCCTGGTGGCGCAGTGGTTGAGAGTCTGCCTGCCCATGCAGGGGAGACGGGTTCGTGACCCGGTTCGGGAGGATCCCACATGCCGCGGAGCGGCTGGGCCCATGAGCCATGGCTGCTGGGCCTGCGCGTCCGGAGCCTGTGCTCCGCAACAGGAGAGGCCACAACAGTGAGAGGCCCGCGTACCACAAAAAAAAAAAAAACCTTAATAACTGTTGTAAAGATGTAATTATGTCTTTATAAAAAGAGGACTTCGCTTTTAGATATACACATTGAAATATTTAGGAAAGAATTATACTGATGTCTAGGATTTGCTCCAAATTAATACAAGAGGGGAGGAAATAAGTGGGGGAATAGATGAAACAGAATTGGCCATGAGTTGATAATTGTTAAATCTGGGTGATGAGTACATGGGGGATCATTATGCATGTATCAAAATGATACTCCAGGGCTTCCCTGGTGGCGCAGTGGTTGAGAGTCTGCCTGCCGATGCAGGGGACACGGGTTCGTGCCCCGGTCCGGGAGGATACCACATGCCCCGGAGCGGCTGGGCCCTCGAGCCATGGCCGCTGAGCCTGCGCGTCCAGACCCTGTGCTCCGCAACGGGAGAGGCCACAACAGTGAGAGGCCCGCGTACCGCAAAAAA
>NW_006788200.1:2498708-2520768 GCF_000442215.2 Lipotes vexillifer
GGCTCCGGGGCGTGTGCCCCCAAACAGGAGAGGCCACAACAGTGAGAGGCCCGCGTACCACAAAAAAAAAAAAAAAACCTTAATAACTGTTGTAAAGATGTAATTATGTCTTTATAAAAAGAGGACTTCGCTTTTAGATATACACATTGAAATATTTAGGAAAGAATTATACTGATGTCTAGGATTTGCTCCAAATTAATACAAGAGGGGAGGAAATAAGTGGGGGAATAGATGAAACAGAATTGGCCATGAGTTGATAATTGTTAAATCTGGGTGATGAGTACATGGGGGATCATTATGCATGTATCAAAATGATACTCCAGGGCTTCCCTGGTGGCGCAGTGGTTGAGAGTCTGCCTGCCGATGCAGGGGACACGGGTTCGTGCCCCGGTCCGGGAGGATACCACATGCCCCGGAGCGGCTGGGCCCTCGAGCCATGGCCGCTGAGCCTGCGCGTCCAGACCCTGTGCTCCGCAACGGGAGAGGCCACAACAGTGAGAGGCCCGCGTACCGCAAAAAAAAAAAAAAGAAATTTTAAATGGCCAGCACCAACCATATGCTGTTTTAAAAAAAAACTATTTATATGAAATATATAGCAATACTGAAAGTAAAAGGAAATAAAAATATGTACCATACAAACATACAAAAAAGCTAGTGTAGCTGTACTGATAACAGATGAAGACTTTATGGCAAGAAGCATTACTAGAGACAAAATATATTTCATAATGAAATATGGTACACTTTACCAGAAAAATATAACAAATCTAAATTTCATGCACCTAAAAACATAGCCTTAAATGTATATAAATAAAAAATTGATAGAATCAAAAAGAACAAACAGACAAATCCACAATCATAGTCGGAGATTTTAACACACATCCCTCAATAGCTGTTAGAATAGGCACATGCCAAAGAAGCAGAAATGGTATAAAGATTTAAGCACTATAATTAATGCTCTTGACCTAATTGACATCTATAGAACAGTGCACCCAAATTTACTATATGCTGGTGTATAAAACAAGTAAATACACTTCAAAGGGCTGAAATAATACAGCGTGTTCTCTGACCACACTCTAATTAAGCTAAATTCCAACTTCAAAGATATTCACATGTTTGGAAACTGAGAAGTTCATTTCTACATAGCTCATGGGTCAAAGCAGATATCACAAAGGAAATTAGAAAATATCTTTTACTGAATAATAATGAAAATACTACCTATAGAAACTTTCAGTACAGTTAAAGCTGTGCTTGGAGGTAAATTTAGAACTTTAAAATTGCTTATTAGAAAAAGAATAATGGCTGATAATCAATGATTTAAATTAGAAAATGAACATAAAATTTAACCTGAAGAAAGGAGAAGGAAAAAAATAATACAGAAGCAGACATAGAAAACAAACATACATAGAGTGGATCAGCTTCATTGAAAAGACTCTGATAAATTGCTGTCAAAACTTATCAAGAAAAAATGAGAGAAACCACAAATGACCAATATTGATAACGAAAACTGAGACTTCACTACAAATCCTACAGACTTTAATAAGGGATATTATAACCAGCTTTATGCTGACAAATTTGAAATTTTAAATGAAATGGACAAACTCCTAGAAAAACATAACTTACAAAATTGACACAAGCAGCAGCAGCAAAAATAAATAAATAGGACTTCCCTGGTGGCGCAGTGGTTAAAAATCCATCTGCCAATGCAGGGGACATGGGATCGAGCCCTGGTCTGGGAAGATCCCACATGCTGTGGAACAACTAAGCCCGTATGCCACAACTACTGAGCCTGCGCTTAGAGCCCACAAGCCACAGCTACTGAGACTGTGTGCCACAACTACTGAAGCCTGTGTGTCCTCCACTTTTACATTTTCTCCATATCCCTGCATATTGATCATATGTTTTAATTTTCTGTATTTCTATACTTTGGCATCTTGAAGTCTTGCTGACCCTTGAGGGACTGCCCCCTCCTAGGGCTAGTCAATGCCTAGAAATAGAACTCACCTGTAAACATGTCTTTCATATGCAGTCAATCCATATGTGTCCATACACCAACTAACTTTTTTATCAGGCTCTTACACTCCAGGCCACTATTCCCCTGCCCTAATCACCCCAGGGCCAGGTACAGGACAACTAAGGACAGCCCCTACCCCGCAGAGCCTGCTGAAATTATTCAAACAAGCCATTCCTAAGACTGCTTACCTGCTTAGCACATTCTTCCCTGTGGAAGCCACAATAAAAGCTCTTTCCCAGGTTCCCCCCTCATTCCCTCTGCCTCCTGACCAACGCTGGTGTTTCCCCTTGTGGCTCTCTGTGGCATGTTGTGCCTCCTCTTGAGATCTGTTGAGTATAACAACAATCTTTTCAATGGTAGTTTTCTCCTGATCTGTTGGCCTCACCATATCAGAATAATAATAAAACCTGTGTTTAATACACCCTGAGTTTTGGCAATTTGATTATTATGTGCCTTGCTGAAATTTTGTGTTTATCCTGCTTGGGATTTATTTACCTCCCTGGATCTGAGGACTTATAGTTTTCAATGCATTTGAAAACATTTCGGTTATCCTTTTTCAAATATTTTTTCTGCCCTTTCCTCTATTTTTCTAGGAACACAATTACATGTATGTTACAATGATTAATATTGTACCAGAGTCATTTTGCTTTTATTTCAGTTTTGTTTCATTTTATTTCCATCTTCCTCTATGCTTCAATTTGGATGGTTTCTATTGCTATGTCTTAAAGACACTGATATTTTCTTTTACAGTATCTAATTTCCTTTGGACTCAATTCAGTGAATTTTCATTTCACTTCATATAATGTATTTTTTAGCTCTAGAAGTTCCATTTGGATCTTTTAAAATATTCTACTTCTTTCTTCAATATGTTTCTGTTTTCCTCTAAATATCTGAGCATTTTATAATAGCTGTTCTCAAGTCCTTGTCTACTAATCCATCAGCATTTTTTTTTTCCTGGCCTCACCACATGGCATGCAGGTTCTTAGTTTCCCAACCAGGGATTGAACCTGTGCCCCCTGTGGTGGAAGCACGGAGTCTTAACCACTGGACCACCAGGGAAGTCCCCCATCATCATTACTTTATCTCTTTCTATTGACTGATTTTTAATTTTCATTATGGGTCAGTTTTTTGAGTTGTTTTCAAGTCTAATTTTAGTTTGAATGGGAGGTGTTATGATCATTACATGGTTGAGTATTAGTATTTTTTTTTCCTTCAGAGAGGTTGAAATTTGTTTTGACAGTCATTTGAGTTACTTTCAGATCAGCCTGGTCTGTTAGAGCTTGTTTTTAAGAGAAGATCTAAATTGACCTTTATTCTATGACCTTTATTCATCCTGCTAACGTATGATTCTTCCAGGATCTCTTCTGAATATGCAGCTATTCAACAACATCGTTCCACACTGGCTGTCAGAAACTTGAGTTTCTCCTAGCTCGGTGTGATCTCCAAGAAGTATTCAGCTTATAGCTCCCTGGCAGATATTCTTTGACTGGCCTCATAAATTTCCTCTATGCATGCCTTGTCAGTCTGGTTACTCCAAGAAGCAGATGCCAAGAAGAGGATTTGACATGAAAGAGATTTATGGAAGTAAACACCTATAAGGAAAAATGGGAAGGGAGCCAGGGGTAGCTAAGAGAGTCATAAGATTGCAATGCAGGTCTAACCCTTGTGAAGGAGAGAGGAATGAAAGTAAGACTGAGTGGAAAACATTTACACTGCAGTGTAACTCCAAGGAAGTTTGGGAAGCTGATGTGGAATCCTCAAGCTTTAGTCTCCCATCAGGAAAACTGCGTTTCTCAGGAACAGGCCTGCCTTATATCCCTGATGAGCTCAGTCATTAACTGGGATTAACATGTGGGAAGTGTAGCTTTAGTGCAAATGCGGTGCCAGATTTCAGAGTGCAGTAGCTGGGGCTCACTTATGCTCTCCACAGTCAGAGATCTAATAGGTACATTTTTGTGGCCACCAGAGATTCACCCATTGCACCACATATATCTACTTCTCACAATTTGGAGAGAGGTTCCTCCATGATTCCTGTTACCCTTCTTGAAAGGAAATTCAGAGGACGGAGAACAATGAGACAAATTACAGCCCTCATCACTGCAGTTGATCTCAGGGCTGCAACTGGTACTTATCCTCCTCCATGATTCATTCTGATTTTCATCACCTACAGGTCATCATTTTAGCAGGTCTTGGTGGCTTACCTGGTAGTGTTACCCAAACCTACATTCCTGGGCAGTCTGAACCCTTGGTAATCATACCGTCGTCAGTCGGAAGTTGCTACATGAGTCCATTCACAGTTACAGTAGTATGAGGGAGTACCACGGGGAACTCAAATGGATATCTTGGGTTTAACACATATCCCACCTTGCCCCCTTCATGTAGCAGTAATCCTATCTCCTGCTGCTCAGGGCCAATTACCCCTACCAATATGGTGACTCCTCTTCTTGCTTGCCATGGTCACAAGGAATCCAAAATTCCATGGTGACAACTCAAATTTTTAGTTCAATGGGACTCTTGCTGTGGCCCCTAGCAAGAGTGTGTCCCTTCTGGAGACCAGGAACTCCAATTCTGCCAAAGCCCTGGGCTGCAGGCATGGAAAGTACAAAATCCCAAAGTAGGTCTTTAGGAGTGATGTTAAACGGAACTAATCTTCCTTCCATGCCTTGGTCCCCAAATCCATGGGGATCTAGCACCCTATTCCTCCTACTAGGGATACAGCACTCTATAAAATTCCTCTGATTTAACACATGTTCTGCATCCTGAAGAGTGGCATATCATCCTTTTATAAGATTGCCTCTGAGGTGTCACTTCAGCTGCACCTTATAAAGCATCCAGTGTTCTGTGATGGTTATGGGACCACACCCACACCTCCTTCAATGTGAAGTGGTTGGATGCTACGCTGTGTGTATTTCCATGCTTGTGTATCAGGTTTTCTGTAAGTTCCAGGCTACTAAGAATCTGCAGGCAGGAAAGCATAGCCATATTCAGAATGGGTATCGATCTCAGGGAGGATGAAACCCTGGCTCTTCAAGGATGGAAAGAGCCTGATATATCTGACTTGCCACCAAGCAGCCAGTTAGTCTCCTCAAAAAATAATGCCATACCAGGGGCTCAGCATTAGTCTCTTTGCTGTAGGTTTCAGTATACAAGTCTTGCACTTCCTTTCACTAGGGTATTCTTTTTTTTTTTTTTTTAAATTGAAGTATAGTTGATTTATCACCAGGGTATTCTTAATGGACTTGGTGAATGACGGGTCCCCTGGGTCCTCCCACAGAACATTATTCTCTAGTTGACTTCTGGTCTTATATAATACATTTATTCTAGCATGCCCACTTCCCTCAGTCTATTTATTTCTTCCTTTGTCACTGTAAGGGCAATTCAGGCATTTCTACTTCCGTGAGTGTTGGCCACAGTTCTCCCCAGGCTTAAGAGCAAGCACAGCAGTGTATTTTCTATAACCCCTAAGGTCCTTGCTAGGGTGTTAAATCTCGTGTCCTGAGAAGGTTCCCTCAAGTCAATGAATTCTTGCTTATCTAGGCTTATATTCCAGTCACCTTGATCCAACACCCAAAAATCTAATTCCAGGGATATTTTCCTGAATCCTCCTGTTAAGCTAGCTAATTTTTCTTGTTTCTCTTCTTCTTTTTTAAAGATCAAGTCCTTTGTTTAAAAATTTTATTTGTTGGGGGCTCCCTGGTGGCACAGTGGTTGAGAGTCCGCCTGCCGATGCAGGGGACTCAGGTTTGTGCCCGGGTCCGGGAAGATCCCACATGCCGCGGAGCGGCTAGGCCCGTGAGCCATGGCCACTGAGCCTGCGCGTCCGGAGCCTGTGCTCCGCAACGGGAGAGGCCACAACAGTGAGAGGCCCACATACCGCAAAAAACAAAACAAAACAAAATTTATTTGTTTTATTTATTTTTGGCTGCATTGGGTCTTTGTTGCTGCACACAGGCTTTCTCTAGTTGCGGCGAGTGGGGGCTACTCTTTGTTGCGGTGCTTGAGCTTCTCATTGTGGTGGCTTCTCTTGTGGAGCATGGGCTCTAGGCACACGGGCTCAGAAGTTGTGGCGCACAGGCTTAGTTGCTCTGCAGCATGTGGGATCTTCCTGGACCAGGGCTTGAACCCGTGTCCCCTGCATTGGCAGGTGATTTTTTTTTTTTAGAAGATGTTGGAGGTAGGAGTTTATTAATTAATTTATTGATTTTTGGCTGTGTTGGGTCTTCGTTTCTGTGCGAGGGCTTTCTCTAGTTGTGGCGAGAGGGGGCCACCCTTCATCGCGGTGTGCGGGCCTCTCACTGTTGCGGCCTCTCTTATTGCAGAGCACAGGCTCCAGATGCGCAGGCTCAGTAGTTGTGGCTCACGGGCCTAGCTGCTCCACAGCATGTGGGATCCTCCCAGACCAGGGCTCAAACCGTGTCCCATGCATTAGCAGGCAGACTCTCAACCACTGTGCCACCAGGGAAGCCCCTGGCAGGTGATTCTTAACCACTGCGCCACCAGAGAAGCCCCTAGATAATTTTTCTAATTCTTTTGGTTTCAGTTAAATTGCACTCCCTGCAGCTGGAGCTCTGGGAGGTGCATTTTGAAGGCTGCAACACATGCACAGATTACTACTCAGCCAAAGATTGGAGGGGAAGCCATGCAGATTTCTAAGTTCCCTCCCTACATAGCTTTCTCTTCTCTTGCATTCTGCCTTGCAAACTCTAGCCACCTTGACCTCCCCAAACTTATATCCCTACCGCATAAACTCACCAAATGTGCCAGGCTATTGGTGAATCACCACCTCCCTGTTTAGTGATCCCGAAATTGAAGAAAGCCTGTGTGATCATAATGATTGCTTCAACTCATTTTTCTTCTCTCAGAGATCAGTGTCCTGGGCTGCCTGTTGCCCAGTGTCCAAGACACTTGTTTCACATTGTTTTCTATTATCTCAGAAATTGGCAGCAATAAAGCAAAACCTTTGACTTGTTAGAGTTTAATACAAATTACCACTTTCACTACTTCTCTGATAGTGCTAACTGTAAGGAAAGCTGGGAAAAGTAGATTTTATTCCAGGCATTCACGTGCTCAGTTAAAAATCAGGGATTTTATTACAAAGGAAGAAGCAAAGAACAGATATTTGGAGATGACTATTAATAATCTGCCTCAGTATTCCAAGTTTACAGCTATTTTCCCTCCATCCTTAGAAAATATTATTTCAACTGTCTTCTGACTTTCACTGTGCTGTTGAAAAGTTACTGTCATTACCCATCATTCATTTGTAGTTATCAGTCTTTGACTACTTTTAATCTTTTTTCACTTCTTTGGTGTTCTGCACTTTCATGATGATGTATCTCTGAGTGGGTTTCATTTTAGTTATTCTTGGATTCACTGGGATTCCTGAATCTGAGGATTCTTGGGTTTTTTTACACAATTCTGGAAAAATTATCAGCTATTATTTCTTTGAATATTGCATTTCCTCATTCTTTCTATTTCTTCCTTTTGGAGTTCTGATTAGTATTATGTTAGACCTTCTCATACTTCATCCATGTCCCTTAACTGTTATCTTTTCTACCTCTTTGTCTTTCTAGGCTATACTCTGGGTAGTTTCTTTAGATCTATTTAATTTAATTTAATTTAATTTATTTTTTTGCGGTACGCGGGCCTTTCACTGTTGTGGCCTCTCCCGTTGCGGAGCACAGGCTCCGGATGCGCAGGCTCAGCGGCCATGGTTCACGGGCCCAGACACTCCACAGCATGTGAGATCTTCTGGACCGGGGCACAAACCTGTGTCCCCTGCATCAGCAGGCGGACTCTCAACCACTGCGCCACCAGGGAAGCCCTATTTTATTATTTTTATTAATAGATCTTTATTGGAGTATAATTGCTTCACAATACTGTGTTAGTTTCTGTTGCACACCAAAGTGAATCAGCCATATGTATACACATGTCCCCATATGCCCTCCCTCTTAAGCCTCCTTCCTATCCTCCCTATCCCACCCCTCTAGGTCAACGCAAAGCACAGAGCCAGTCTCCCTGTGCTATGCTACTGCTTCCCACTATCTATCTATTTTACATTTGGTAGTGTATATATGTCAACGCTACTTTCGCTTCGCCCCAGCTTCCCCCTCCCACCCCGTGTCCTCAGGTCCATTCTCTATGTCTACATCTTTATTCCTGCCCTGCAACTAGGTTCATCAGTACCATTTTTTTTTTTTTTTTAGATTCCATATATATGTGTTAGCATACGGTATTTGTTTGTCTCTTTCTTACTTACTTCTCCCTGTATGACAGACAGAGAGTGAGGTCCATCCACTTCACTACAAATATCTCAGTTTCGTTTCTTTTTATGGATGAGTAAGATTCCATTGTATATATGTGCCACATCTTCTTTATCCATTCATCTGTCAATGGACATTTAGGTTGGTTCCATGTCCTGGCTATTATCATAAATAGTGCTGGAATGAACATTGTGGTATGTGTCTCTTTTTGAATTATGGTTTTCGCAGGGTATACGTCCAGTAGTGGGATTGGTGGGTCATATGGTAGTTCTATTTTTAGTTTTTTAAGGAACCTGCATACTGTTTTCCATAGTGGCTGTATCAATTTACATTCCCACCAACAGTGCGGGTGGGTTCCCTTTTCTCCACACCCTCTCCAGCATTTATTGTTTCTAGATTTTTTGATAATGGCCATTCTGACTAGCGTGAGGTGATACCTCATTGTAGTTTTGATTTGCATTTCTCTAATAATTAGTGCTGTTGAGCATCCTTTAACATGCCTATTGGCCATCTGTATGTCTTCCTTGGTGAAATGTCTATTTAGGTCTCTGGCCCTTTTTAAAAAAATTTATTTTTGGCTGCTTTGGGTTTTTCATTGCTGTGTTAGGCTTTCTCTAGTTGCGGTGAGCAGGGGTTACTTTTCGTTGCGGTGCATAGGCTTCTCGTTGCAGTGGCTTCTCTTGTTGTGGAGCACAGGCTCTAGGGCACGGGCTCAGTAGTTGTGGCACGTGGGCTTAGTTGCTCTGCAGCATGTGGGATCTTCCCAGACGAGGGCTTGACCCATGTCCTCTGCACTGGCAGGCAGATTCTTACCCACTGTGCCACCAGGGAAGCCCACCCCTTTTTTTAATTGGATTGTTTTTTTGATATTGAGCTCCATGAGCTGTTTGTATATTTTGGAGATTAATCCTTTGTCCGTTGTTGCATTTGCAAATATTTTCTCCCATTCTGAGGGTTGTCTTTTCATCTTGTTTATGGTTTCCTTTGCTGGGCAAAAGCTTTTAAGTTTAATTAAGTCCCATGTTTTTATTTTTGTTTGTATTTCCATTACTCTAGGAGGTGGGTCAAAAAAGATCTTGCTGTGGTTTATGTCAAAGAGCGTTTTTCCTATGTTTTCCTCTAAAAGTTTTATAGTGTCTGGTGTTATATTTAGGTCTTTAATCCATTTGGAGTTTATTTTTGTGTATGGTGTTAGGTAGTGTTCTAATTTCATTCTTTTACATATAGCTGTACAGTTTTCCCAGCACCACTTATTGAAGAGACTGTCTTCTCTCCATTGTATGTTCTTACCTCCTCTATCGTAAATTAGGTGTCCATATGTGCGTGGGTTTATCTCGGGGCATTCTATCCTGTACCATTGATCTATATTTCTGTTTTTGTGCCAGTACCATACTGTCTTGATTACTGTAGCTTTGTGGTGTAGTTTGAAGCCAGGGAGCCTGATTCCTCCAGCTCCATTTTTTTTTTCTCAAGACTTCTTTGGCTATTTGGTGTCTTTTGTGTTTCCATATGAATTGTAAAATTTTTTGTTCTAATTCTGTGAAGAATGCCATTGGTAGTTTGATAGGGATTGCACTGGAACTGTAGATTGCTTTCGGTAGTACAGTCATTTTCACAATATTGATTTTTCCAATCCAAGAACATGGTATATTTCTCCATCTGTTTATGTCATCTTTGATTTCTTTCATCAGTGTTTTATAGTTTTCTGAGTACAAGTCTTTTGCCTCCTTAGGCAGGTTTATTCCTAGGTATTTTATTCTTTATGTTGCAGTGGTAAATGTGACTGTTTCCTTAATTTCGCTTTCGGATTTTTCGTTGTTGGTGTATAGGAATGCCAGAGATTTCAGTGCATTAATTTTGCATGCTGCAACCTTACCAAATTCACTTATTAGTTCTAGTAGTTTTCTGGTGGCATCTTTCAGATTTTCTATGAATAGTATCATGTCATCAGCAAAGAGTGACAGTTTTACTTCTTCTTTTTCAATTTGTATTCCTTTTGTTTCTTTTACTTCTCTGATTGCCGTGGCTAGGACTTCCAAAACTATGTTGAATAAGACTGGCGAGAGTGGACATCCTTGTCTTGTTCCTGATCTTAGAGGAAATGTTTTCAGTTTTTCACCATTGAGTATGATGTTTGCTGTGGGTTTGTCATATATGGCCTTTATTATGTTGAGGTAGGTTCCCTCTATGCCCATTTTCTGGAGAGTTTTTATCATAAATGGGTGTTGAATTTTGTCAAAAGCTTTTTCTGCATCTATTGAGATGATCATATGGTTTTTATTCCTTAATTTGTTAAGGTGGTGTATCACACTGATTCAATTGCATATATTGAAGAATCCTTGCATCCCTGGGATAAATCTCACTTGATCATGGTGTATGATCCTTTTTTTTTTTTTTTTTTTTTTTGCGGTACGTGGGCCTCTCACTGTTGTGGCCTCTCCCGTATGCTTTCTAACATATCTGTTAGTTTCCTAGTCTAATTTTATTTTTTACTTTGTTATTGTCCTTTTTTTTTTTTTTTGTCACCCCACGCAGTTTGTGGGATCTTGGTTCATGAGCCAGGGGGCAGGCCAAAGCTCCTGCACTGGGAGCTCCGAGTCCAAACCATAGGACTGACAGAGAACCTCAGACCCCAGGGAATATTCATCAGAGTGACGTCTCACAGAGTTCCTCATCTTAGCACCCAAACCCAGCTCTACCCAACAGCCTACAAACTCCAGTGTTGGAAGCCTCAGGCCAAACAACCAGTAAGACAGGAACACAATCCCACTCATAAAAATTTAAAGAAAAAAGAGATGGCAAAAAAATATGTCACAGATGAAGGAGCAAGGTAAAAACCTACAAGACCAAATAAATGAAGAGGAAATAGGCAATCTACCTGAAAAAGAATTCAGAGTAATCATAGTAAAGATGATCCAGAATCTTGGAAATAGAATGGAGGCACGGATTGAGAAAATACAAGAAATGTTTAACAGAGATCTAGAAGAACTAAAGAACAAACAGATGAACAACACAATAACTGAACTGAAATGAAAAATACACTAGAAGGAATCAATAACAGAATAATGGAGGCAGAAGAACGAATAAATGAGCTGGAAGAAAAAATAGTGGAAATAACTGCCAAGGAGCAGAATAAAGAAAAAAGAATGAAAAGAATTGAAGACAATCTCAGAGACCTCTGGAACAACACTAAATGCACCAACATTCGAATTATAGGGATCCCAGGAGACGAAGAGACAAAGAAAGGGTCTGAGAAAATATTTGTAGAGATTATAGTGGAAAACTTCCCTAACATGGGAAAGGAAATAGTCACCCAAGTCCAGGAAGCACAGAGTCCCATATAGGATAAACCCTAGGAAAAACACACCAAGACACCTATTAATCAAACTAACAAAAATTAAATTAAATTAAATTCAAAGAAAAAATATTAAAAGCAGCAAGGGAAAAACAAAAAAAACATACAAAGAAATCTCCATAAGGTTATCAGCTGATTTTTCAGCAGAAACTCTGCAGGCCAGAAGGGAGTGGCAGGATATACTTAAAGTGATGAAAGAGAAAAACCAGGTAACCAGGATTACCAGGATTATTCTACCCAGCAAAGATCTCATTCGGATTTGATGGAGAGATCAAAAGCTTTTCAGATAAGCAAAATCTAAGAGAATTCAGCACCACCAAACCAGCTTTACAACAAATGCTAAAGAAACTTCTCTAAGCAGGAAACACAAGCTACGAAAAAGACCCACAAAAACAAACCCAAAACAATTATGAAAATGTAATAGGAACATATATATCGATAATAAACTTGAATGTAAATGGATTAAATATCCCAAAGAAAAGACACAGACTGGCTGAATGGATACAAAAATGGGACCCATATGTATCCTGTCTACAAGAGACCCACTTCAGACATAGGAACACATACAGACTGACAGTGAAGGGATGGAAAAAGATATTCCATGCAAATGGAAATCAAAAGAAAGCTGGAGTAGCAATACTTGTATCAGATAAAATAAACTTTAAAATAAAGACTGTTACAAGAGATAAGGAGGGACACTACATAATGATCAACAGATCAATCCAAGAAGGTATAACAATTATAAATGTTTATGCACCCAATATAGGAGCACTTCAATACATAAGGCAAATGCTAACAGCTATAAAAGAGGATATCGACAGTAGCACAATAATAGTGGGGGTCTTTAACACCTCACTTATACCAATGGACAGATCATCCAGACAGAAAATTAATAAGCTTTAAATGACACAATAGAGCAGATAGATCTATTTGATATTTATAGAACATTCCACCCAAAAGTGGCAGAATACACTTTCTTCTGAAGTGCACACAGAACATTCTCCAGGATAGATCACATTTGGGTCACAAATCAAGCCTTGGAAAACTTTAGAAAATTGAAATCGTATCAAGTATCTTTTCTGACTACAACACTATGAGATTGGAAATCAATTACAGGAAAAAAAAAACTGTAAAAAACACAAATACATGGAGGCTAAACAGTGTGTGACTAAATAACCAAGAGATCACTGAAGAAATCAAAAAAGAAATTAAAAAAATACATAGAAACAAATGACAATGAAAACACAGTGACCCAAAACCTATGGGACGCAGTAAAAGCAGTTCTAAGAGGGAATTTTATAGCAATTCAATCTCACCTCAAGAAGCCAGAAAAATCTCAAATAAACAACTAGAGAAAGAAGAACAAAGAAAACCCAAAGTCAGTAGAAGGAAAGAATCATAAAGATCAGAGCAGAAAGAAATAGAAACAAAGGAAACAATAGCAAAGATCAATAAAACTAAAAGCTAGTTCCTTGAGAAGATAAAAAAATTGATAAATCCGTACCCAGACTCATCAAGAAAAAAAGGGAGAGTATGCAAATCAATAAAATTAGAAATGAAAAAGGAGAAATCACAACAGACACTGCAGAAATACAAAGGATTATAAGAGACCACTACAAACAACTATATGCCAATAAAATGGACAACCACGAAGAAATGGACAAATTCTTAGAAAGGTACAATTTTCCAAGACTGAACCAGGAAGAATTAGAAAATATAAACAGACCTATCACAAGTAATGAAATTGAAACCATAATTAAAAATCTTCCAAGAAACAAAAGTCCAGGACCAGATGGCTTCACAGGCGAATTCTATCAAACATTTAGAGAAGAGCTAACACTGATCCTTCTCCAACTCTTCCAAAAAATTGCAGAGGGGGAAACACTCGCAAATTCATTCTATGAAGCCACCATCACCCTGATACCAAAACCAAAAAGACACCCCCAAAAAATAAAATTAGAGACCAGTATCACTGATGAACATAGATGCAAAAATCCTGAACAAAATACTAGCAAACAGAATCCAACAACACATTAAAAGGATCATACAGGGCTTCCCTGGTGGCACAGTGGTTGAGAGTCCGCCTGCCGATGCAGGGGACACGGGTTCGTGCCCCGGTCCGGGAAGATCCCACATGCCGCGGAGCGGCTGGGCCCGTGAGCCATGGCTGCTGAGCCTGCGCGTCCGGAGCCTTGCTCCGCAACAGGAGAGGCCACAACAGTGAGAGGCCCGCGTACCAAAAAAAAAAAAAGAAAAAGGGGGGAAAGGTCTTGGTTGTGGAGGGCGGGGCCTAAAAATAGGTGAGGTTTGGGTGGTGGGCGGGGCCAATGCTCAGGACCCACAGGGCTGGAAAAAGCCCCAGTGGCTGTGAGGATGGGGCCTAGGCTCAACAGAAGGGGCCAGGTGTGCCCCCCACCCCTGGTATCAGAGGGCGGGGGACCTCACCTGGGAGCCCAGCAGGCTTCCTGGGCTTGAGTGGGCAGGGCAAACGCCCTCCTCTCCTGCTCCTCCCAGAGGTCCCCTCCCACCTGCCTCTCCTGAGCTCCCCGGCCTCAGGGTGCTGATCCTGTCCGGCCTCCATTTCTCCTTCCCCCTCAGTCCCCCAACGTCCTACCAGTTCACTTGGGGGGTCCCTCCCGTGTCCTTGGGCATCAGGGTCCCCCACCAGCAGCTGGAAGGCACCCTAGTTTTTAGATCTATTTTAAAGTTCACTAATTCTCTCTTCAGTGCTAATTAACATTTGACCAATCCACTAGGATTCTAATTTCAATTATTATATATTTATTTCTAGATGGATGTTCCATTTTTTCTTTTTCCAAATCTGCCTGGTTATTTTTTATAGTCTCTTGTTTTTTTTAATCATACAATCAATATTCTCTTTATTTCTTTATATGTAGTAAATAAGCCTCTGTGTGTATCTGACTAGTTTAATTTATAAAGTCTTAGCAGATTTGCTTCTGTTTGCTGTTTCTGCAAACTCTCATTCATGTTGGCTTATTTTTTGTGTGTTTGTGATTTTTAATAGTGAGCCCATGTGCACAGTAAAAGTATCTGTGGAAATTCTTTAAGACCTTCATTTAAAGTACATTCCTGGGACTTCCCTGGTGGTGCAGTGGTTAGAATCCACCTGACAATGCAGGGAACACAGGTTTGATCCCTGGTCCAGGAAGATCCCACATGCCACAGAGCAACTATTCACACGTGCCACAACTATTAAGTCCGCATGCCTAGAGTCTGTGCTCCACAATAATAGAAGCCCCCACTCTCTGCAACTAGTGAAAAGCCTGCACGCAGCAATGAAGACCCAATGCAGGCAAAAAAAAAAAAAAATCTCAAACATCAAAATAAATAACATTTTTTTAAAAATTTTAAAAATAAAGTGCATTCCTCCAGAGAGTATTTGTGTTTGATTCTGACAGGTAACTGGATTCATTACTTACCCAGTAGCACTTTAAACCACATTCTAATCTTGGGTTTTTTTGATCACACGTGTAGTTGAAATGTGACACCAAACCTGTATGAAGGATGGTTATGAGTTCTCAGGGGAAAGGTTGTTGGTTTGATTTTTTTTTCCATCCAGAGCCAAGGACAAGACAAACAAATTTCTCTATAATCACTCTTTGAGGAGTATATTTTGTCTAATTCACTCTTTACTAAGGGTATCACTTTTTAAGGACTCAGCTTTATGTGTAGTTTCCAATACAACTTCTTACCTTGCTTAGGCCCTAGACTTTATCTCCAATGCTCTAAATCACCAGTAACTTTTGGCCATTAATGAGAAGTTTCATAATTGGAATTTTTCAGGATATCCAACACATACAGTCAGATATCTAGTACACGTATTACCAAGAAAAACTAGAATTGCTTTTGATCTGAGAAGGCTGAAACTTGATAAAACTTCAACTAAGCCCTCCTAAAGGCACACAGAATTGTGAGTGCTCTGAAGTTTTAAAGAACTGCAACATGACACCACTAACTGCCAACCCAAGATTTCTTCTGAGAAGCTTGCCCTGTGACATCCATGCCTCAGATTCTTACTGATCATTTTTAACAACATTCATTGATTCTTCAGCAAGTCTTCAAACTACTAAGGTCATTCTGAATTTAAATTATTTGTTCCATACATATCAAGGTACATAATTATATGATAGGATGTAAAGGTACAATGATATAAATTAAGAGGTAAGTAACTAGCATCATAAAGCAGGATGTGAAACATATAAATTTGATTATATATAATATATAGTATTATATTAAACAATAAAAAACGGTAGTCTAATTTTATTCTTCAAGGTGTTAAATGCATCAGGGTACTTCCTATCACTGTGGCTATATTCTATGTTCCTTCTTCCAAATGAAAGGAAATGAGTGTCACATAGCAGCAACCTACTGAGCTACCAGTTGTAACCCCTTCCACTTACAACAACTCCACATGGCCAAAGGATTGAAACCAGGACTCCTAATCATTACATGAATATCTACCCAACAGATTTCAAAACTTGACCTGGTTGACTGCCAATTCAGCTGCCACTGCCTCTGCCGTTCCCACTTCTCTGCATGACTTTTGGTAGCCACAGAGAACCAAGTAATGGCAATCCCATCAGCCCTGGTCCGGGAAGATCCCACATGCCGCAGAGCAACTAAGCCCGTGCACCACAACTACTGAGCCTGCGCTCTAGAGCTCACGAGCCACAACTACTGAAGCCTGCAGGCCTAGAACCCATGCTCTGCAACAAGGGAAGCCACCACAAAAAGCCCACGCACTGCAACAAAGAGTAGCCCCCGCTCACCAAAACTAGAGAAAGCCTGAGCACAGCAACAAAGACCCAACACAGCCAAAAATAAATACATTTATTTTTTTTAAAAAGTAATGTAACATTTTATACATGCTAAGCAGACATGTATTTGTCATCCATGCCAACTTCACATCTAAACAAATAGAGACCAAGGCACAGATCCCCTCAGAATTTCACAGGCAGTGTACAACAACAATAAAGGGCACCTGTAGACCTAATTTATTACCAAAGTGAATGAAGTCAGGATAAACTCGGACAACTTGGACAAAAGAAGTGAGATTAAAGACCATAATTCTGGGGAATTCCCTGGTGGTCCAGTGGTTAGGACTCTGTGCTTTCACTGCTGTGGCCCGGGTTCAATCCCTGGTCGGGCAACTAAGATCCCACAAGCTGTGGACGTGGCCAAACAAACAAAACCATAATTCTGCATCTTTGAAGGAGACAACTAAATTTCATCAGTACAGTACAAACTCACTATGTCCTGTGTGTATTAAACTTTATCTCAGTAAGTCCTCACAAAATCTCTAAGAGATAAGCTATTCTTGTCCCCATTTTCCAACTGAGGAAAACTGAGGCAACAAAATACCACACACATACTCCCCAGTGAAGAAGTGGTAAAAGCCATGATTTTAATTTAAGCAATCCGATTATAATCTGGACTCTGTTATACTATGTGGCTTTTTTTTTAAGATTTTTTTTCATGTGGACCATTTTTAAAGTCTTTACTGAATTTGTTACAATATTGCTTCTGTTTTACGTTTTGGCGTTTTGGCTTTTTGGCCCCGAGACATGTGGGATCCCAGCTCCCTGACCAGGGATCAAACCACCTCACCCCCCCCATTGAAAGGAGAAATCTCAATCACTGGATAGCCAAGGAAGTCCCATACCACATGGCTTTTAATAAAAATTGAATGTTCATTCAACAAATATTTTTAAAAAGAAAAAAGCCCCAGAAATTTATAGGTATAGTTTCAATAAATATTCTGATACCACTAAATATTCTATTTAAAGGGCAGCAATTAAAAGGAACCAATTTTCTAAACTCAAATCTATCAAACAACAATCCAAGGAAGTCTATTGATAGCAGATTATTCCATTATAAATCTGGTTTTTAAGGTTTTTCATGAGGCAGCAGATGCTTTAAACATTTTAATAATACTGTTCAATGTAATAATTAGTAGCCACAAAGAAATAACTCAGAGATGCCCAAGAGATGCTGCCTGAAATGTATATAAATAATCTAGGGCTTGGTTTGAAAGGTCCTAAGACTTTGGAGTCATTCACCTGAGGAAACCCAAATCCTAGCATGCATTTATATTACATTTCTCATCTCAGGGAGTAAAAACCACTGATTTAGAGCAAAAAGCACTGCCTCATTAGGATCCCATCTTCATACACTAGTTCGGTCCAACAGGGAACTGAATGGCTAGTCCTGTTAGATCAGGGCTGACACTAGCTCCAGGTCCTGAAAATGCTGGACATTGAGCTCCCTCTGGAGGAGATTAGGACAAAGTGACTTCAAAGAGAACTTCAGAATCACCTTTACTCTTTGGCAAGAGGGCCACAGAGACCATGTAATAGCCCCTGGATAGCTGGGATCTCTATACTGCTATCCATTAAATGAAAAGCCAATTGTGAAGAGCAAGCACCTTAACCCAAAGTTAGTCTGAAAGTCAATCGGAAGCAAACTTCATTTTATTTACCTCTTTGAGTTATATATTTCGTTTATTCTTTCTATACCATCCAATTAAGCAAGCAAATTACTTCACTTATTCTAAGCCAAGAGAGTTAACTGAGAGAACTTCATAACACTGAGACAATACATAATTTCTCACTCTATGACAAGTACTAAGGGTACTAAATTTAGGACTTGCCTGGTCTCCTGACACGCAGTCACTAAAGAAACAGAAATGTGGTGACTTACAGTGGATAATCTAAAATTCTGACCCAGATACTGTAACTCACTTAGTAGAGCATTATATTTTTTTACCCTTTCACTTGTTTTACCTGAATTTCCTTGTCTCTTTATAAATTTTGAGATACAATTTTTCTAACTTATCTGAGATTCCTCTGAATTCTGTTCCTAAAAAGCATCTTTCAGTTTTACCTATAAATGTAACTAAGTTTCACTTCCTCCATTAAAACACTAACAAACTGTAAGTTCACCTTGTCTACTTAACCTTTAAACTCCATGCTGAATGACTGCTATTCATTCCTTTTTCAGCTACTTGAACAATGAATATTAGCATGCTATAGGAAGCACATTCTACCACACCAATAAAATTATTACATATTTTATTCTTTGGTTTTTTTCAAGTGATTACTATGTAGGTGCTTAATAAATTCATTCATTCATTCACAAAGAAAATGTTATTGAGTGTCAATACATGCTAGGCACTATTCTATGCTGGGGAATATCACAACAAACAAAACACTAAATTCCCTGCCCTCATGTAGTTCATAGTTTATTGGAGGGACACCATTAATAAATAAAGCTTGTCAGATAGAGAAATGCTATATGAAGAAGTAAACCAAGAAACAGAAATGGGAATGGGGCAAGTTGCCATTTTAAGTAACATGGTAGAGAAAGCTTCATATACGAGTAAAAGGAGGTTGTCCTGAACAACAGAAAAAGGTAAAGGAGGGAACCATGCAGTGACCTGAGGAAAGATATTTCTCAGCAGAGGAAACAGCAAAAACAAAGGTTCTGAGGCAGAAGCATACTCAGGAACAGCAAGGAGGCCAGTGGGCCTGGAACAGAATGAGCAAGAGAAGAGAAGTAGCAAATAGCGTCAAAGAGAGGGTAGAGGCATACTGTTTAGGGTCGTGGAGGTTATTGTAATGTCTGCGTTTTTACTTTGTGTGAAGTAGGAAGCATGGGGGGTTTTGAGCAGAGCAATGACATCATCTGATTTATGCTTTATTAAGAATACTCAGGCAGGGGGAGGAGTCAAGATGGCAGTGTGGGAAGACACATAGTGTCTCCCCACAACTAGGGCTCCTGCTGGCCGCTGGTAGGGGACTCTGACCCTCAAGAAGATGGGAGGAAGCCCAGAGTGAACCGGTAGGATGTAGGGGGACCAAGCAGGGAGGAGAAGTGGAGGCCACACAAGATCGGCATCCCTGAGGCTGGGGAGATCAGGAGAGGCAGATGGGAGAGACTCTCCAGGAAGAGCAGGAGAGGAGTGGAGGGTGATTGCCCCACCCACTTGGGCCCAGGGAGCCTGCTGAGCTGGTCCCCTGCCCTCCAAGACCCGCCCTTAGCCCTCCCTGCCCCCCACCCCCGGCCGCATTGATCCTGGGGGCATAGGAGGGAAGGGGGAGGTGGCGGGGGGGGGGGGGAGGGAGGCCGGGGAGATCAGGAGAGGCAAGTGGGAGGGGCCCTCCCAGACCCCAGACCGGAGGAGACTTGCCAATTTGTATTTTTAAGATTTAAAAGAAAAGACACTACCAAAAAAAAAAATCTGTTCCTCTTCAAATTCTTCCCCTCACAATGGCCATCTCCACCCTAAAATTAGAAACCAAGCCAATAAGTGGGATAACAATGTAAATACATGTTGCCAAAACCTTGCCTGTATTAATGTTAAATTATATGTAACAATATATTCTATATAAACTACTAAATGATAAACATGCTGGTCAAGCCAAAAGATTTGCTTCAATGCTTTGCTCAATTTCCATCCTTTTAAACAAACTTCATGATGTTTAAATACTGCTCCAGAACGTCCAGTGTGAAACCAAACCCACATTTCATGCTTATCAAGTGTATTTGTTTGCTCAGAAATGTTTGGTGCTCCCAGACATTGGGATCTCACTTTATTACACATTTAGAAACTTTTCCATCTATAATTATAAAGTTCTGAAGCAAAGCTAAGAATGACCACTGATCAAACATGACTGAGATAACAGGTCATCAAATAAAATTATATGACTTAACGTAAGCTGTAGTTTTATTAGGATGTACCAGTCAGGAAGTTTTTATATATTAATGTTCAAATTAAGAAAACATGAATAATTTAAAGATTAATAAATTTTAAAACAAATTTAGGTGAGTATACACATAACTACACAGGATTTACGATATATCTGTAGAATTCTCTAGTCAGCATTTTTGTGTATGTAATATTAATAAAAAGGATTTTTTTTTAACCATATAGTGATTCTGGGATTCCCTGAATTTTCAGCCGCTGCATTTTCTACTCTACATCTGGCAGGTTCTTCTTCCTTTCAGTTTGTGCATTTCCTGTATTCTAAAAAGTACATAGAAACAGGACCTTAATTGAGGAAATGGTGAGTCTTTGGCTAAGGAAATACAGCCAAAGATAAGTACTTGTAATTTGCACCTGGGGGTTATTTTATAAGGTACAGGAAGACTATTTAGCAAAGTATTCCTTATTATCATCATGAGACAAAACTGAAGGTGGCTTTTCTATGGACTCTTCTCTCTTGCCTAACTCACTCATCAGCAGTAATTAGAATTTCTCTCTAGGTCACAGAGTCTATTCAGTTCATGTATATACTATTAACTGGGAAGTGCCTGGATGTGATTTGGTAATTCAAAAAGAAATCAATGAATAGAACAAATAAGTTGCCATTCCCTATCTTAGTTTTTTAAAACATGTCATATTCTCTCATGCTTTAAATTAACAAACTACCAACTCGAAATTTAGGAAATTTTCTTAATTCTGACATTAATTTATTAAAAGCATTTGAGGGCTTCCCTGGTGGCGCAGTGGTTGAGAGTCCGCCTGCCGATGCAGAGGACAGGGGTTCGTGCCCCGGTCCGGGAAGATCCCACATGCCGCGGAGCGGCTGGGCCCGTGAGCCATGGCCGCTGAGCCTGCGAGTCCGGAGCCTGTGCTCCATAACGGGAGAGGCCACAACAGTGTACTGCAAAAAAAGAAAAAAAAAAACCTACAGAAACAAATGACAATGAAAACATGACGACCTATGGGATGCAGTAAAAGCAATTCTAATAGGGAAATTTATAGCAATACAATCCTACCTCAAAAACAAGAAAAATCTCAAATAAACAACCTAACCTTACACCTAAAGCAATTAAAGAAAGAAGAACCAAAAAATCCCAAAGTTAGCAGAAGGAAAGAAATCATAAAGATCAGATCAGAAATAAATGAAAAAGAAATGAAGGAAATGATAGCAAAGATCAATAAAACTAAAAGCTGGTTCTTTGAGAAGACAGACAAAATTGACAAACCATTAGCCAGACTCATCAAGAAAAACAGGGAGAAGACTTGAATTAAGAGAATTAGAAATGAAAAAGGAGAAGTAACAAGTGACACTGCAGACATACAAAGTATCATGAGAGATTACTACAAACAGCTATATGTCAATAAAGTGGACAACCTGGAAGAAATGCAGAAGTTCTTTGAACCAGTCGCAATTTCAGTAGCTTGTCAGAACTGCATTTGAATGATTAGTACAAATAAACTACAACCATCATTGACGACTTCTGGATATTTCTAACACCTACAGCTGTTTCAACATTACTCTTTTTTTTTTTTTTGTGGTACGTGGGCCTCTCACTGCTGTGGCCTCTCACTGCTGTGGCCTCTCCCGTTGCGGAGCACAGGCTCCAGACGCGCAGGCTCAGCGGCCATGGCTCACGGGCCCAGACGCT
>NW_006788200.1:2521827-2541733 GCF_000442215.2 Lipotes vexillifer
GGCCTCTCACTGCTGTGGCCTCTCACTGCTGTGGCCTCTCCCGTTGCGGAGCACAGGCTCCAGACGCGCAGGCTCAGCGGCCATGGCTCACGGGCCCAGACGCTCTGCGGCATGTGGGATCTTCCCGGAACCGGGGCACGAACCCATGTCCCCTGCATCGGCAGGCGGACTCTCAACCACTGTGCCACCAGGGAAGCCCTCAACGTTACTCTTAAAAAGAGCGTCTTTTCAGGAGTTCTACACCATATGTACAAAAAGGGGTTTTCCTTTCCTACTTACTTTTGTATTTTTAAAATGACAGAACTGTCTTAAGAGTTCCTTTCTTCCTGCATTAAAATGTAATTTTAGTTCTGGGGGCTCTCATAGGACAGTAGGATAAACACATGTGGCACATTACTAGTCTGCCCAAACTCAAGAGCCCTAACTCACCCAATCATTCAAAAAATGTGCAAATGGTGTGCTGTTCAACATGCTGTGACCCAGGTTTAAAAGTTTAAAGCCACCTTATTACTTTTTATAACAAACTAAAAGATGACCATTAATGCCTTTCTTGTTCTACCTAGAAAATACTTCTTTTCTGCAAAGTTGACTGTGGAGTTGTTAACAAGTTCTAGGCCAGGAATGAGGCATAAATGTCACTGTGAAAATATATCTAACAGTATCTGATAACTCTTACCTGAATGTTGTAGAGATTCAATAGACTTAGTTAAAATATATCCTTACATAATTTCAGATCAAAGTTTCTATCTTCTAATTTTTTCAAATTTCCTTAGGAAGTATGTACTAATTTTATCATGAATAAAAATGTAGTCAATTTTACTTAGAAAATAAGAAACTGAGATAACAAAGTTAATGACCTCACAGGTGTACAGGATAGAAGGCTGTCAATATAATTTAATTCAGTGGGTGCTCAGCATAATCCCTTTCCCTTAAAAGAGTATCTTTAAAGAGTATTCATTTAGATGTTGATGGCTTCAAGATTCCCAAATAAAATTCAAGATTATCTGAGAGCTGAGAGCAAATCTTTGAAAATAGGACAGTAGGTGGAGAGCAGAGATGGGGGAGTAAATTATACAAAAAAACAGGAAGAAAAAGGCTAAAGACAAAATACATATGTTCTTGTGGCCAGTATAATTCTGTTTATACCATTATTCCTTTCCTGTGGCATGGTTTACCCAGCACCAGGTAGTATACATAACACACATTCTATTTTCCCTGGGTACCATATATTCAATCACTCAACATTCAAATGAGAGTTCGTATTTACTACCCTCAAAAAATAACTTTTAAAAATCTTTTGTAATTGGTTATTCTAGGACATTTTAGTTCTGTTTCTAGAGGTCAAAGATTACAGAATTATGAATTTTTATCTGACTTTCCAACAGTAGTAACTAAAATTATATACTAAGTCAAGGGTTCTAAACAGCATTACTTAGTAAAAGCTATAAATAAAAAAGTCTTACCTCTTGTTTTTCTTGATAGTGATCTGCATTAAGTTGGTATTTTAGATGAATCTGTTTTCTTTGATTCCCTCTTCAGCACTTTTATCTGTTTAACTTTTGCACAAATATATACAACAATGAGAACTTGTTACTCCTACCTTGAAATTTTACTTTCCTTTTCAAGAGTTTTAAATGGAAATTCTGATATACACTAAAGTCAGTTTCTGAGTTTATTATAAAGGAACTGAACAAATCATGAGTTGTAATGGTATTATGTGCCAAACATAAATGATTTGCTATATAATTTTACTAACAGTCTACCAGTCTGTCCTCTAAATAAAGAGGACATTTATTTATAAAATTCTGAGTATAACGGTTAAGTGGATCAGATAATTCCTCTTGAGCTATGCAAGTACTATTTTCTTGCTCTTATATTATCTTTTCACAAGGTGTCACTGTTCTTCAAAGAAACATAATAATAACTGCAAAAAAATGAGTTTCATTTTATGAGCTCAGTACATGTTATAAATCTTAATCTACTAAATCCTTGGATGCCTGAAGCACACATATCATTCCTCCTATTATATACGCAAGTTATCACAGAGAAACAGAGGAAACTTATTTACCCCAGTTCATATACTAAACCAAAAACACCTTCCTCAAATACTGTTCTAACATTCCAACAAAATTGAGCTAATGAAAATTTTACTTTTTAAAGTTTTCTTAACCCTTTTTTTTTTTTTTTTTTCTTCTTACGGTACGCGGGCCTTTCACTGCTGTGACCCCTCCCACCGCGGAACACAGGCTCCGGACGCGCAGGCCCACCGGCCATGGCCCACGAGCCCACCGGCCATGGCCCACGAGCCCAGCCGCTCCGCGGCACGTGGGATCCTCCCAGACCGGGGCACGAACTCGCGTCCCCTGCATCGGCAGGCGGACCCGCAACCACTGCACCACCAGGGAAGCCCTTAACCCTTTTTTAAAGTTATCTCCTTTAAGTCTTACCCATTATTTGACTATGGAAAAAAATTTTTCATCAGCTGAAAATATTTTGCATAGCAATATACTCCTTTCTACCTAAATCATATTATAACATCTAAGTTATACTACCAAAAAAGGTCTTGTAAAAGATTAAGTCTGCAGATTTCCAAAGCTATGCAACAAATGTGTACCTTCCATTCCTTTCATCTCCTTTGACTGTACTGTGAAAGGCAATTCTGGGAAATGGAATTCTTTCCTGTTAGTTCTGGAAAAATTCAGCTTCCTTTTGTTTCCATTTGCCATTTGGTTACTTTGACCTGTTCGCTCATTAAACACACCCTTCTCCATTTGGCTCTAAAAAAACCAAATAAACAAGAGTTAATTTGAAGAAAGGTATGTAACTACTTGTTGAATGACAAGACTACAAATGCCAGCCATTTGGATGGTATAAGATAGGCATACAAATAACTATCTTTGCAAGGTTATTTTAATAAGTAAGAAGTAGAAGAGAATACCATCAAACATATAAACAGATCAAACTCCAATAAAAATTTTATAAAGTAAACTTTTTCTAGCATATTCAATATGCTGAGAATAGTCTTGATCACGAGAACCACAGTCTCAACTTTTAATTTTTGATCCTATTCATTGCATTTTGACTTTGGACAAATTGCTTCGGTTCGTTTTATTAATAACTTATTTTTCTATTTACAAAATGATGTGCTCTGGACACTGGGAAAACCCAAAGGAAAAAATTACTTGTGAACTCAGCATTCTGGAAAAACTTTTGTGTTACCTGTTTTTGCTCACTTGACAACAGATGATAGAAACTTTCCTAGGTTAATGAACACTCTTCCACAATGTAATGCATAGTATCCCACTGTGTGGATGTACTTTAACGTACTTAACCAGTCACTCGCTCTTGGATGGATTTGTGTTGTTTTCAATGTTTTATTATTATAACACTGTGCTTCAATTTTTTTTTTCTTTTTTTCTTTTTTGCGGTACGCGGGCCTCTCACTGTTGTGGCCTCTCCCGTTGCAGAGCACAGGCTCCAGACGCGCAGGCTCAGCGGCCATGGCTCACAGGCCCAGCCGCTCCGCGGCATGTGGGATCTTCCCGGACCAGGGCACGAACCTGCGTCCCCTGAATCGGCAGGCAGACTCTCAACCACTGTGCCACCAGGGAAGCCTGTGTGCTTCAATTTTTAATTGAACTATTTTCCTATGTGAAAAATGAGGAAATGAACTACATTGATTATGTTTTCTTGTGAAAAGATGTAACTATTTGGTAATTGCTCTTAATCTAAAAAGTAAGATATTAAAATCATTTCTTGGAAGTGAAAAACCAAAAAGTGTTGTGACTTTTTTTTTTTAATATTTATTTATTTATTTGGCCGCGCCAGGTCTTTATTGTGGCATGCGGGATCTTTTTTTTTTTTTTTCAGTTGCGGCATGCAGGATCTAGTTCCCTAGCCAGGGATCGAACCCGGGCCCCTGCACTGGGAGAGTGGAGTCTTAACCACTGGACCACCAGGGAAGTCCAGTCTTGTGACTTTCGGATTCTGACTCAGTCTTGTGACTTTTAAAGGTGAAAATCTTAA
Organism: Lipotes vexillifer; assembly: GCF_000442215.2. Lineage (NCBI taxonomy): Eukaryota > Metazoa > Chordata > Mammalia > Artiodactyla > Lipotidae > Lipotes > Lipotes vexillifer. Next base: position 2,525,854 of record NW_006788200.1, read on the forward strand.
CTTCTTTTCCCAAGTCACACATTAAATACACAAATCAAGTTATAAGAAATTAAAATTGTGAAAGCACTAAAGAAATGATGACCTATTTTCACCTCAGGAAAAAAAAAGAGGAAACTAAAAGCACGTTAAAAAAAATGTTAGAGCCCCAAACATAGAGAAAATGACAGAAGGTGGGGGGATAATGTTGAAAGAGGCCATATTTTAATGATGAGCTTCTTGCCTTACTTGAGTGGGACCTGTATCCTCATGCCTATTAGATATAACTTGTCCAATAGATTGTGAAGAAGTACGTCTCTTTTTTGCTCTTTCAGTTAACCTATTATTTAAAAAAATGAGAAGTTATTAGAACTTCCCAGAAGTGCTTCTGTTTTAGCTTTAATAATGATGTTATACCATGGTAGTCTACTATTTGAACACTAAGTGCGAAAATGCAACTGTTAGTCCTTGAGTACCAATTGCTCTAAGTAAAGAGGTGAAAACAGTGCAGAGAACAACTCACTCATGGCTAACATCAGTGGTGACAACCATGTTGTCAGGTTACTCCAGCTGGCCTACTTGGACCCTTCTGTCTGTTCTGAACCTGGATCTCTTAACTACTGGGTTCATGACCCTCCGAGCTCTCTGACCAAGGCTAGTTTGTAACTATGGTTATTGCAACCATGGTTTAGGAGTCACCTCAAGAACGACTGGACACCTGCTGTCTATATTCTGTTGTACAGACATGTCCACTTGCCACCTCTGCAGACCACTAAGCTTCACAACTTATAGCCCAAATCAGTCTGTTAGGATTGGCTTAGGATAACTGAACTAAGCCTCCTTCCCCAACTAGAGCCATAGTAATTTCCCTAAATTTAGAATGGTCCCTGATGCCTTGCTAGGCAGACCCTTGTCATCCATGACACTGCCCTTGATTAACCAGACTCATGGTACCAGTCTCTCAATCTGTATTAGTAGTTAAATCTAAAATCGGTCCAATATGCTGTTTTTATCCCAAAATTTGACCTTGAAAAGCTACTTGACTATACACGATTATTTTCAACTATCTTTTCTCCATTTAGACAATTTGCTATGATATGAAAATAAAGCTTACTTTATTATTCAAAGGCACATCAATACCAAAACTGAGGTCACACTACATTTTTCTCTTCAAATGGGAAGTAATTTTTCTGAGAGACTTTTTTTTTTTTAATGAGGTTTTTCCAAACAGCATTAGTGAAAAACTAAACACCTAGAGAGCCAAGAAAAGTTAATTTCTTCTGTAGCATTCATACGAAGCACTTAGTAATGGTCCATTATATGATTATAATTTCAATATACCTTCAAATTCAGTTTATATATAGATACTATGAAGTTGATTCTTTGAAAAACCATTATATAAAAACACTGTATTACTTAGGTCCATTACCTTCTGTTTCTTTTCTGTTAAAACTCACCTTGAATTGTAGTGGAAGAGATTTGAAGCCATCAAATTCCTGCTAGTTAGATTGATGGGTGGCATCACCATACTACTTCCAGCATGTGGATCGTCTTTCATGCCCATAGAGTTAGTGCTGGGATTGACAGGGTTTGGTAGTTCACTGATTACAGGTTTTATATCTTGAGACACAGTATGAGCAATTTCAACTGCATCCTGTTGAAAATGTCCACCTTCACACTCTATCTTTTTTGGTTCTAAGATATCTCCTTTTCCTCCTTTAACTTTAATAACTCTGACTTTGATCTCCTTGGGCTTTTTCTCTTTTTCCATTTCCTAGAAAAAATACATCCAAAATCTGAGTCAGGAGAACAGTTATTTTTATCATTAGAGTACCAACTATAAGATAGTTATACTGGCTAAAAAGAAGACCAATTTTTACCTTTCCCAAAACTGAAGTACTTAGCAGTGTACTGGTATAAATTGTTTTTCTATCATCTTTCATAAATTCATTTTCTTTAGAATTCTCTTTTGGCTTTATGAATGAATTGACTTTTCCTTCTTGTAGCAATTTAGCTCTCAGTTCTGGTATGAATCTGATAAAACAAGCAATATCAAATACTTTTATTTATGTTGATAGAGTATTTTATCTTTGAAAGACTTTCTAATCAATTAATTTGCATTTGAGCTACAGCATAAATAAGTTATCAGTAATGCATGCCAAGAGATGGCACAATATTTACCTAATACAAATTGTTTCCTGGTAAAGATACATCTTTCTAAAATTTTTCCATGGTAATCTACTATTAATAAAACTTTTACAAGATAGACTTATATGAATTAGATTCCTTTTGTGATGCAAAGTTTACTTAATAAAAGCATCGTTTTAAATTTTGATAAATATACTATTATTTTCAAGGAAGACTCAGGCCACTTTGTCCCTTTTGTGGTTCTTCAAAGTAACAGGACTTAAAAGATGAACTAGTTTCTAAAATCTTACTCTAGACAAATATTTTCAGAACAAAATGTAATAGAATACATCAATATTGAAGGGAGATTGTTTTGGGTTTAGTTAGGCTTTTTTAAAGTTATTTATTTTTTAATAGAAAATCCATTCACATGGCTCAAAACTCAAAAGGTTATACTGAAAAGTCTCCTTCCCACCCCTCTCCCGGAGTTGCACAGTTTCCCTCCTTGAGGCAGCTACTGCCATCAGTTTGGGACTGAATGAATTCTACCATGAATGAATTCTTCCCTAGAATTATAGTAAAGGGTAGTGTAAGGAGATGAAGAAAATAACCAGTATCATTAGTTTGGCTGAATAAGAAAATGCACATTTCTGTTAAAACTTCCTTGCATTGCAGAAGGTCCATGAAAAAAAGAGGCCTCTTATCCAATTAAAAGGTCTTCCCCCAAACATTTTCCGAGGCTTCTATTATTGGAATTCAAGAACGTTCACCCCATAATAGTAAAATCCTAATATCTAAATACCCAAGAGAAATCAGTCTATGTAGAATTGATAGGAAACAATTTTTTTATTCAATAACTGACACTTCTTATCAATGGCACTTTTTTTTTTCTTTTGTGGTACGCGGGCCTCTCACTGTTGTGGCCTCTCCCATTGCAGAGCACAGGCTCCAGACGCGCAGGCTCAGTGGCCATGGCTCACGGGCCCAGCCGCTCTGTGGCATGTGGGATCTTCCCGGACCGGGGCACGAACCCGTGTCCCCTGCATTGGCAGGCGGACTCTCAACCACTATGCCACCAGGGAAGCCCTCAATGGCACTTTTAATATATCTTCTCATTTTTTTAGATTAAAATTCCTGAAATGCCTGAAGTTCTAGTTACTCTCAAAGATTCCCTTTTCTTTGCCTTTTTCTATTTTGGTCTATCTTCAATGGAGGTCCTGGTCTTTTCTATGCCTGATCTTAACTCCATCACATTTTTAATTAATATTCATGTTTGTGGCCTCATATCCAAAGGCAAACTGAATGATTTTGCAATTAATGAGAAACCTTTCCTGTTTCTTTCAAAGCCCAAATAGAAAATGGTGTGCTTTTTTAAAAAGCATGGCTGACTTATGAATCTACATTGTCATTATATATTTTAGATACAATGTGAGACAGAGACAGGCTTTAAGAGGCATGGTCCCTGTCTTCAAGGAACTTCCAGTTTGGTGGGGAGAATAAAACAACAGGAACTGCAACAGAGAATAAGTGAAGCAGAGAAAAAAATCATCTGGGGAATGAATGGTAATTGTAATATATAGATCAGAGATGCTATCAGAGAGGAAAAACTGGACTATTCTGAGTCAGAGGTCTAAATGGAAACAAAGCTAGAAAGTATTTATTGTTTATTTAATGTTATCTTTGGCCTATAATGAGAATTGAAAATGCATGTGAAGGGCTTCCCTGGTGGCGCAGTGGTTGAGAGTCCGCCTGCTGATGCAGGGGACGCGGGTTCGTGCCCCGGTCTGGGAAAATCCTGCATGCCGCAGAGCGTCTGGTCCCGTGAGCCATGGCTGCTGAGCCTGCGCGTCCGGAGCCTGTGCTCCGCAGGGGGAGAGGCCACAACAGTGAGGCCCGCGTACCGCAAAAAAAAAAAAAAGAAAAAGAAAATGCATGTGAAGAGCTTAGCACACTGCCTAGGACATAGTAACTGTGTAATGAATGTTATGTACACTTTTTTTTATTATTAGAATTTTCACCATGACACCTGTAAGTCTACCATATAATTAGTCAATACAGAAACTCAGTAAGTTTTTGATAAATTGAATTCTTCTGTTGTGTAACATTAACCTACATAGCAATTTTCATGCTAGCAAAACATCCTAATATAAAACACGAAAAGGTCCACACTCACTCAAAATACTTACTTTTCAATAAATCCATCTCTAGTAAAATACTCATGACGCAAAAGATCAGTAGATGATATCCTCTCAGCAGGATCAATTTGTAAACAAGCCTAGAAGATGAAAAAAGATTCTATGTTAAACAAACTCTTAACAGGGCTCCTAAAGGTAAATGTTAAATTTATTTCACAAATGTAGGTGTAATTAATTACCCAGAGCTAAAATAGTTCTTGAAAAGATGGAATTAGACCTCAGGAATTTCTGACAGTGAGTTCCGACCACTTATTTCCCTAAGAAATTTGTACTTGTAAGGCATTATTACCGGTTAAATGGTCTGTGATTCTAGGCAAAACAGAAGTCGGTCTATTTCTGCTGGAATTAGCAGGAATTAATTAGCTCATTTTGATCCTCTTATCAGCCCTGTAAGGTGGAAAGTTCATGGATTATCATTTCCATTTTACAGAACTAGAAGCATGATTAGTGATTTGCCAAACTAGAATTTTAATTCATATTGTCTGATTACTAATCCGGTGCTCTTTCTATGGCATAAAACAGTTTCACAAATATCCAAGCCCCCAAATCTTTCAATAACCCAGTATCAGAACAGCTCTTTTCTGTTTCCCTAACTTGGGAGGACTTCAACTGAATAGAGAACCAAAAAAAACCCCATAAAACAAAAAGAGACAATGGAAGTAAGAGTTTTGGATAAGGGGCTTCCCTGGTGGCGCAGTGGTTAACAGTCTGCCTGCCAATGCAGGGGATGCGGGTTCGAGCCGTGGTCCAGGAAGATCCCACATGCTGCGGAGCAGCTGAACCCACGTGCCACAGCTACTGAAGCCCGCATGTCACAGCTACTGAAGCCCGTGTGCCACAGCTACTGAAGCCCACGTGCCACAGCTACTGAAGCCCGCGCACCTAGACCCTGTGCTCCACAGCAGGAGAGGCGACCACGGTGAGAGGCCCGCGCACCACAGCAAGGAGCGGCCCCCACTTGCCGCAACTAGAGAGGGCCCACGCACAGCAACGAGGACCCAATGCAGCCTTTAAAAATAAATAAAATAAATAAAAAATTTTAAATTATTTAAAAAAAGAGTTTTGGATAGTAAGATGCACATAATGAATCTATATATAATTAAATGATATAATTATAAATAGAACACATTTCTTTAATCAAAATATTAAAGATAGAATTTGAATAAAAGCTATTTACCTTATAATATTCATTCTTCCTCTAAAAGAAGGCAAAACATACTAATAATAGTTAACTTTTATTTATGCTTACTATGTGCCATACGACACTCTATCTAGCCTTTTCCTATTACTTGATCCCAACAACAATCCTACAAGGTGGGTAGTATTACTACCCTCATTGTACAGATGAGAAGACTAAGGCCCAGAGAGAACAAGTAATTTGTCTAAGATCTCATAAATATAAAAGATAGTTAAAGTCCAGAATATCCAAAGTAATTGCATACAATATTACACTTTTGTTTATTTCAAAAGGCGTACGTTTAAATTGATTCACAGAAAAAGTTGTAGAGATCTGCTATACAACAATGTGAATATAGTTAACAACACTGTACTGTACATATTAAAATTTGGTAAGAGGATAGATTATATGTTATGTGTTTTTTACCACAATTAAAAAAAAGTTGACTCACAAAGTAAAACTGAGTCCATTATCTTTATGATGTGGGACTATTCAGATCCTTAAGACTGCAACTAGCTAAAAATACGTGCTTATTTTAGAACATAATAGTTATCCAACAACAAAACTTAGGAAGAAAAACACTAAAAGGTCATAGCCTATTAGAAGCAGATAAATATTCTTTCTGTGAATAATATAATTCACAAAATTTAAATACTTGCCCTAGTTTGGAAAATGTAAAATACCATACTTTGAGAAACAGACTGGCAGTTCCCCCCGAAAATAAAAATACACATCTACACAAAGACTTATAAGTGAATGTTAATAGCAATTTTATTTGTAAAAGCCAAAAAGAGGAAACAACCCAAAACAGGAGAATAGATTAAAAAATTGTGATATATCCATACCATGTAATACTACTCAGCAATAAAAAGGAACAAACTACCGATACACACAAAAACATGAACTGAATCTCTAGATTACAATGCTGATGAAGAAGCCTGACATAAAAGAGTATATACTGTTTGATTCCATTTGTAAACTATTCTAGAAAATGTAAACTATAGTTACAAAGTAAATCAGTGGTTATCTGGGGATAGGAATGAAAGGAAAGATGGATTACAAAAGGACACAAGGACATTTTGGGGAGTGATGGAAATGTTAGGTATCTTTGTTGTAGTGGTGGTTTCACAGGTGTATACATCTATCAACTCATCAAATTATACACCTGAAGTACATATAGTTTACTGTACAGAAATTATACCACAATAAAATTGTTTAAAAATTTTAAATCTAGGAAAAAAATACATGCTCTACACCAGGTATTAAGATGTGTTTTAGGGAATTCCCAGGTGGTCCAGTGGTTAGGACTAGGCGCTTTCACTGCCAGGGCCTGGGTTCAATCTCTGGTCGGGGAACTAAGATTCCACAAGCCGTGCGGTGCGGCCAAAAAACAAAAAGATGTATTTTAAAGTTACACTAATCAATCAAAACTGTATCTGTACTAGAATAAAGAGAGAAATCAACAAAAGAGAAACAGACCCAAGCATGTATAAGCATTTTGTCTACAATAAATGTGGCATTCCAAATCACCAGATTATTCAAGTTGAAAAAAAGTAGTTACAACATATACAACAAAAGACTAATATGTTTATTATTTTGCAAATCAATATAAAAAGATACTTGAAATGACAAATAGGTTAAGGATTCTTAAAATAAGAAATACAAATGACCAATTAATATTAGTAAAATGTCCAACTTTCCTGTAACGACCTAAGCGCAATTTTAAGAAAGGTACTTTATTTCTAGTTTATTAAGTTGGCAAATATTTTTAAAATTATAATATTCTGGGACTTCCTTGGTGGTGCAGTGGTTAAGAATCCGCCTGCCAATGCAGGCGACACAGGTTCAAGCCCTGGTCCAGGAAGATCCCACATGCTGAGGAGCAACTAAGCCCATGAGCCACAACTACTGAGCCTGTGCTCTAGAGCCCGCAAGCCACAACTACTGAGCCCATGCACCACAACTACTGAAGCCCACATGCCTTGAGCCCGTGCTCCTCAACAAGAGAAGCTACCGCAATGAGAAGCCCATGCACAACAATGAAGAGTAGCCCCACTTGCCACAACTAGAGAAAAGCCTGCACACAGCAACCAAGACCCGATGCTGCCAAAAATAAATAAATAAAATTTAAAAATAAAAAAATTATAATATTCAATGTTAGATTGAGAATGGAGATTTATATCCAATGCTACTTGAGTATAAATTAATGAAAACTTTCTGGAGAAAAAAACAGCAAAATATATCAAAAGTCCTAAAAAGTGTAAACCCTTTGGTCCACTAGTCACACTTCTAGGAATTTATCCCAACAATACAAGTTCCTAAAGAAATATAAAAGATGTTCACTGGGCTTCCCTGGTGGCGCAGTGGTTGAGAGTCCGCCTGCCGATGCAGGGGACATGGGTTCGTGCCCCGGTCCGGGAGGATCCTGCATGCCGCGGAGTGGCTGGGCCCATGAGCCATGGCCGCTGGGCTTGCGCATCCAGAGCCTGTGCTCCGCAATGGGAGAGGCCACAACAGTGAGAGGCCCGCGTACCACAAAACAAAAAAAAAACAACAAAAGAAAGATGTTCACTGTAGCAACTTTACCAATAGTGAGAGAAAAAACCTGAAAACAAATGTCCAAATTGCAAGATCAGTTAAATAAACTATAGTACAGTCATACAATGAAACACTATGTAAGCCCTAAAATTATGATGTAGCTCCATATTTACTGACATGGTAGTATGCTTAAAATATACTGCTAAGTGAAAATAAACAGGTTACATAGCAGTGTGTAAAGTATGATACCTTTTAAAAAGCATAAACTTCTATGCATGTAGTTGGTTGGGAAAAGCCCAGAAGTATATAAACCAAAATGTTAATAGTAATTTTTCCTGGATTGTGGGGTTGGGAAAATCTTAACTTCTCCTCTCTGTTTATCAAGTATTCCTATTTTTCTTACGATCATTATCTATTCTTTGTATAATCAAAACTATGACATGAAAAAAGAAAGAAACTGAAGTGAAAATGTAGTAAACAAGTCGTATCCTTTAATAAACTCTAGTTCTTTCCAAGTACCAAAGAAACAACCTTCTTCCTTTGATAATAGTCTTTAGATGTTACATGTCATATGTTTAGTTTTATCTAAATAACAGCAACAACAGTTAACATTAACAACATTTGTTGATAGCTTATTCAAGGCTCTGCGCTGAGAATATTTCTACCATTACCTCATTTAATCCTCCAGCTCCAGAAAATAAATATTGTTAATGTTGTTTTATAGCCCAGTAAACTGAGGCACGGAGATTGACTTGCTCAAGTTTACAGAGCTAATTAGTGACAGAGCTGAGTTTTAAACAAAGTTCATGTGAATCCAGAGCCCCTTCTTATAAACACCACACTATACTTGCTTTGAAATTTAGGTAACCACTTTTTTAAGGGCTGTACATTGGAAACAAGATACCTTAGTTGACCCTGGGAAAGGAAATTGGCTGGAAAGAGAAAATAAATAGAAGCAAGTAACTCTCTCACATTTTGTATTTTGTACTAAGTATGCTGGTATATTTATTATGTAGTTCAAAATAAAATTTAAATTTTAAACTAACTTAAAAGTGCTATATAATGTTTTGCTTCCTCTGATTTGACCTGAATTTTGGTACTGGTGTATCCTCAAACAACATTAAAACTGCAGCTGCAAACGCCTTGTGCATACCTTAGAATACCACTGTACAAGGAACAAATCCCTTGCGTAGACTGCTAGGAAGACTGGCTGTTAAGAGGTGTTGATAAACATGGTAAGTCCTTAAAATTTTCCAGTTTATCCCTAATGATCAATAAAATTGGGATAAACAAAAAATAATAGACAGGATTACCCCAGGGGCCTTTCATTTCTAACAGTCTGTGACTTTTAATTTCTCTGAACTTAAGACATAAAGACAGAGGAATATAGTAAATTTTAACAGATAACATTACTTCATGAATCCTTTTTTAATCTCATTGAAGTAATATCCTAAAACTGTATTATAATTTATGCAAATTTCCCAGTATAAGTCCTTAATCTCTTAACATACATGAACAATATCTGCCAACAATCCATTTAGCTTTGGGTATTTTTTTCTTGCATTTTTGGGGTGTTGAACTTGAGGAAGGACCACCCCAGCAAAAATGCGATTCTTGGAAAAAATATTCTGCAAGTGAGGTGTCAAATTGCCTGAAAAGAGAAAAAATATATACATAAGAAAACCAGGAAATTATTCTACAATCAAAATAATAAATTGTTACGTAGTCTGCATTAAATTACTAAAAAGGGAGAATAACAGTTAAGTTCTTTTAATTTTTTAAAGTTGAACAAGGAACTATCTGAATACAGCATAAAAAAATGTGAGTTTCCCCAGTAATCCATTGATAGTACATAGGCAGTAGAAAATATAAAACCACATGTGCATATTCTTTTCCCAAACTACAAGACATATAATGCCATTAGAAAAGGCACATTCAAACTTTTACATATTTCTATAAGGGTATATAAATGGTTTAACTAGCAAGTGTTCATCAGCAAAGCCTTACTCAAAACAGCTAAAATACTAAAATTATATAGAAATAGGAATCCTGCAAAGAAAAAACAAGGCTATAGAGTAGTAGTAGAATGGAAAGAACTATAAATAGGAGTGCAGAGAGCTAAATTCTAGCACTAGTTCTGCTATAACTATTTCTGTGACCTTGGGCAAATCTTCCTTTTCTGTGCCTTGGTTTCCTCATTTGTAAAATAACAAAATTGATCCCACCGTCTCTAGAGGTCCTTCTAACATTAATCTCATAACCAGAACTTTAAAGATGACAGAAAAAAGTATGATGCTTTAAGGCTCTGAACTGTATCTTTAATCAATATTTACCCAGATTCACGGTTTTTTAGTTGTTCACAGTACCTTTCTCATGATCCTGTAATTACATGTTTATGTATAGCTTCCTCACCACAAAAAAGGCTCCTCAAGCTCCTCATTCAGAGGTATATATATATAAAATCCTTGAAACTCCATGAGCAATGCTGACCATAAAAATGTTTTGGTAGTCAAAGCAGATCAGCTCTCTGCTTATCTACTGTGGTTTAAAAAAAAGTTTTCTCAGTAAATAATTGGCTTTCTATTTCCAAGCACTTTATTTATTTACTTATTCTAAATTTATTTATTTATTTATTTTGGCTGTGTTGGGTCTTCATTGCTGTACGTGGGCTTTCTCTAGTTGTGGCGAGTGGGGGCTACTCTTTGTTGTGGTGCACGGGCTTCTCACTGCGGTGGCTTCTCTTGTTGTGGAGCACGGGCCCTAGGTGCGTGGGCTTCAGTAGCTGCGGCATCAGGACTCAGTAGTTGTGGCTCTCAGGCTCTAGAGCACAGGCTCAGTAGTTGTGGTGCACAGGCTTAGATGCTCTATGGCATGTGGGATCGTCCCAGATGAGGGCTCGAACCCGTGTCCCCTGCATTGACAGGCAGATTCTTAACCACTGTGCCAACAGGGAAGTCCTCCAAGCACTTTTTAAAAAAACATCAAAATCAACTCTATTACTTAAAAGTCCTCTTTGAAAGAAGCAAATGTCTGAAGAAGCCAAAATCTTAAAATAACTTTCAGACAAATTGAAGTAGGTTCCTATTTTACTATTTTTCTTAGTATCAGCCATCAAAACATGGCATAGCTATTTGCATCCTGGCAAAGAAAAATATTATTTTCAAAAACAGAGGAGAGGGACTTCCCTGGTGGTGCAGTGGTTAAGAATCCACCTGCCAATGCAGGGGACACGGGTTTGATCCCTGGTCCAGAAAGATCCCACACACCACGGAGCAACTAAGCCAGTGTACCACAACTACTGAGCCTGTGCTCTAGAGCCTGTGTGCCACAACTACTGAAGCCCATGCGTCTAGAGCCCATGCTCCACAACAAGAGAAGCCACTGCAATGAGAAGCTCGAGCACCGCCATGAAGAGCAGCCCCCGCTCACCACAACTAGAGAAAGCCTGCATGCAGCAACAAAGACCCAATGCAGCCCAAAATAAATAAATAAATTTATATTAAGAAAAAAAAAAACGGAGAAGAATTTTCTACCTTTTTTATCAGCCCAAAGCATCCATCTACTCCCATCTATCAAAAAAATACGCTTCCCTGTTCTTAAAAAGAAAACACTAAATTTGAAAATCAAGCAGAATTGATCTGGAAACACTTATTTGAGGCATTTAACAGTATATTTCAGTAATACCTACCTACTTTTAAAACAATTTTATGAAGTAAATCCAAATCAGAGCTGCTAGGAAGATAGGGATTTCCAGTGGCCATCTCAATGATCATACAGCCCAAAGCCCAGATATCCACAGGTCTGAAACAGACAAGAATAAATCACTTTTCATAGAAAAATATATAAAACATCTTTTCTGAAAAAACTTTTTTTTTTTTTTTTTTGCTGCACTGTGGGGCTTGCGGGATCTTAGTTCCCCAGCCAGGGATCGAACCCATGCCCCCTGTAGTGGAAGCACAGAGTCCTAACCACTGGATCACCAGGGAATTCCCTAAAAAAGAACTTTTAAAATAAAGTTAAGGCTAAAGAAAACAGAATGGTTAAGTGGTATCATTTATCAATTTTCACTACAATATCATATAGCAACTTTAGGATATATATTAAATATTATCATGTTTTATTAGTAACTTAAACAGTTTATATTTAAATTGCATGAGAAGCCATGTAGCAGTCCAAAATAATTAATTATAATTCTAAAATTGTTTCAAATACTTATATAAGGACATTGATAAATGGTTTATGACGTAGAATAGCTGAATACTAAAATCATCTTGTACTTAGAAAGTAAAAATCTTAAGTATTTTACCACTTACTTTATTTATCTTAATGCATTGTGAGTCATCCATAATTCAAGCTTTTTTCCCCACATAATCAGTTTTTTTTTTTAATTTAATTTATTTATTTATTTATGGCTGTGTTGGGTCTTCATTTCTGTGTGAGGGCTTTCTCTAGTTGCGGCAAGTGGGGGCCACTCTTCATCGCGGTGCACGGGCCTCTCACTATCGCGGTCTCTCTTGTTGCGGAGCACAGGCTCCAGACGCACAGGCTCAGTAATTGTGGTTCACGGGCCCAGTTGCTCCATGGCATGTGGGATCTTCCCAGACCAGGGCTCGAACCCATGTCCCCTGCATTGGCAGGCAGATTCTCAACCACTGCGCCACCAGGGAAGCCCCTAATCAGTTTTTTAAATAGATAAAAAGATGCCCAAACTTACATTCAGAAGAAATTATAAATAAACACTATAATGAGATCTATTTTTCACTGATCCAACTGACAAAAATTATAAAATTTGATAACTGCTATGTTGGTGAGGCTATGGAAAATGAATGCTCACATGTACTGCTCTGGGAGTATAAATTTAAACAACTTCTTTGGAGGAAAATTGGCAAAAGCTACTAAAATTTTAAATGTACATACTTTTGACTAAACACCTTTATTCTTAAGAACTTATCCAAAGATCTACTCACACATGTGCACAAAGATAAATTATAAGAGAATTTCACTGCAGCACTGTTTGTAGTAGAAAGATTGGGAACAACCTAGACATCCATCAATACGGGAATAGCTATGTAAGTTTTTGTACAACCACACAATGAAATATTACTCAGTTGTTAAAAAGAATAAGGTAGGTCTATCTGCATGTGTTAATATAAAGTGATCTCTGAGATAAACTCTCAAGTAAAAAACAGCAAGATTCATTAAAGAAATCAGAGGAGATCTAAATATAATAAACGGAGAGACATTCCATGTTCATGTATAGGAAAACTCAATATTGTCAAGATGTCAGTTCTTCCCAACCTGATCTATAGATTCAACGCAATCCCAATCAAAATCCAATTTGGAGGGGACTTCCTTGGTGGTGCAGTGGTTAAGAATCCACCTGCCAATGCAGGGGACACGGGTTCGAGCCCTGGTCTGGGAAGATCCCACATGCCACGGAGCAACTAAGCCCGTGCACCACAACTACTGAGCCTGCACTCTACAGCACGCAAGCCACAACTACTGAAGCCTGCGTGCCTGGAGCCCATGCTCCACAACAAGAGAAGCCACCGCAATGAGAAGCCCACGCACCGCAACAAAGAGCAGCCCCCGCTCACCACAACTAGAGAGAGCCCGCACGCAGCAACAAAGACCCAACACAGCCAAAAATAAATACATTTATTTTAAAAAATCCAATTTGGATATCAATAAATTGATTCTAAAGTTTATATGGAAAGGCAATAGAACCAGAAAAGCCAACATGATGTTGAACAAGAACAAAGTCAGAAGAAAGACACTATCTGACTTCAAAATGTACTATAAAGCTACAGTATGTGACAGTGTGATATTGGTGAAAAAATAGACAAAAAGATTAAGAGAACAGTATAGAGTGCCCAGAAATAGACTCACAGAAATATACTCAACTGATCTTTTTTTTTTTTTTTTTGCGGTATGCAGGCCTCTCACTGTTGTGGCCTCTCCCGTTGCAGAGCACAGGCTCCGGACGCGCAGGCTCAGCGGCCATGGCTCACGGGCCCAGCCGCTCCGCGGCATGTGGAATCTTCCCAGACCGGGGCACAAACCCGTGTCCCCTGCATTGGCAGGCGGACTCTCAACCACTGCACCACCAGGGAAGCCCCTCAACTGATCTTTGACAAAGGAGCAAAGGCAATTCAGGAAAGAAAGTCCTTCTAATAAGTGATACTGGAACAACTAGAAATCTATATGCAAGAAGAAATGAACCTAGACATAGAGCTTACACTTTTCACAAAAATTAACTCAAAATGGATCACAGACCTAAATGTAATATGCAAAACTAGAAACTTCTAGACAATAATATAGGAGAAAATCTAGATGACCTTGGGTTTGGTGATGAGTTTTTAGATACAATACTAAAAGCATAATCCACAAAAGAAAAAATGGCTAAGAAGTACATCATTAAAATTTAAAACTTTTCCTCTGTGAAAGACACTGTTAAGAGACTGAAAAGAGAAGCCACAGAGTTGGAGAAAAATTTGCAAAACCCACAACTGATAAATGAACTGCATCCAAAATATACAAAGCACTCTTAAAACTCAATAATAAGAAAACAATCAGGGACTCCCTGGTGGCACAGTGAATAAGACTCCACACTCCCAATGCAGGGGGCCTGGGTTCGATCCTTGGTCAGGGAACTAGATCCCACATGCATGCCGCAACTGAGAGTTTGCATGGTACAGCTAAGGAGCCCACGTGCTATGATTAAGGAGCTGCTGAGCCGCAACTAAGGAGCCCACTTGCCACAACTAAGACCCTGTGCAACCAAATAAATAAAGAAAAAAAGAAAACAATCAAATTAAAAATTGGGCAAAATATCTGAACAGACACCTCACCAAAGAAGATATACACATGGCAAATAAGCATATGAAAAGATGTTCAACATCATATGTCATCAGGGAACTGTAAATTAAAACAATGAGATAGATACCACCAAACACCTATTAGAATGGCTAAAATCTAAAACACTGACGATACCAAATGCTGGTAAGGATGTGGAGCAACAGAACTCTCACTCATTGCTGTTGAGAATGCAAAATGATACAGCCACTTTGGAAGACTGACAGCTTCTAACAAAGCCAAACATAGTCTTACCATACAATCCAGCAAAAATTGCACTCCTTGGTATTTAGCCAAATAAGTTGAAAAACTTATGTCCACAAAAAACCTGCAGATGAATGCTCATAGCAGCTTTATCCATAAGTGCCAAAACTTGAAAGCAGGTAAGATATCTTTCATCAGGTGAATGGATAAACAAACTGTCAGACATACATACGATGGAATATTAAGTGATTACAAAGAAATGAGCTATCAAGCCATAAAAAATATGAAGGAACCTTAAATACACATTGCTAAGTGAAAGAAGCCATCTGAAAAGGTTGCATAATGTATAACTCCAATTATACGATAGTCCGGAAAAGGCAAGTGTATAGAGAGATTTAAAAGATCAGTGGTTGCCAGGGGTCCAGGGGAAAGGACGGAAAGATAAAATGGTAGAGCACAGAGGATTTTTTGAGCTGTGAAACTATTCTGTATGATACCATAATGGTAGATACATGACATTATACATTTGTCAAGACCCATAGGAAACACAATACAAAGACTGAATATTAATATAAACTATGGACTTTAATTACTGATAATGTATAAATGTTGGTTTATCAATTCTAACAAATGTACCAAACTAATGTTAGATGTTAATAATAGGGAAACTGTGCTGTGTGGGTGGGGGTAGAGGGGATATAGGGAAACCCTGTACTTTCTTTTTTTTTTTTTTTTGCGGTACGCGGGCCTCTCACTGTTGTGGCCTCTCCCGTTGCGGAGCCCAGGCTCCGGATGCGCAGGCTCAGCG